>NW_020664931.1:5234224-5249745 GCF_002925995.2 Terrapene triunguis
GATTAGGGGCAGGGGTCCCGGGAAGGGGCGATCAGGGGACAAGGAGCAGGGAGGGTTGGATGGGTTGGGGGTTCTGTGGGGGGCAGTCAGGGGGGCGGGAATTGGGAGGGAGTGGCTAGGGGGCGGGGCTCCACCCCCCCACCCCCGGAGTGTCCTCTTTTTTGAAAGTTCAAATATGGTAACCCTACAGATGCAGAGGTGACAACATAAGTGGTGATGCTGGTAAGTTGGCAAGTCAGGGTAAATTGTAGAGCGGTGGCAAGTATTTTTTTTAACATGACATTCATTTTTGCTGGGGTACATCTTATCCTACCCTGAGTGCTGGAACTGCCCTCCCCCATCCCCAAACCCACCGGCTTGACGTGGATTCAATCATGTATAGAGTTTGGTTCAATGGCTCTCAGCACCCCCACTATAAAAATTGTTCCAGCACCCCTGCCCTAGAACAGAATATATAAAAACATTAATAAATCCTCACTATATTTATGGGTCAGATGTTTTCAAAAAATATGATGGGCCACCTACTGCTGCAGTTACAGCTATTCAATCTTCTTGAATTCCGTGGGGTTGCTCTGGGGCAATTGAGAATAATTTGGCCCTACATTAAGAACACACCCTGAGGTGAATGGGAAAAATAGGTGTAGATGGTGGAATTGTAGAATGCAGTAAAAACTCAGGATTAAATCCTGACAGATGCTGAACACCCCTTGAAATCAATGGGAATTGCAGGTGTTTCAGCCGGGACTGAGCAGCTCTGAGAATTTGGTCCTTACTACATATATTCTAAGTCTTAAAACTTCAAAAGGGTACTTAGCAACTTTGCCTTAATAACTTAGTAACAGGTCATGGTAACCTTTTAGATATCTCAAATGACTAAAAGGATAGGAAGCTTCTAAGAAATATGATCCTCTTTTCAGTTAGTCTGTGATTAAGGTATATTGTATATCTCTACATAATGCAAAAATATGTGATCCTATTTGACATCTTTCATCCCTAAGGGTTTCACAAACTGCATCTATACATCACTAATGAAATGCGGCCACCTCTGGGACAGAGTTTAGCAGCCAAATGCCTTTGCATAGCTCTCTAAATAACCGCTGAGCAAAGGTAGATTTTGGCAAACCTCTTCTCTTACCAGAAGTGCCAGGGGATCTTTAAGATCCACACACCCAAAGCAAACAAGATCTTATATCATAAGGTCTTACCCAAAAGGCCACACTTAGTATGGCACAGAACTCTAAGTATCCACCTCAAAAGCATAAATAGCTCAGCATTTAAACCTCTGGTTCCAAGCAGTCTCGGTCCTTCAGACCTCATGCTTGGCCCATTAAGCATCCCCACAGGTTATGGTAATAAATCCTTTATTACTTTGATGTGAATAGATGAAAATAAGTTAATGTATTGTGTTATGGTTTTACAGTAATGATCCCTGTATTTTTCTTTTACTAATATTAAAACTTGTCATTTGTAGCAAATTACGTCATCCATTTAGGGCTATAGTTGAGTCCACCAACTACATTTCCCTTTTTTGAACTTTAAAAACTGGGTTTGAACAAGGACCTCGACTAGCAAAAGACAACTAAAGATTCCAGTTCATTATATTATAAATTATGCCCTTACTGAGAGATTTAAACATGCTTCATAAAAACACGTATTCAGCCTAATATGGGACAACTTTGTTAAGGGTTTAGTGGCTGCCCTTGTATAGTATTACTGCTTCTACTGTATCAAACTAATTTGCCTTAAGATAAATGGGAGGAGTAGTTTAAATAATTAGAACTACTGAATACATTCTTTCAGAGGGGTAGCCATGTTAGTCTGTATCAGCAAAAACAACAAGGAATCCTTGTGGCACCTTAGAGACTAACAAATTTATTTGGGCATAAGCTTTTGTGGACTAAAACCCACTTCATCAGATGCATGGAGTGAAAAATACACTAAGCAGAATATATAGTATAACACATGAAAAGATGGGAGTTGCCTTTTATGCCCAAATAAATGTGTTAGTCTCTAAGGTGCCACAAGGATTCCTCGTTGCTTTTGCTGAATACATTCTGTACTTTCACGTTAGCTGAGAGAAGCATCCAGAGCAGCTCATTAAAACAGAATTCAACCTTTGGCCCATAATTACTTCTGGAAGACCTGTCCTTGAGAAATCTTTCTAATTGGAACTGAGGGATTGCACAACATGTGCCTTCAAGACATCCATTAATTTCCTTTTATTTTCAGTTTAGCCTTCCAAAACTAATTATATAGATCTGAAGTAAAAATATAAGGGGAAAAAATGAGCCTCAGGAAAAACATTTAAAAAGAACACTTGTAAAATGATACATCCAAAAAAAAAAATCCCAAACAATCCTGTGAAGGTCTGTGACGTTGTCTAATTAAAATATAACCATGGAAATTGTTAATAATACCACTGTTATATAATTGCAACAAATCTTATACAAAGTATAATACATGGCCAGAAAGGGTTAAATGGCTTGCAGGCTGAATGACCCAAAGCCCACCTTTAAAGTCATGTTAGAAAGGTATGCGAATGGTAATGAGGGCCATTTTTGCTAAATAGGCTAGAACTTTGAATACACACAATTAGTATCACTTCTAACTAACAATATAGGTTTGCATCTTATATGCTACCTGTCTGTCACCATAGCTACTAATTCAGAGATCAAAAGGGAATATTAACATTTAGCTGAATCCTGGGTGAAGTCATGTCATTGTCTATATGTCTCTTTGAAGTTTGTGATAGACTGCCTAATGGATAAATTGCCCTATGTTGGTGTTTAGAAAGCAAAAGGTTACATCAAAAGCCTATTGTTTACCCAGGCCTGCATAGTCAAGTGGATGCTAGAACATTATAAAAAGACCCTTGGGTCCTGATTCTGTTATTTCAGATCTGCTTGAGGCTTCATACAGGGGAACCTTAAGCCATAAGGACTGAGATCTCAGTCCTAAACTGGAATGCCCTGAAATGATATTGGACATTGGACCATAACCTATGAACTAAATTCTACAAATACAAAGCTTACCATCTCTGCTATGAATTTGAACCTCAAGAATTAAACTCATGTCTGTATGTATATTGATCTATTAGCCATACTCTCTTTTCTAATAAATTTTAGTTTAGTTAAGAAGTGACTGTAAGCGTGTATTTGGGTAAGTCTGGAATATTCAATAACCTGGGAAGTAATGTGTCCAATCCTTTGGGACTGATAGAACCTTTTATTTTATATGATGAAATATGATTTTCAGAAATCTTCATCATATTTGACTTGGGTATCTGGATGGAGGCCTGAGGCTGGGTCGCTTTAAGGGAACTGTGTTGTTGGGTTTTGGGCAATCAGTGAGGTAATAAATAAGCTGTTTTATGCTGGCTTGGTAAACTTAAGTATCCAATTATCCACCAGCTTTGGGGTTTGTCTGCTCCATTCTTTGCAGTTCACCCTAATTGAGTGACCTTGGATGGCCCCCACTGGGACACCCGTCACAAGGTTATACATGTTGTAATCTCTGGAAAATTACAAGAAAGAGAGCTGCTATTCTGAATAAATAAACCCTATATTTTATCAAATAATGCAAGCTAGTGCATTTCATTATGGGGTGACCATCTGAGCCCTGATTACAGGTGCTGTAAGTACAAGTACCTTGAAATTTATTAGAAGAGCTTGTGATATTTCAGCACCAATCAAATCCACACTAATACCTAAAACCAATATTTGATTCAACCCTAAACCCTATATTGATTTGGATACAGATACCAACACCACAACCTCTGCAAATCCCTAGTTAACACACTCTATCTGAGCAAAGAAAATACCAGAGCAGCCTCTCAGCACAAGGACTAGCCAGGAGCCCAGACAGGAGAGAAATGTACCTAGTCTCACCTGGATGGACTTTTTTAATACAAAAGTGTTATAAAAGAAGTGATCTGTATAGGATCTCTCAGTCTGGCCTGGCTGGTGCTAGGAACCAGGCCCTTCCTTCCTGACATTGGCTGAAATTTGGTTGAACTTTAACTGCATGAAGTGTATTTGAAAATTGTACTTTAGAACCTTGGGCTATAAGAAAACTTTATTCTCACAGTGACAATCACCTCTTTGCAAAGGGCCAGCACAAGGACAATGCACTACTTGTGTCCTACTTAACCCTCAAAATAACATAGTTAAACTGGGGGTTGCTGGGTATAGGGATGCACCAGCCAGGTCCCCTGACCCTTGGTCACCCCTCTGTTTTGCAGGCAAGGAGAGGAAATAGTATTGGAACCACTACATCACCTAAATATCCCCCTATATAGGTAAGATCCTCAAGCCAAGTTTAAGGCTGCTTTGTGCCACTGTAGTAGTGTAAATCAGTCATTGCATGGCTGAGGATCTGGCCCCCTGTCTTCAGAAGGAGATGAAGCCACTCAACACCTATCGAAGAGATATTCAACACACCTTACAAGATTGGTCTGTAAATCACCAGAGAGAAGGAATTTATGTTTCCAGTTTATCTAGTGAGTGCTCTCAATTCATCCTGCCTAATGAGCAGCTCACCTTAGTTAATCCAGCAGCGTTCTCGTCTCTCTTCAACCTACTGTGCAGTTCTTTACAACATTTACTATTTCTAATCAGCTGTGTCATAGATGGAATGCCTCTATTAAAAGTATATGAGCACTATCTAAAAGGCCATTTTTCCCCTGTGCTAGCTTATTTTTGGCCACATCTGTCCCATAAATTTGTTGACAATCAATTCTTGTTTCACTGCACAACTTAGGAAAAGTATTGGTTTCCTGATAATGGAAAGAAACAAGCTAATACATAACACTGTTCATTACCAAGTGCTGAAGTACTGTGCAAATCTTTCAAAGGCTATTGCTTTTTTAATGAACAACAAAGTGAATCTACATGTGTCTGCATTAGGTTTCAGCCCTGACAAAAGCATTCAATATTTTTAATAGCTACACGAATATTATTGCTTACAATTACCAAATACATTTAATCAACTATATTTATGCAAACATCAATACAGAAGATACTCAAGGGCATCATAGAAATTCCCTTCTGATTTAAAGCTTAGAGAAGAGAAACTGTGATATTTAGAGATCATGCACTCTGGAAGGCATGGCATTGCCCCAGCAAGTATTGATATTGATGAAAGTCAGCACTGTGGATGAATGCTTAAGAACATAAGAATGACCATACTGGGTCAGACCAGTATTCAGTCTTCCAACAGCGGCCAGTGCCAGATGCTTCAGAGGGAATGAACAACACAGGGTAATTATTGAGCTCTCCTCGTGACCTCCCCTGTCATGCAGTCCTAGCTTCTAGCAGTCAGAGGTCTAGGGACAGCAGCATGGGGTTACATTACTGACCATCTTGACTAATAGCCACTGATGGACCTATCCTCCATGAACGTATCTAATTCTTTTTTGAACCCAATTATATTTTTAGCCTTCACAATATCCCCTGGCAACAAATTTCACAGGCTCACTGTGTGTTGTGTGAAGAAGTACTTCTTTATGTTTGTTTTAAACCTGCTGCCTATTCATTTAATCAGATGGCCCCCTGGTTCTTATGTTATATGAAGGGGTAAATAACACTTCTTCTCCACACCAATCATGATTTTATAGACCCCTATCATACCCCCCTTAATCATCTCTTTTCTAAGGCCTGGTCTACATTGGGGAGAGGGGTACGGGGGGGGGAAATTGATCTAAGTTATGCAACTTCAGCTATGTGAATAACGTAGCTGAAGTTGATGTACTTAGATCTACTTACTGCGGTGTCTTCACTGTGGTAGGTGGATTGCTGACGCTCCCCCGTCGACTCCGCCTACACTTCTCGCTCCGGTGGAGTACCAGAGTCGACCGGAGAGCGCTCAGCAGTCGATTTATCGTGTCTTCACTAGACATGATAAATCAACTCCCACTGGATCGATTGCTCCGGAGGTAAGTGTAGACATGACCTAAGTTGAACAGTCCCCGACTTTTTAATCTCTCCTTATATGGAAGCTGTTCCATACCCCTAATCATTTCTGTTGCCCTTCTCTATACCTTTCCCAATTCTAATATATTTTTGTGAGATGAGGTGACCAGAACAGCATGAAGTATTCAAAGTGTGGGCGAACCATGGATTTACATAGTGACATTATGACATTTTCTGTTTTATTATCTATCTCTTTCCTAATGGTTCCTAACATTCTGTTAGCATTTTTGACTGCTGCTGCCCATTGAGCAGGTTTTTTTAGAAAACTTTCAATCCTCTAATACCACCCCGCCTCTCCCAGGAATCCTGTACACAGAGTCTATATCTCAGGAATGCATTGCACTGAGTTCATAGAACCACTGAAATTAAAGATGTTGTCCACCCCTTTGCCAGTGCAAGATTGTTGCGGGGTGTTTTCTAGTCCAGGGGTTCTCAAATGTCATTGCACAGCATCCCCCTTCTGACAACAAAGTTATTACATGACCCCGGGGGGACAGAGCCAGAGCCCTGCTCTGGGGGGAGAGGGTGCCGGAGACTGAGCTTGAGCCCTGCCACTCTGGGTAGGGGGAGAGGGGGCTGGAGCCTGAGTCCCGCCACCCTGGGTGCAGGTGGAGCTCGGGCTTCAGCTTCAGCCCCAGGTCTCAGCAAGTCTAATGCTGGCCCTGGTGACCCCATTAAAATGGGATCGTAACCCACTTTGGGGTCCTGACCCACAGTTTGAGAACTGCTGTTCTAATTTCTGCCAAGCAAGCTTTAGCAAAGGGACTTCCACCAAATCTCTCAGGACATTATTACACTGTTTAAAAGCTCTAACCATCAGGAAGTGTTTCCTGATAATCAAACTAGATTTATCTCTTTCATTTTATCCCTTTAATCTTGGTTTCCCTACACCAAAATTCCTTATATAACCCTAAACAATTCCACCTGTAAAATGGGGAGAATGATATTTAACTAATAGTGTAAAGCACATTGAGATCTCTTAATGAAAAGCACTAAATGATCACTATTGTTATTCACTATGCTCTTGATACCTTTTAAATACTTGTAGTTATTCTGTTCCCCTTAGTTGTTATGGAACCAAAGACCTAGATTTCCCTGACATGTGACTATATGTTATACATTGACCAGGAGTCACGGGCCCTGATTCTGCAGTCATTTTTACTAGTTTTACATTGGCAGATCTCCATTGCCTTCAGTGGAGTTAATCCTGATTCCCACCCATGTAACTGACAGCAGAATCAGAACCATAGTCACTGTATCTTTCTCCCCAGTTGAAAATGGAGTTGGAATCCATGCCATTCCGCCCAGATCTACACTGGTGGTCCCAGTTCTTTGAAAATGAGATGGATTTTTGGAATTCAGTGACAAAAGCATAGGAAGATTATTCAGAACTGTGAAAATGCATGAGAGTTGTTAGCAGAAACATGGAGGAAAATGCAATTTTAAAAAATCCTAAATATAAAAATAATGGCAATGTGTTATGACACAAGGAATTATATCTAGAATAATGCACTTTTATAGCTGTAATTAAATTATTATAAAGTATCTTAAGATGAGTTTGGAATAAAAATGTGAAGAAATTGGACTAAAATCTAAATTTAAAAAATGATCATGTTTTCTGATATTTTCACTGGAATTATATCTAGCATAATACAGTGTCACGGCTATAATTCAAACTGAGTTTTACTTTATCAATTTAACTACAGCAGTCCTTATGGTAGACCCTAAATAAAAGTCGACATTTTCAGTTCCAGATCACCTGCTGGTGTTTGAGATATTAACAAGTAATATGATTAATGTTTTAAAGGAAGGGATTTATGGAGGATCACTAAAAAGGAATATGTTTCAAAATTTCAAGCCCCTGGTCCATGAGGGGATGGCTCACGCCATCTCAAGAACAGAGGATCCAAAACAAGTGAGCACAGAAGCAGAAAGTTTATTAAAAAGGTGTGTCAGAAGAAAAAAAAATTGTCTTGCTGTAAATGTCTGCTTTTTTTAAGAAACTGAGATACAGAGAAAAGTCATGTTTTTCATAAATTAAATCCCCAGATTGACCTAACAGAAAAAATAATTATGATATGATTTTCCCCAGTATGTATGGACCCAGAGGATGCATTTGCTTCAATAAAGTTCAGGGGAAACCTTCAATCTGTTTAACCTCTTGATGGGGGTGCAGGGGAGTAAAAATTTAAGAGGAAACAAAACTTTTAGTTTATTTGGTCACCACTTACTGATTACCTCATTAGAATACTTCCACTCCAAACACAAGATTTACAGTATTACTGGGTGAAACAATACAAACTGTAAAGTAATAGAATCACCACATCACTTTACTTTGCCATATTTTTGAAATCCCACCCACCCTTGACCTTTTTTTCCTTGTGCAGTCTTTGTCTATATTGCATTAATGTAGGGCCTTATACAAACTCAATGGGACTGTTTCTATTGACTTCAGTGGGCTGTGGTTAAGGCCTATAATTTGAACTTGAAAAATGTCAGAGTTTAGTGTGAAGTATGTGATTAAATGCATATCTGATTGCATTTCTCTTACTTGTGCTCTACTTCTTTATACTTTTTAATCTAATATATTTTCTCTGCCAGTTTAGGGATAGTTACTGCATTAATATTAAAGGGAAGAAAGGGGTGCAGGGTGTCTGACACTCTTCCTTGCCCCTCTCCCATACAATCACATGCACAGAGGAGGTATGCTACCCACCCACATCATTGGGTGCGGGAGATTGATGGGACTGGTGGTGAAAGGGGAACAGTACCAGCAGCCAGGGGCGGCGAGTTATATGGGCTCATGGTGCCCGGGCTCCAGGAATATTCAGGGCCGGGGGCTCTGCTCCACCAATGTTTGGAGCTGTCTCTCTCCCCTGGCCCTTCCTGGAGCGGCCCCCAGCCCCCCCGCCCCGGGATCCGGCGCATCCTCCTCCCCTCCCCGACCCCCCCGAATCGTCCCTGCCTGACTGAAAGCGGCGCCTTTCCCTTGCCTGCCTGTGCTGCCCGCTACAGCACAGCACAAGAGCAGTGCCCATGGCAGGCTGAGGCAGCTGGCTGCTGCTGCACCTCAGGAGGGGGAGGAGGCACACACATACTTGGCAGCCCTCCCCAACCCCTGCACCCACCGGGAGGAGACACCAAGGGGGCTTCCGGTGGGAGACATCTGGAGTGGACCTCACTCACCTCAGCTGCTGGGGCTTCTGTGAATGTTTGACCCTGTGATCCACCCCCCACCCCCAGCAGCCACCACTCCTGCCCCACACTGGGCAAGGGGCAGCCCCATCCCCCACCCCCAGTGAGGCTAGGGTGAGGGGCAGCAGAGGAGGAAGGAAGCCACATGTGATGGCAGTCCCCTCCCCCCCAGCATCCACCCACCCCCTCCCAGAGCCTGCACCCCCACCCCTTTCCCACATCCCCCTCCGGCCCCCAAATTCCCTCCCAGAGCCTTCACCCCTAGCCCAGAGCCTGCACCCCTCCCTCTGCACACCCTCCTGCCCCCAAACTCCCTCCCAGAGCCTGCACCTCATCCTCTTCCCACACACACCCTCCTGCACCCAAACTCCTTCTCAGAGCCTGCACCCAAACTCCCTCGTACATCCCCACCCCTTGCCCCAGCCCAGAGCCTACACCCAAACTCCATTCCAGAGCCTGCACCCCCCCATCCCCAAACTCCCTCCCAAGAATAACCATCAAATGATAATAGCAGAAAACCCCAAGATTACCACCACTTAAGAACTAATGATTACAGGATGACATTGCAAAATGCCTGGACTCATATGGGAATTTACAACTGTAAAGCTGGGGTGTTTTGCCATGGAACTCTGGGTTCTGTCCTGCAAAGCCTTGGAGCATCGGATCGCGACCGACAGAGCCCAGCTCCTTACTCATGCTCAATCTAACTGGCCATTAGACTGACTCGAGCTACAAAGGACTGGTAACTATAAACATCAACTGGCAGGAGAGAGAGAGAGAGTGTGTGTGTGTGTGTATGACAAAAAAGCATATGCTAACTATTGTATTTTCAATAAATGCGGCATATTTGCCTTTTCCCCCCGAAAAGATCCTGTGTGCTTTGTATAGCATAACAAGTACATGCTTCAGGCATTTCAGAACCTAGCCAAGTGTCTCAGGGTTTCTCTTGCCATGGAAAAAGCAGAAGGCCCTATCCAAAGTTTAATGTACCAGGGCATCAAATTGGACACAGCTGGGGTGTTTCTAGGTTACCTACAGAGAACTTGGAAGTGGTTAGGATACAGGCTCTCAAAGGGGAAAAGAAAATTACTCTGATGGAACTACAGGTGATCATGGGGCACCTAAACTTTGCATGCCAAGTGTTGGCTCCTGATCAAGCATTCTGTACCTGTCTGGCATCGGCCTCCTCTGCAGTGTGAAAACCCCACCACTTTGTCAGAATGACACGGAAAATTAAAAGAGACTTAGAAGTGTGGGAGAGATTCCTGGAAAAGTCTAATGGGGTTTCAATATGGCATTCAGACTGGTTGCTCAAGAGTGACCTGCAGACACAATCTGATGCCTCGGGAGGTATAGGTTTTGGGATTTACTTTCAAGGACAGTGGTGTGCACAGAGGTGGCCAGAAAGCTGTGTGGCTAAGGGGATTACAGGGGACATCACTTTCCTTGAGTGTTTTCCTATACTGGCGGCAGTCACTATGTGGGGAGCAAACTTTCAGAACTAAAATGTCCGTTTCTGGTGTGACAGCCAATGTGTTAGCCATACTGTAAATAGACAGCTAAGCCTGTTTGGGTACCAAGGCTGGTGAGGGCCTTCATTTTACACTGCTTGTTATTGAACATCCTTTTTCATACAGTGCATGTCCCAGGAGTGGATAATGGTGCTGCCAATGCTTTATCTTGATTTCAGGATGACAGATTCCAGGAACTTGCCCTGCTGGCCAGCAAGGATCCATGGGCAATGCACCAACTACTCTGGAACCTTGGCTTAAGATAGCTGTGGGACTAGTAGAGGACTCTGTTGCCTCATAGACTCTGAGGGCCTGTAAGGCCAGCCTGTCAGTGTTATGTCAGGGTTATATGGTAAGGAGCCCTGTAACCCCAACACTGGAACCAATTAAATGCCTGGTATAGGAAAGTATGGGTGATGGGCAGGTAGCACCCCTCTCTTGTGTTAAAGTTTAATAAAACTTGCAACCTGCCACTTAATTCCATGCATATGTCTGTCCTCATTTTGCCACTGTGTCCACATCAATGTGTTCCTTGAGACCATTTCACTTGCAATGTCCCATCTGCATCTACACTTTTTTCACAGACAGTATTGCTGTAGAACTTGCTGCTCAAACTTCCTTATAGTTTCTCGTAACAGGCTAGGCCCCAGACCAGCAACTTGGCCTTCTTAGTTGCCTCCTCCATTTGAAGTAAAGTCAGGCCCTTCCAGGTCCCCAAGAAACAGAAACAAATAATAAAAATACTTTGCATTTGGAAAGTGATTTTCAAACATTTAACTAATTAATTTCCATACCCTCCTTTGAGGTAAGTCATTAGTATTATTGCCCTTCTCCCAAAAAGGAAACAGAGGTAAAAAGGTGTCAAATCACTTGTTCAAGGCAATAGAGAAAGTCAGGGTATGTTTTCACTGCAGGGTTAGCCCAGGCTCCTAATTGTGTGTTGCCCCTAGCCCCCCTCCCATTCACACATGAAAACCTCTTACCTGAGTTTAGTAGTGCTTTCAACTGGCTGGAGGTATGGGTTAGAGACCAGGTTCTGCATTCCCTCAGCCTGGTAACAAGCTCCCTTTGCAGTGAGGACACAGGCTAAACCATGTGATTGCTGATAGTCCTCCAGTGCCTTCCCACAATTCCCCTCTATGTGCCCTGAAGGACAGATGAGTTCTGCTACAATTCAGTAGGAAAGAATCATAGGGTGGCTCAGTTTACTGCAGCAAAGACCCCATGGATATGCCCCCAAAATCCTAGTAACACACATAGGTGAGTGCGGCTTCAGGGAGGACTCAGTAACTCAAGTGTGGCTGCTCTCACTGTGGCTGGCTGACCCAGATGTTAATCACCTGAGTTAACTCTGCAGTGAAGATATATCCTCAATGTCATAGCCAGGATTAGAACTCTCCATTCTGTGACCTGAGCACAGGCAGGGCCGGCTCCAGGCACCAGCCCACCAAGCTGGTGCTTGGGGCGGCACCTGGAGGGGGGCGGCGCCGCGCTCCGGCCCCCGGGGAGAGCGGGGCCACGGCCGGGCTCGCCACCCTACCCCCGGCGCTCTGGCTGCCGGGGGAAGAGCGGGCTCGCTGCCCTCCCCCCGGGGCCCCGGCCGCCCCCCCCCCTGCGCCCTCCCCCCGGCCGCCCGCGCCCTGGATGCCGGGATAATTGGGCTATACTATGTAAATAGTTGCCATATGTCAGACAGACAGACAGACAGACAGACAGACAGACAGACAATCTCATTGTGTCAAAGCAGTCTTTGTTATTACAGATCTGTAGAATCAAAAGCCCACAATGTAGAAACAGTAAAATAAAGTAGAACAAACAGCTAACTACATACCTAAATAATCTAGATGGAGGTGATTTGTGCCATCAAAAGCTTGATTTCAGAAAATATAAGCATTTAAACTAATTTAGGCTTGCCTAGTTTCAAAAATCATTTTTCAGTGTTGAAAAGCAGTCTCTGTTCTTCTCTTTCTTTCTAGTTGTCCTCCCTGGCCCTGCACCACACACCTTCTTTAAAGAGTATTGCTGCCTAAACATGGAGTAAACATTTTCTGTTATAGTAAGATTCTTTTTATCTCCTCTCTGATAGGCAAGTACTCTCGCCCCCTCCCTCCCCTGCATCCTCTATAGCTTTCATTTGGTAAGTATAAACATATGTAAGTGGACTGTTGCCCCTTACTAACATTAGGGTTACCATTCGTCCGGATTCCCCCGGACATGTCCGGATTTTCAAGCTAAAAATAGCGTCCGGGGGAATTTATAAATGTCCGGACTTCTCCCCCCCCCCCACGCAGAGCGCGTGCGGCTAACAGGGCAGCTGGATGGATGGTGCCACTTACATGAGGCTCCGACAGCCAGAGAGCCCCCCTCCTCCCCCTGCAGCAGCGATCCCTCCCTGCATTCGCAGATTGCCTCCGGCAGTCTGGAGCTCCTCCCCCGCTCCTTCTCCCCTGCCAGCCAGCCTGCCGGGACGAACGGAGCCATTCCTGAGCAAGCTCACATAGACATTAGGCGAAGGCCAACAACAAGGGGGCCAGGGGGTCGGAGAAGGGGCAGGGAGGTTCTGGAGGGGGCAGTCAAGAGACGGGGGGGGGTCGGGAGTTCGGGGAGGGGCTTTCTGGGGGAGGGTGTGGATAAGGTTTTGGGCAGTCAGGGTACAGGTAGGGGGTAGGGTACTAGGGGGCCAGTTAGGATGGGGGGAGGGTCTCAGGAGGGGGCAGTCAGGGGACAAGAGGCAGGGAGGCTTAGGTAGAGGGTGGAGTCCTGGGGGGGCAGTTAGGGGCAGGGGTCCCAGGAGGGGGCAGTCAGGGGACAAGGAGCGGGGGGGAGGGTTGGGGGTTCTGAGGGGGGCGGGAAGTGGGAGGGGCAGGGGCGGAGCTAGGGCAGGACGGGGGCGGGGCTAGGGCGGGGCTCCTCCCGTCCTCTTTTTTGCTTGCTGAAATATGGTAACCCTACTAACATTCAGTGGGGGTGTTTTGGTTGGCTAGCTCCCAGCACTAAAAGGGGAGGGGTCGATGGGAAATCAGGACCCTGAGACTGACAGTCCCCAGGAACAATGGCGAGAGGCCAATGCTCCAGGTCAGCCTGATTGACAGGGCAGGCAGGCTAATCAGCATGACAGGAGGCCAGGGTGGGTCCTATCCTCCGTGTGAGTTGGAATTGCCTGGGTCAGACTGAGTGGGGCCGAGCTAAGAAGAAAGCAGGGGCCCAAGCTGAGCTAGAGAGTAGAACCGTGCCAGATCCAGAGGGGCCAGAGACGCAGCCCAGGGAGAGCAGATCCTGTGCTGGGAGCAGAGCTGCAGCCACAGAGCCAGGTGTGGTGAGCAAGTGGGGCCAGCCAAGGGGGGACCTTGGGCAAAGGGCCCAGCACAGAAAGACACCCCTAGCCAAGGGCCCTTGCAGGCCAGACCGGGAGGGGGACCGTAACCTGACGGGGGGGCTGACGCTGGGAAGAAGGGTCCCACCACTCAAAGCCCGGAGGTGTGTGGCCACCACCATTGCAAGTGTCCAACCCGCAGCATACCTGCAGCACAGCCAGGGCCTAAGAAGGAAATCTGGGACCTACAAGGAACAGACTGCGAAGTGCCCTGATGTCCAGAGACACTGTTTGTGATGTTCCCTGCCACAGAGCGGGGTGATGTGTTTTCCTTTAACCTCTCCCATTTTTCCTAATTCTTTTCTTTAAATTAATTGTTAATTAAACAACTTGTATTTGCTTTAAATTGTATGGAATAATCAGTGGGTCAGGGAGGTGCCCAGTGCAGAGAGGGTACCCCGGAGTGGGGACACCCTAGCCCCTGTCCTAGGTGACCACAGCAGGGTTGGAGGTTGAGCCCCCCAGGAATCCTGGGCCCAGCCTTGTTGGGGTTACGAGGACTCTGCCAGACAGGAAAGTGGAAGGGAAGCCCTCAAGGGCAGGGAGGCCTCTGGGTAAAGGGAGTGGGAGCGAGGACTCAGATCCTTTCGCTAGCCCACTTCACCGAGGTAGTGCAAAAGCCAGGAAAGTTCCCCACAATAGCGGGATCATTCTCCCGCTTACACATAGTTTGTCCCCTTGTGGGGAAAACTGACATACTCTGACATAGACCAGTCTATCTGTGGACATGGGTAGCTAGTCAGGCTAGGAATGACTATGACTGTAAGCGTTAAGCTTAATGTCTGCCTGCTGCAATTCTTTGAAACAGACTCTCAGATCTGTTTCTTGTCTACTGGGGAGTAAAACGGTTTAAAGAAAGAAAACAACTAACATCTCAAGGATGTTATGTGTGACCATAAAACAAAATAACAATCTATCACCACCCTGATTTCTACTACAGGATTTCAAAAATGACAAACATACATGTTACTTTGGTCTGCCTTTCACTGTTGGCAGAATCTACGCAAGCCAGTGCTGTCCAGTAACTCCTCACTTAACGTTGTAGTTATGTTCCTGAAAAATGCGACTAAGTGAAACGATGTTAAGCGAATCCAATTTCCCCATAAGAATTAATGTAAATGGGGGGGTTAGATTCCAGGGAAATTTTTTTCACCAGACAAAAGACTAATATATATATATATACACACACACACACACACACACAACGTTTTAAACAAACAGTTTAATACTGTACACAGCAATGATGGTTGTGAAGCTTGGTTGAGGTGGTAAAGTCACAAGGTAGAAGAGGGCGTGATATTTCCCAGGGAATGCCTTACTGCTAAATGATGAACTAGAATAGCTGAACCCTCAAGAGTTAACACATTGTTGTTAATGTAGCCACATACTCTACAAGGCAGCACAAATGGAGGGAGGAGAGACAGCATGGCAGACAGAGACAGAGACTCTCACCTGTGTGTGAGAGAGAGATGC
>NW_020664931.1:5249755-5325395 GCF_002925995.2 Terrapene triunguis
GGGGTGTTCCCTCTCGCAGGACCTGGTCGAGGAAAACCTGAGCAGTGGGCGGCAAAGTGGTCCTCACCTCCTGAAGCACGCGCCGGGGAGTACAAGGCCTGGAGAGCCCCATGCGCTGAGCAAGCATCAGGGGATCCAGCCAGTCTCCCCAGTCATAGTCCAGGAGGTCTCCAACTCTGGTGACTTCAGCCAGGACCAACCTCTGGTGCACCAAGGGGGACTCCGCCACCTGCACACGGAGCTGGGGGTTGTGTAGCAGGGGCTCCGTGAGGAGATCCGCCCCCTCAGTGGCCGCCACTGGCCTGGTCACTGAGAGCAGTTTCCAGGTCCGGAGGAGGTCCTGGTAGAAGACCGGCAGCCCGGAGAGATCTCGCGGAAGACCTTTTGGATGGAGATAAAGGAGCTGCCAGTCGTATCGAAGCCCTCGGAAGCGGCGCAGGAAGGCGTGAGCCAGTACTCTCCATGCTGGACTACCTGCACCATAAAGGAGTCTCTGCAGGGCCTGGAGGCGGAAGACAAGGACCTGAGTGCATAGGGACTTAAGGCCTTGCCCTCCCTCCTCCAGGGGTAGGTGGAGGACCCAGTGCACTCCTGGCCAGAAGAACTCCAGAATCGCCGTCCGGAGCATGGACAGGACTAGTTGATTGAGCACCAGTGCCCTCCCTCGCAGGGAGAGGCACCGGAGTAGTCCTGTCCATTTCCGGAGCCGCTCTGTCACCCTGCCCTCTAAACTGTGCCAGTTCTCTGGTGGAGACGGATGCATGGCAGAAAGGTAAACACCGAGATAGAGCAGCGGCCCCACGCTCCACCGGATGGCCTGAAATGCGGGTGGGAGGGAGCTCACCTGTCACCCGTCCCCGACCACCAGGCCAGAGCTCTTGACCCAGTTGACCTGGGCAGAGGAGGCTGCCGAGTAGACAGCCTGGCAAGCCTCCAAGTCGCCCAGTTCCTGGACCACGAGGAACACGCCAACAAGACCAGCCGCAGCTCCGGCTTTTGCAGCACCAATCCCGTCAACCTCCGATGGAGGAGACAGAGGAAGGGCTCAATCACCAGAGCGTATAGCTGGCCCAGAAGGGGGCACCCCTGCCGTACTCCCCACCCAAAGCTGACCAGCTCGGCCAGGGTCCAGTTGAGGCTGACCAGACACTCTGCGGAGGCATACAGCACCTGGAGAAAGCCCACAAACTGGGGTCTGAAGCCTAACGCATGCAGAGTGCCCAGGAGATACCCGTGGTCCACCCTGTCGAATGCCTTCTCCTGATCCAGGGACAGGAGGGCGAACGACAGACCATCCCTACACCCGAGCTCCAGGAGATCCCGGACCAAATACAGGTTATCAAAGATGGTACGGCCCGGGACGGTGTAGGTCTGGTCTGGGTGGACCACGTCCACCAGCCTGGACCCCAGCCGCAGCGAGATTGCATTCGCTACAAGTGTAGTCCGTGCTGAGGAGTGAGACGGGACACCAATTCCGTAAGTCGCGGAGGTCCCCCTTCTTCAGCAATAATGCAAGCACCGCTCGCCTGCATGAGAAAGGGAGGACCCCGCTCTCCAAGGACTCAGCCCAGATGGTGACTAGGGCTGGGCTGACTTCACAGTCAGCCCATCCATGCCCGGAGATTTCTTGGTGGGCATGCAATGGAGGGCTTCCGAGAACTCAGCCAGAGTGAAAGGCAGCTCTAGCCGATCTTGGTTACCCGCGCTGACCGTCGGGAGTCCGTCCCAGAGCACTCTGCAAGTGTCAGGATCGGTCGGATCCGGGGAGAAAAAACCTGCGTAGAAGGCCCTGGCCCTCCCGCACATCTCCGATGGATCCATGATGGGGGTGCCATCCTCCGCCAGGAGGCAGGCGATGTGCTTCTTGGCCCCCCTCTTTTTCTCCAGGGCGTAGAAGAAGCGGGAGCCATGATCCATCTCCCGAAGGAGTCGGACGCGGATGCCGTGCTTCCTGGTCAAGGTGGGGAAGGTGACCCAGCTGCTAGAGATGGTAACAGATGGCTGGGAGAAATGACGTAGCAGCAGGCGTACACCCTGGGGGCCGGGAGAGGGGCACCCACAGAGCTGGTGGAGGAAGCAGCGGGGAGGGCATAGTCTTTTTGGCAGGGCTCTTACCCTTCTTTTTGCCCTGGCCTTTTCTGACGGCTGGGGGGCGCCCTCAGAATCGGAGGGGGTCAGAGACTTGGCAGCAGCAGAGGTCACCCCGGTGCCCGACGCTGCCGGTGCCCCAGCGGGGGGGTAGCAGGTGGTTCGGCAGCGGCGGTTGAGTTAGAGGCTAGGAGGGGTTGCGGGGGGATAGGTGGGGGAAGGGCAGCGGGGTCTGCCTGAGGGGTCCCCCCCGCCGTGTCCTCTGCCATAATGAGAGCGGGGGAAGGACAAACACCTGAGGGGGGGTAGGGAAAGGGGGCAACCACTCCTTCCCATTAGGCTGCAGGCAGGGAAGGAGGATGCCGGAAGGAGAAGGCTGGATGAGGGGGGCTATCAAGGACGTGTGTGTGTGGGGGGGTCAGTCACCAACTCAGGACAGGATTCTGGCTCCTCTAGCTGCACTAGGGGAGGGGGGGGTTATAATAGCATGGGGGATGCAGTGATACAGGGGCCAACTAAAATGGGAGGGGCACAAGCGCATGGGAGGGGGGCGTGGGTGGACAGATCGAGGGGCCAATCAGGGCAGGGGGGACCGCAGGGGGAGGGGAACAACCAGGTTTGAGGTAGGACAGGGAGACCCAGGGGCTAGCTTCAGAGGCTGGGGCGGGGCAAACAGAGCAGCAGAGGGAAACGGGTGAGGCAGACAAACAAACTGAAGCTAGTGAGGGGGGCTGGGGTGAAGGGGAGGGGCAAAAGGCTGCAAGGGCCAAATGGGGCAGGTAGCAAGGGGTAAAGTTGGGGGCTTGCTGCAGGGGGGTGGGGGTCAGTCCAAGGGGGGGCACGTGCGCCCACGTGCGCTTGCAAAAGAGTCCTTGTTTGGGCTGGCCGCTGCTTCAGGCCCAATGGTGGAAACAGGGCGTGGCAAGCCAGGCAAGCAGCTGAGTCCCAGAGGCAGAAGCTTGAGGCAGATGGTAAGTGTCCACTCGGGGTGGTGGAGGGGGCAGCGATGGGGATGGTGGGGGCAAAGAAGGACACACGGATGGACCAGGGAGCAGGCTCCACGCCACACTCCCTGTGTCCCCACAAACACAGTCAAGACCCCTGCCACAAGAACACAGTTCAAAAGTTACTCATCCTTGGTTGAAAGGCCGCCTCCACAGTGGTCTGCAGTGCATTCCCCCACTGGTAGATGGTCCTCTTCATCTCCTCCCTGGGGCTCCAGCAGCTCCCAGGCGGCAACAGCAGTTCCAGCAGCTCTAGGCGGCAATCTGGTGGCCAGCAGGAAGGACCCCCCTCAGGTGGTGGTGGTAGTAATGGTGGTGTCCACAGCAGCAGCAACGGCTGGGGTCCCTCACTCCCCTCCTCTGTGGAGCGGGCCAGCAGGCCCCCGAAGGGGCTGTAGCTGGAGCAGCAGCAACCAATGGTTGGGGAGGTCAAGCAGCAAGCAGGTAGCAGAGAAGGGGCGGGGGGTGTCCGGTGTCTGGCCCAGCCATGGGAGCAGCTGGAGTAGCAGTAGCAGCGAGAGCCCAGGGCCCAGCAGCACCAGTAGCAGGAGCAGCTCCCACCTCCCTCCAGGCCAGAGGGCTACAGGAGAGTGGTCCTATTGGGATCCAGGAAGACCTCCCCCCAGCCTAAGGGGAGGATCCACAGGACCTGGAAGCCAAGTGATTCCGGGGGACAACTAATGAAATAATAGGGACAGGAGTGAGGTCAAAGAGTCAAATGAAGGGAACCTGACTGGGACACCAAGCAGAGAACCCCGGACAGCACTCACTGCTCCTTGAAGGCATCAAGGAAGCCAGTGGACGCCGCCTAGAGGAACTCTGCCTGGATGCATGAGCGGACGGAGGATCAGAAATAGGCCCCACAGTCACAGGAGACCCCATCGGCCAACCTCCTCTCCCTGGTTTTATAGATGGCCATTTTAGCCAGGGCTAGGAGGAGGTTGACCAGGAAGTCCCCTGACTTTGTGGGGCCACGGATAGGGAGTGCGTAGATAATAAGATGAGGAGAAAAATGCAACCAAAAACATAACAGGATATCTAAGAGGAGCCGGAATAGGGGCTACAACCTGGCGTACTCCACGTAAACGTGCGCCAGGGTCTCCCTCACGCAGCAGAAGGGGCAGGTGTCCAGGACGGGGGTGAACTGCGCCAAGTACACGCCCGTGCTCATGGCTCCATGAAAGAGCCGCCAACTGATATCCCCGGCGGGCCTTGGGACAATGGTGGAATAAAGGCTGGCCTACCGGGTCTCCTCACCGTCCAGAGGTGGCAGGAGGTCCCATCATTTTGTGTCGGGGCAGGACGTGCGGGTGAGGACGTGAAGGGTGTGGAGGACGAGCATGTATAGATGTTTCCTCGGCGCGGTCTGGAAATGAACCGGCTGCAAATCGTGCAGCCAGCTCATGGTGAAGGGGCAAGGGGGAGGCCGGTCGGGTCCACGGGGCAGGGGCCCGATGAAAAGGTCCAGAGGGCCTGGGATGGAGGGTGGGCGGGGCATGCCCTCTCACAGGACCCAGTCGAGGTAGGCCCAAGCAGCGGGTGGTAAAGTGGCCTTCGCCTCCTGCAGTATGCGCCAGGGAGTACGAGGCCTGGAGAGCCCTATGCGCCGAGCGAGCATCAGGGGATCCAGCCAGTCTCCCCGGTCATAATCCAGGAGGTCTTCGACTCTGGTGACTTCTGCCAGGACCAACCTCTGGCGCACCGTGGGCGACTCCGCCACCTGCACATGGAGCTGGGGGTTGTGAAGCAGGGGCTCTGCGAGGAGATCAGCGCCCACGGTGGCCGCCATGCACCTGGTCACTGAAAACAGTTTCCAGGTCCGGAGGAAGTCCTGGTAGAAGATAGGCAGCCTGCATGGCCTGGAGGCAGAAGACATGGACCTGAGTGCATAGGCACTTCAGGCCCTGCCCTCCCTCCTCCAGGGTAGGTGGAGGACCCCTGCAGAGACCCAGTGCACTCCTGGCCAAAAGAACTCCAGAATCGCCATCCGGAGACCATGCCAGTTCTCCGGCAGAGACAGATGTATGGCAGAAAGGTAAACACCTGAAGCACGGGTGGGAGGGAGCTCGCCTGCCACCCATCCCTGACCACCAGGCCAGAGCTCTTGACCCAGTTGACCCGGGCAAGCCTCCACCTGCGCCAAGTCGCCCGGGTCCTGGACCACGAGGAGCATGTTGTTGGTTCTCGGAGCACCAACCCCGTCAGCCTCCGATGGAGGAATCAGAGGAAAGGCTCGATCACCAGAGCATACAGCTGGCCCGAGTGGGGGCACTCCTGCTGTACTACCCACCTGAAGCTAACCGGCTCGGTCAGGGTCCAGACACTCCGTGGAGGCGTACAGCACCTGGAGAAAGCCCACAAACTGGGGTCCGAAGCCTAATGCTCGCAGAGTGCCCAGGAGATACCCATGGTCCACCCTGTCAAACACCTTCTCCTGATCCAGGGACAGGATGGCGAACTACAGACCATCCCTACACCCGAGCTCCAGGAGATCCCGGACCAGATACAGGTTATCAACTACAGGAGGGTGATCAAAGGCAGATACATTAGCCCCAGATTAAGCAGGTCCCTTTTCCCTGAGTAAGGTAATGGGCTGTTCCAGAACAATCAGGAAGTTGCTGGAACCAATTATGGCAGGCAGGCTAATTAGGACACCTGGAACCAATTAAGAAGCTACTAGAATCACTTAGGACAGGCAGGCTAATCAGGGCATTTGGTTTAAAAAGGGTCTCACTTCAGTTAGTGAGGTGTGTGCGAGGAACTGGGAGCAAGAGATGTGCAAAGAGCTGAGAGTGAGAAGGCGTACAAGTGTCATCAGGAGGAAGGTCCTGTGGTGAGGATACAGAAGGTGTGGGGAGGAGGCCATGGGTAAGTAGCCCAGGGAGTTGTAGCTGTCACACAGCTGTTACAGGAAACACTGTAGACAGCTGTGATCCACAGGGCCCTGGGCTGGAACCCGGAGTAGAGGGCAGGCCTGGGTTTCCCCCCATCCCTCCAACTCCCTATTTGATACAAGAGGAATTGACCTGGACTGTGGGTCTCACCAGAGGGGAAGGTCCCTGGCCTGTCCCCCGACCCACTAGGTGGGTCAGCAGAGACTGCGGGGATTGTTCTCCTCCCTTTCCCCAGGCTGGCCAGTGATGAGATTAGCTGAGTGAATGGCAGGTTTGAGCCACTAGCAAAAGTGGCCAAAATGAGGGCTGCTGTGAATCTCTGAGGCGAGCAAATCCGCCAATAAGTGCAGGACCCACCAAGGCAGAGGAGGAACTTTGTCACACTTCCAATACAATGGAAAGAAGAAAGACAGAGGGGAACAAAGAGAAGTAAAAGGTTAAATTTCTGTACAAAAAACAGTGTATGCTAATATTCAAATAGAAAGCAAATTCTAATGTTAATGAGATGATGGTACCAGTGAAGTGGGCCAAACCAATCAATAGGGCAATTAGAGCAGAAGTTATAGAATTTTAACTACGACATAGCAGAGGAGAACATTAGAAAATAGAGTCAATTTTCTCAGTAGAATAGTCACCAATTAACAAGTACAAGAAGCACCAAGGAAACCTTCCAGAATCTTCTTTAGTTACACCTCTCTAGACTGGAGCCTTTCAGTTGTGGAGCTCTTCTAATATATTTTTTATATTGAAAGTCCTAAATACAGTGTTTCCATGTTCTAATTAGCTGTTACCATCATATACCTCTAAATCCTTATATCCCTTATTTCTCAAGAGTTTGGTGCAGATCAATATGTTGTACATATTACATCTTCCACAGTCAATCAGAAAGTCAAGCAGTTAGAATCTCTTTACTCCAGACAGATATAAAATTGGTAGTGCAACAGTCATTTTGCAATACTGCACTTCTATAATATGCTCTGCTGCAAATAGTTATTAACACTGACCAGATATTTTTAAAAAGTTACTTTTTATTTATTTTATTTCTAGACCACAACTGATACTAGTAAACTTGAAAATATGTTTTTAAGTACATCAGGAGTAAGAAGCCTGCCAAACAACCAGTGGGGTCACTGGAAGATCGAGGTGCTAAAGGTGCACTCAAGGCAGATAAGGCCATTGCAGAGAAATTAAATGAATTCTTTCCATTGGTTTTCACGGCTGAGGATGTGAGGGATTCTCACACCTGAGCCATTCTTTTTAGCTGAAAAATCTGAGGAACTGTCCCAGATTGAGGTGTCATTAGAGGAGGTTTGGAACAAATTGATAAACTAAACTGTAATAAGTCACCAGGACATCAAGCTCCACTTCACCCTTACCTCGGGGCCTCCTTCCTTGTGCCTCATATGGTGTGTACTGCTCGGTCTCTCCAACAGCACAACTTCCTCCCACAGCTCCTAGCATGCATGCCTCCCTGACTAACTGGGAGGCTTTTAACTAGTTTCGGCCAGCCCGATTGACTTCAGGTGTCCCAATCAACCTAGCTGTCTCCACTGCTTTCTGGAAGGATCTTAATTGGCCCCAGGTGTCTTGATTAACCTGGAGCAACTGCCATTTGGTTACCATGGTAACAGGGATTTGTTTAGCCTGGGGCTAACATACCTGTTTCTCACTACTTTCCTAAAGCCATCTGGCCTTGCCCCATCACAATAGTTAATGTGATGCCAATTTTTATAAAAGGCTCCAGAATGTTAGGAACCATTAGGAAAGGGATAGATAACAAGACAGTAAATATCATAATGCCAGTGTAGAAATCCATGGTATGCCCACATCTTGAATACTGCATGCAGTTCTGGTTGCCCCATCTCAAAAAAGATATGTTAGAATTGGAAAAAGTACAGAAAAGGGCAACAAAAATGATTAAGGGTCTTGAGCAGCTTCCATATGAGGCGAGATTAAAAAGACGGGGATTTTTCAGCTTGGAAAAGAGATGACTTAGAGGGGATATGATTGATAGAGGTCTATAAAATCATGAATGGTGTAGAGAATGTGAATAAGGAAGTGTTATTTACTCCTTCAGGTAACACAAGAGCCAGGGGTCACCCCATGAAATTAATAGGTAGTAGGTTTAAAATAAACAAAAGAAAATACTTTCTCATACAACACACAGTCAACCTGTGGAACTCATTGCCAGGGGATGTTGTAAAGGCCAAAGGTATAATGGGGTTCAAAAAAGAATTCACTAAATTCATGGAGGATATGTCCATAAATGGCTATTAGCTAAAATGGTCAGGGATGCAATCCCATGCTCTGGGTGTCCATACCCTCTGATTGCCAGAAGCTGGGATTGGATGACAGGGGATGGATCACTCAATGATTGCCTGTTCTGTTCATTCCCACTGAAGCACCTGGCATTGGCCACCATCTGAAGACAGGATACTGGGCTAGATGGACTATTGGTCTGACCCAGTATGGCCGTTCTTATGTAAGAGTTTGGAATTAGACAGGGATATTAGAATTTATTCTGAAGTTATTTCTTTGTACAGTATACCCCACAAAATAACCATTAAATTATGTACCACTACATCACTAACAGCCAGTAAGAATGCAGATCAGGTGTCATTTTTCAGCCACAGACCCTAGGTAACAGTTTATTAAGCGTCTACAAATCTGATTGACTGATGACACCTGGAATGCCCCAATCCAAGACAGAGTTCTCACTTCTGTGTTGCAATAGAATTTTTCTTGATAATGAACAACTTTAAATATGGTGCCTTTCATTTCAGAAAAAACACAAGGTAAATTAGACAGCAAAAATTACTAAATTGATTGAATTCCTGTTTGGGTGGTTTTACCGACTTTAAAGACACAGCACTGAGAGCATGCTGTATAACAGTATAATTGTTTTGAGACTAGTACATTTACTAGAAAGATATTGCAGCATCCAAATACTCTTTGACAAATAAGATTTGGGCAAACTGACAATTTAAAATAGTAAAAGTATCCCAAATTTCAAATAATTGCTGTGATGTGTCTGTTGGAAATCAAAAGTAGTAAGTAAAATGTGGTGTCTTGCTGAAAACCACAATAGAAAAAATGTTCCATTTGCTGATTGAGTGGTTTTATTATAGTTCATTACTAGCACAGGAAGACTTCCTAGTACAAAAGGAAGTTGTTCAGCCGGGGAAAAACCAATATGTAAATACACCAATGAGATCAGTGAAAATAGCAATAGAACATTCTGTTATGGGATGCACATTTTCAGTTTTTTAATCTCGGCAACCCCGACTATACAATAGTGAAAGTTTTTAGGTTTGATGCAAGTACATCCAATGATCAACTGGGCCCAAAAAATGTTCTAAAGTATGTGCAGTGAGTCTTTAGAAACCATTTTAGAAATTATACAGACATGTTAGAAATAGATACTGACTATGAACCATACAACTCAATGTATCAGTGTTGCCCAAAGAACCAGCACTGGAGTCTCTGTTACATGCAGTGATTTTTCTGGATTATTTTAAAGGCACACAATTGATGTAATAAAAGAAACAATGCATTCCCTCCAGCCCCAGTACACTGACAAAGTCTATATGACTGTCCTGAGTAGAATTGAATAATATTAATTGTTTAGTGATTTCTGCCTGATCCTTGCTTAACATGAGAGCATCTTATTTAACCATGTGTGAAAGTGAAATCAGAATTGTTACCAGGAGTATTTGTTTAGTCTGTAAACTGGCATGTGCAAAGTTCTGTGACTGTAAAATGTCCCATTAGGTTTTGAAACAGTGACTCTATTATTGCTGTAATCTCCTTCCAAAACACAAATGAAATGCAAAAGTTAATGGAGCTATTCTGATTGAGTTACATTTTTACCCATACATGATGGTTCTGTGATGTAAGACTTGAGGCACATTTGTAGAGCAGAAGAGAGAAGTGGGACTGGTTCTATTTTAATTACACTAGCCAGTTTCTCCTGTGTACTCTCAATGTCTCTTTTTTTTCATAACAGCCAAATAAAAATTATATTAGCAGGAAGAGAAGGGAAATCATTCAACTAAAACAGAGTGGATACATGCAGCGGAAGAAGAAACAGCTATAAGCGCAAGAAAGAAAATTAGTACGAAAAAACAAGGTGTCCAAAAGTGCAACCCTTAAGCTGGTCCAGAATCCACGTGCATTGTGTTCCATTCATATACGCAAGAGACCCACGTTTGATCCTCCCAGGTCCAGTCTCTCACACCCTGGCCAGTGGGGATGGGAGTGCTGCAGAAAAACTCTGACCAGCTTCTTGGGGTGGAAGTAGCCGTACATCATCCTGTCATGACAACTCTGGCCAAAGTAGGAGTGATGTTGACTAGCTTCCAAAAGACCCATCTAGCTCTCTTGTAGGTCTCTATAGTGTGAGGCCTTAAAAATAATAGGGAGCTAAATAGAGCCCCTCAAAAGAACTAAAAATGTACCCCTTGCTGAAAAGTCCAGTAAGAGATTGACAAGGTGGCAGGTTCTTAGTCCCTGCATAGGGAAAAAGTGCTCTTCTACACAGTCAGCCTGATGTCAGGTGCTTGAATCCAACACAGGGATGCAGAGATATTTATTGTGTCACTATGAGGTTAGACCAGGTGTGTCCATCTAGTTCCTATCTAGGAGGCCGAGATGGTTTGGAAGGTCTTCCTCAGACAGAGAGAGGTCCTGTCGTGCAAATCTTAGGAAAAGCTAAGCTTGGGGAGACAGCTTAGACTGATATTTCTGTTTGGTTGGTGTTATCTCAGTTATTAGCAAAGGTACAGCCCAGGAAGGGGGTACATTTTCAACCATCTTTGGATATCTGTTCAGAGCAGCTCTGTTTGTCACTGGCTTACACGTAAATGAGATTGAAAACCTCTCGGTGTAAAAGAGGAAACAGAAGAGGTCCTGAAATGGATGGTTAAACAGCTGAGCCAACAGCCTCAAACCTTGCTGTAGTTTATGAGGGAGCAGTAGCAGCAATAGCAAGCCCAGGTTGTAGCCCAACAGCAACAACAGCTCTGGGAACAGCAGAAAGTTCAGGCTGCAGCCCAACAGGAACTATTATAAACCCAGATTGCAACAGTTCCAGAAGCACCTGCTTCAGAAAGTTGTAAAGCCCAGGCTACCAATAAATGCTGTCCCTTCACTAGCCAGGGTGGGGCTGGAAGATGACAAGCCTGAGACCTGGATGCATGAATGGAGAAGTAATTAGAAAGACTGCTAGACTGGTGAAGACTTGTCTTTTACATGTCATGCTGGTGCATCCTAGCAAAGGCTACGCAGCTACTGGAGGACTACATGGAGGCCAAGCTACCGGAAAGACCATAAAGGCACAGCTGAGACTTTGAACTGAGGGACAGTCTGTTGGACAAGTACATCATGGAGAAGTACTACGTAAGAGACTTGGGGAGAAGCCAAAATGAATGCTCCCCAGAGTCACTGGGACAGCCACCAGACTCCCCCATTCTCTATTTTGCTTGTGGTCAATGGCAGCATAGCCAAGGACTCATTCCTTGATGGAATGTGACTGGAGAAATAGGTAGTCTTGCTGAGATCATGGAGTGTAAGGCTTATAGACAGCATCCTTTATCTGTGCAGCTAGAAGAGGGGATGATAGTCAATATAGTGGACTTGGATTGTATCCAAATATTAGTGCAAGAGGGTTTAGTCAAAACTCATCTACTATTGGCATCAGAATCTGTTCAGATCACCTGTGTCATTGGAACTCCTGGATATTTCATTCATCTGTAATCACTCTGAGAGCAGGGAATCAGATGAGCCAACTTCAACTGACTTACTCAGCTCATTATTCTCACTTTACTCAGCCAATCAGGGTCCCATTGACTTCAACTGGGCAGGATCAGGTACTAAATAAACAAAACAAGTGCTTCTGTATTAGTTACATGTGGGATAAAGTTAAGCACAGTGAAAATGCAAAATGAAACAGGAGTTTTGTTTAAGCGAATACATTGCAAATTCACAGCACACCATGACTTGCCTTTAGGTTCAGTGGGCTGATAGGAAATTTTCCTGACATGCACATGAATGAATTCATGTACACATCACAACTGATTTAAGGTGTTTTCTTTAGAGGAACATTTTACTAAAATGTACTTTACCTGGAAATACAATACGCAGTTACCTTGGAGACCCTTGCTAAAACATTTTAGCATTAATTTTGAAAGCCCTGTTGATAAGAAGAGATAATGGACTCATACAGATTTATAACATTTGAATTACACTATAGAATTTCTCAGCTATCAGACAGTTACTGTATAATTTTATAAGGTTAGACATAACAAAGACAAGAAACTACAATGCACTATTCTCTTTGCATCAGCTCAGGTAATACATTTCCAAGTTAAAAGTTGATAAAATGACAGCACTAATCAAGCAAGTGACAGTGTTAATCTCTTTCCCTCTCAGAGATTAAAACAGGATATGACACAAGTCACCCCTTTTCTTTCTTTCCAAGCCATTAGTTTAACATTACGTTTCCTTCTCACTTGAGTTCAGGCTTTGTCACAACAAGTTCCTTGTACAGAAAGAACATATTAGATAGATACATATTAATTGTGATCTAGAATTGTTCATGTATATCAAAAAGTTATCTGCTGTCTAACTTGCTTTTAATTAGCTAAGAGAGAAAGCCGATTCTGTAGTGAAAAAATTAACCTGGGCCCCTCCTTCCACCCCACCCCCACAAGTGCCCAGGCAGCATGGAGGAGATGGAGCAAGCAAGTGACATGCAAAGGGGTGACAAAATAGGGGAGAAAGGACAGGTATAGGCTGGGAGCAATAGGAGCAGAGAGGGAAGGGACAAGAGCTGGGTGACAGGGAATAGAAGCTGAGGGGTACAGAGACAGGAGGAAATGGGGGATAGGAGCTGAAAGGGGACAGGGACAACAGGGACCAGGAAGGAAAAAAACCTGAGAGGGGCAAAGACAAGATGGGGGGAAAGGAGCAAAATGGCCTGTAACCACCATGGCACACTCCTTTCCAGAACCTGGAATTAAATCCAGGATTCCTGAGTCTCACCATTCCTCTGCTGTCTAGCAAATATGTGTGAAACTCATTGGCAAAGTGTGTGACTCTCCCCACTCTGGTACTGTTCCACATAGAGGATAACAGCCTACTACTGCTACCAGCTAGATCAACTGATAGATGTCTATGCTGTGGATCTCAAGGTCTCAAACCTGTTGATGGCCCATGTGGAGATCAATGTGATTCCAATATTTGTTTTTTCAATTTGATTTTTTTAAAATTTAGGAAATTACATACAGAAAAATTACATTAATATAATATTAAGGTTGCAAAGGCAAGCATTCAAAAGTTAGGAAATGCCAAAAATAAGATTGCCCGGGCAACTTTAATTCAGTTCCCTTGTGTGTATGCATTTGATAAAGTCTCTAATTACGTGATCATGTACAGTTTTTCCACAGAACCCCTGGCCATTCAGTGCACAAACCTATTTGGTCCCCAGGTACACAATGGATCCCCGAAGGAGAAGGATCAAAACACAGGCATCAACTGCTTCGGAGGACAACAAATGAAAAAACAGGAATGAGAGTGAGGTTAGAGATTTACAACAAGGGTTCCAAAAGGGGACACTGAGCAGAGAACCCTAAGCAGCATCCACTGCTCCTCAAAGGAGTCCAGGGAGCTAGAGGAACTCTGCCCAAAGACATGAACAGAGAAAAGCACAAAATTGAGCTCCACAGTCAGGGTCAGAAGGAGCGCCCCATCCAACCCGCACCCCTTAACTGATACAAGGCCAACTCAGGCAATTCCAGAGACAGGTTGATGAGGAGGTCCCATGACCTCATGGAGCCATGGATGGGAAGAGCATAAAAAAAAGGTGCAGGGAAAAGTGCATCCAGAACCTCAGCGAGAGGTTATGAAGAAGGTGGAAAAGGGGCTGCAACCTGGTGCACAGTAAACATGTATGCGCCAGGGTCTCCCTCTCACTGCAAGAAAAACAAGTGTCAGGGGAGTCTGAGAACCATGCTAGCAACATGCCTCTGCTCACAGCTCCATGGAGGAGTCACCAACTTATAACCCAGGCAGGCTGAGGAACCAAGGTGAAACAGAAGCTGGCGCATGGGGGCTCCTCACCCACAGCCGAGGGGGGGCGGACACGGGGCAAAGGCCTGACATCAAACTCCAGAGCGACAGGGGAAATGAGTGACGAGGGAACACCCTGCTGCAGACCTCACTTAAGAAAAGCTACAGAGGCAAAGGGCAGGGCAGTATTTACCTCCCAGAACACACAGTGGGGACAACCCCATACACTGGGCAAGCATATGAAAGTCCACCCAGTCTTGCCAACCACAGTCCAGGAGGTGTCCGACTTTGGTGATACCAGCCAGAACCAGCCTCTGGCACACTGAGGGGACCTCCACCACCTGTGCCACAAGATGTAGATTGTTGAACAGGGGTTCAGCAAGGAGGTCTGTGCCCTCAGCGGCTGCAACAGACCTGGCTGCAGAGACAAACTGTCAGGTCCTGAGGAGAAGTCTTGGGAGAGATCGCTCGGATGGAGATAAAAGATTTATCGGTCATATCAGAGGAAATCATGCCCTAACTGGCTCCATGCAAGACTACACGCACTATAAAGGAGCATTTGCAGGATCTGAAAACAGAAAGTAAAGACCTAGCTGTGAATGCATATCACTCAAAGATTCCGCTCGCTCTCTCTCTCTCTCAACTTTCAAGGAATAAGGAACAAAAATTAATTGTTTTTCTTCAACATGTGATCCAAATGATGAAATGAAAGTGCACTCTTATGCAAAAAAGACAAAGAGAATATGATACTCCAGTACACACCTTCTAAATTCATCGAACAGATGCAAAACAGAAGTCTGGGGAGAGCTTTCCTCATTGCTTCTATGTCTATGTTTTGGAATTGTAAAAATAATTCCTTTTCATTGCTTTGTTTTAATAGTCAGATACATGTCTGCTGAAGGGACGAGGAAGAACATCAGCGCAAATATAAATAAGAAGTCATCAGCAAGCCTTTCATCCCAGTGGGATTGTGCCCCCTCTATTGCCACGGCAAGGAGAGCATACCCAAAATGGCACACCAAAGCAACTACAAAGAATCAGTTCATACCAGTGTTTTTGCCCAAATTTAACATGGAAAAAATAGTAAAAAAAAAAAAAAGAAACTTTACATTAAAATCTGTTCTGTTCCCGCAGCACAGAAAAAGGCTATTACCAATCCACTCACTTTGAAAATCTTGACCTGAAACACTTTTTTTTTTCTGCACCAGTTGTTCCTGCGAGTGTAGAGGAAAAAAGGGGAAAAAAGCATAAGGAAATACTGCATTACTAATTATCCAATAAACTAACGATCAAACTAAAATAGGCTGTAGGTCCCGAATACATAGACATGCATCTCAGTTGATTTCAGAGGAATATTTCCAGAGCGAAACTCCCTTTTCACATTAAACTGATTATTAGCTTAAAACCATCAGAGCAACATTGTGCCTGGCCCTTCGTGGGTATGCAGTGGTGGGAAAGGACAGAAAAAGCCTCCCCACCTTGTGGCAGGGGCCAGGCAAAATCACAATCTTGTATGCCTGGACTTCACAGACTATGTGAAACCAGAGTGCACATCAGTGTTACCTCTACAAAAAGCAGGGGTTAGGAGAGGAGCAATGATCCTGAACGCTTCCTCGTCAGCCAGAAAAACTGACACATTTTAAATCAGCATAAGCTCTAGGAAGTATGTGGGGAGGTTCGACAGGAGGTCAGACTAGATGATCACAGTGGTCCCTTCTGGCCTTGGAATCTATGAACTGACCCTGCACAGGATGGAGGGAGCTCAGGCTGCACTTGTTAGAAGGGTGTTGCCGTGGCCGTACCCTGAAGAATTGTGAGTTCCTAAGAGATAATGAGCCTGATTCTCAGGTGCAATAAAGTCCTTTTACACTGCTGTGGCAGCAAAAGGGTATAGCTTAGAGTGGGCTGATATACTGATGTGTGCAGCAGGCATACGAGCTCTACATGGCCCCTGCTCCCTGTCTCAGCAGAGAAAATGTATCAGGGGTCTGGCTGGATTGCATGGCACATCAGTGATTCTTTGATTCTCAGGGCCGAGAGAGTTTCATGGGAAGCCAAACATAAGCTAGAGCAAACCTGTGGCAACCCTTACTTGCACTGGGGGCCAGGCAATCCCCTGCATTGCCTCAGAATATGGCAGGTTCAAAGGTAGCTTGAGACTACCTCTGGCCCCTACAGCCCATCCCTGCCCCAAGATCAGGAACTTAGTTACTGAGAATCAGGCTCAGTGTGTCCTGGAGCTGCTAGTGGTAGGAGAGTGCTCCACCTCCCATGTAGGCTTGTGCCTTAAAGGCATAATATAGCCCTTAGCTTGTAAGCAAGATCGTCACTTTAATGTTTGATATATGCTCATGTATGAGATGAGGTTTTTCAAAATACACAGTAAGATCGACAGCACCAACCTACTGAAAGTTTTCTGCATCAAACAATGCAGCGCTCTTTGGCAGGTCACCTATAAATCAAAGGCCCTAATTTAGGTGTCTTATTATTATTCTGTCTGGATCCTCCAAAATAATTTCAGTTTCTAACTTATTTTCTCCAGTAGATGCCTGGCAGATTTAACATTTCAGAAGATGAAAATCTCATTGCAATGCTCAAGTCTTCATCTCGTTAGAAACAATTACTCGCTTACCTGCAGAGACCTGTCTTCCTGGGAAAAACTCATTTCTGCTGGACCATGTAGGAAAAGCTGATCCTACCATAGATCTTGACCTCTTCTGACTTCATGATTCTCTAGGGGCCCTGTGCCTCTGACAATAGCATGAAAATAACTGTCCCAAATCCCCTGATGTCCTTGACCATCCTTCACTGTGGATGTTCTCTCAATGTAAATTGGCCCAGAAGTGATGGAATAAGGGTTTTGATGAATATATCAATGTCCAAGTGCTCTTTATTTTCCAGTAATCATCAGAATACTGACATTTCAGTTTCACACCTGACATGCCAGGTTTTCTACTCTCTCATTACACAGTATACTATTTTTTCCATGATGTTGTTAGGAGAGTTAGCTAGGGAGGAGGACTTCTTGGCTCTGAGGACTGTAAGTGGGCTATGGAACCAGTCATCTCTGGTTTGCTTGTTTAAATCCAATTCAAATCAGGAATAACCAAAAGTAATAATTAGCTGATGGATGTTCAGTGGCCTCTATTAACTGAGTTGGTGGTCTTCTGAAGGCTTCCAGTGAACACACACTAAACCATCACCACAACAGCTGGCATCCATTGTGGTGGATATTAGAATGGAGGCCAATGGGGTGACTGGTTGCTAAAGGTTTCTGGGGTAGGAAACTGAGTTCAATCCAACCTCAACATTTTAAGTCATACCTAATTGTCCTCTAATACATTCACTAGCCTCCTATATTTGTATAAAACTACAAAATATCAGTAAATAATAGAAAGAGCTTCCAGACCAAAGGTAGTTTGGAGGGAAAATGTAATCTGAACAGATATATCATAATTTAATGAATATAGTTAACCATAGTAGGAGATTACAAGGTTTCCTTTTTAGTATTATAAATATCCTTAATGAGTGTCTGAATGCAGAGATACAGGGTAAAGATTATTATTCCTCTTGGGAAACTGAGAGAGGTGTCACCATGGACAATCATGTACATTGGCCAAACCGGACAGTCTCTACGCAAAAGAATTAATGGACATAAATCTGACATCAGGAATCATAATACTCAAAAACCAGTGGGAGAACACTTTAACCTGTCTGGTCATTCAATGACAGACCTGCGGGTGGCTATCTTACAACAGAAAAACTTCAAAAACAGACTTCAACGAGAGACTGCTGAGCTGGAATTGATATGCAAACTAGATACAATCAATTTAGGATTAAATAAGGACTGGGAATGGCTGAGCCATTACAAACATTGAATCCATCTCCCCTTGTAAGTATTCTCACACTTCTTATCAAACTGTCTGTACTGGGCTAGCTTGATTATCACTTCAAAAGTTTTTTTTCACTTACTTAATTGGCCTCTCAGAGTTGGTAAGACAACTCCCACCTGTTCATGCTCTCTGTATGTGTGTATATATATCTCCTCAATATATGTTCCATTCTATGCATCCGAAGAAGTGGGCTGTAGCCCACGAAAGCTTATGCTCTAATAAATTTGTTAGTCTCTAAGGGTATGTCTACACTACGAGAGTAGTTCGATTTTAGTTAAATCGAATATTTGCAATCGATATTAGAAAGTCGAACGTGTGTGTCCACACCAAGGACAGTAATTCGACTTTGTCAGTCCACACTACCAGGGAAAGCGTCGACATTGGAAGCAGTGCACTGTGGGCAGCTATCCCACAGTTTCCGCAGTCCCCGCTGCCCATTGGAATTCTGGGTCGAGCCCCCAATGCCTTCTGGGGGAAAAAAATGTCTCAAGGGTGCTTTTGGGTAACTGTCGTCATCCAATCGTCACTCCCGCCCTCCCTCCCTCCTTGAAAGCGCCGGCGGGAAATCAGTTCGCGCACTTTTCTGGTCAGTGACAGCGCGGACGCCACAGCACTGCGAGCATGGATCCCGCTGCGACCATCGCTGCAGTTGTGGCCGTTGTCAACGCCTCGCAGCTCATCATCCACCTTTCACAGAGGCAGATAGAGAGAAATCAGGCGAGGAGGCTACGGCAGCGGGGTGAGGACCTGAACTCCGAGAGTAGCACACGCCTGTCAGAAACCACGACACCCAGCGCCGAGGACATCACGTTTGCAATGGGGCATGTGGATTTTGTTGAACGGCGATTCTGGGCCCGGGAAACAAGCACGGACTGGTGGGACCGCATAGTGCTTCTGGTCTGGGATGAATCCCAGTGGCTGCGAAACTTTCGCATGCGGAAGGGGACTTTCCTGGAACTTTGTGACTTGCTGTCCCCTGCCCTGAAGCGCAAGGACACCCGCATGCGAGCAGCCCTGACTGGTATTTACTTGGAGAAGCTTACTGACTCGCTGTGATCTCAGCGAAACCAATATCCCCATCATTATAGCAGCTTGCTGCGTGCTCCACAATCTCTGTGAGAGCAAGGGGGAGACCTTTATGGCGGGGTGGGAGGTTGAGGCAAATAGCCTGGCTGCTGATTACGCCCAGCCAGACAGCCGGGCGATTAGAAGATCCCAGCGGGACGCGCTGTGCATCCAGGAGGCTTTGAAAGCCAGTTCCAGGACTGAGCAGGGTACCCAGTGACTTTTAAGTTTGTGGACACAGAAGCTGAACTTGCCCCCGTTTCTTTACCCAGTTACCCCCTTCACCCCCTTCCCAAAAAATAAAATCTGTTCTGTTTTGCTAATGAACACTGTTGTCTTCATTACTCTTTTCACGGGAATGTTTTAAACCTGGGTTTAGTGTTGTGATGCTAATGATGCTTCTAAACTGCCCTCCCCCGCCACAAAGTCACAGAGCAACCCCGCCCCCCCCCCACAGAACATGAAAGCCACCTCCCAGACTGACCAGGGTAACTAGTCACTGCACTGTGTATGTGCCCTGCTGCTGGGCCTGCCCCCTGCTAAAGGTGACTGTCCTGTCTAATTACCAAGCCCCTTCCCCCCCTTCAGACAGACTCTCCTCCAAAAGAAGAGGATGGAAACAGTAATGAACAGAAACGTATTTTTTATTAACAACCGCACATGGAACGGGGGGGTGAAACTTGGACGGGGTCTTGTGTGAGGCGGGTAGGAAAGGACTTTTCAGATTTTGGGGAATGAGAGCCTTCTACTGCTATAGCTGTCCGCTGGGGTGGAGTGAAAGTTTTCACGGCCCCTGCCGCCCCTCCGTGTTTGGACTTTGGGTGAGGGGAGTATGGGACTTGGTGGCGGGGCAGGGCGGTTAGAGAGAGACTGCAGCGGGGCTCTCTCCTCCTGCCTCCGGTCCTGCAGAACATCCACAAGGCGGCGGAGCGTGTCCGTTTGTTCCCTCATTAGTCCAAGCAGCGTTTGAGTCGCCTGCTGGTCCTCCTGTCACCACCTCTCCTCCCGTTCCATGTTTGCCCGGTGCATTTGGGACAAGTTCTCCCTCCACTGTGTCTGCTGGGCTGCCTGTGCTCGGGAGCATCCCATTAGTTCAGCAAACATGTCTTCCCGTGTCCTCTTCTTCCTCCTCCTAATGTGCGCTAGCCTCTGGGCAGATGTTGCTGTGGGAATTGGAAAAAGGGAGTGAATTCCTGAGACAGATCAATGTATCTGTGAACAGAGAACATAGTCTTGCTCTGTGAACAAGACCATGCAGAGCACCTATCACACGCGCACTGAGGACAAGGTCGAATTTTCGGCCCTCGCCTACAGTGCCTGTGGTCTTGCTGTGGCGAGCTGAGGAGCGGGGCAGGACACCGGACTTTGTCTAGCTGGCAAACATGGTAAGCCGTAGACTTGTGGCTGCTTAAAACTTTAAGAGTGGCACTGGCCTCCTTTCACATAGAAAGCAATGCGAGTCTCTGCTGGCAGCAATCCTGCAAGCATGAACTCTGCCCCTGTCCCAGCCCCTCGCGGCTGTAAACCGCGTGGCTGTAAACCGGCGGCTGCAGTTCTGTAAAGGAACGGGCAAGCAGTCCCAATACTAACTGTCCCCTACCTAATTCAAAGCAGGGCGTCATGCCAGACATCACCCTCCTGAGGGTCTCGGAGAGCCAGAAGGAGAGGATGCTGCGGGACAGCCTGCAGAAACCGGGGCCATTTGCTGCTATGCTGTGCAAGGCCATGATCCCCGAATACCTGCTGGCGTTGTGGCAGGGAAACGTGTCATACCACGGGGGGCCTAATAAGCTCTCCCTGCCAAAGAACCTGATAATTAGGCTGGAAAGACACCTGCAGGAGGCCTATGAGGAGTTCTCCCCGGGGGATCTCGCCTCTATCCCCGGACACATCGACCAGTGTTTGGGTTAGGTGCCCTTGGAGGGACAAAAGAGTGGAGCGTCTTGGGCAGTGTAATCATGAAGCGGACATTGTTGAATTTTCTTAAAATGGTTCGGACTATACATTGAAGCGGCCAAAGACACAGTAATCATGAAACCCTTTGTTCAGATTCCCCTTTTTGTTGCACTTTCCTGTTTACATGTTTAGAAGCACTTTACCCATTGTTAATATTTCAAATCTTCCTGTTCTGTTATAAATAAAAGTTTACATACTTGAAAGCACTTTAGCTATTGTTAATATTTAAAATATGCAAGTTCTGTTATAAATAAATGTTAAGATATTTAAAACACTTACTGCTTGATCCTTCCCCTGAATCTGTGTCTGGGGTAACGGCGGGGGACGGTTGGTAGGGGATCTCTGTGAGGGTGATGAAGAGCTCCTGGCTGTCAGGGAAATCAGCGGTGCCAGCGCTGTCGACTGCCTCGTCCTCCTCATCTCCTTCTTCATCTTCCCCGTCCGCTAACATGTAGGAGGAACCGGCCGCGGACAATATCCCATCCTCAGAGTCCACGGTCAGTGGTGGGGTAGTGGTGGCGGCCGCACCTAGGATGGAATGCAGTGCCTCGTAGAAACGGGATGTGTGGGGCTGGGATCCGGAGCGTCCATTTGCCTCTTTGTTTTTTTGGTAGCCTTGTCTCAGCTCCTTGATTTTCACGCGGCACTGCGTTGCATCTCGGCTGTATCCTCTCTCTGCCATGGCTTTAGAGATCTTCTCGTAGATCTTTGCATTCCGTCTTTTGGAGCGCAGCTCGGCAAGCACGGACTCATCTCCCCACACAGCGATGAGATCCAAGACTTCCCGATCAGTCCATGCTGGGGCCCTCTTTCTAGTCTGGGATTGCACGGCCATCTCTGCTGGAGAGCTCTGCATCTTTGCCACTGCTGCTGAGCTCGCCACGGTGTCCAAACAGAAACTGCAATTCAAACTGCCCAGACAGGAAAAGGAATTCAAATTTTCCAGGGGTGTGGCTGGTCAGAGCATCCGAGCTCGGACTGCTGTCCAGAGCGTCAACAGAGTGTTGCACTGTGGGATAGCTCCCGGAGCTATTAGCGTCGATTTCCATCCACACCTAGCCTAATTCGATATGGCCATTTCGAATTTAGCGCTACTCCTCTCGTTGGGGAGGATTACAGAAATCGATTTAAAGAGAGCTCTATGTCGAACTAAATAGCCTCGTGGTGTGGACGGGTGCAGGGTTAATTCGATTTAATGGTGCTAAATTCGACATAAACGCCTAGTGTAGACCAGGCCTAAGGTGCCACAAGTACTCCTGTTCTTTTCATGGACAATCAGTCACTGTCCTCACCTTTGCTGCCTATTCATTAGCTGCTGAAACTACCACCTCCCTCTCCACAGCTCAATCACTTTTAAAGACTGAGAAACAAAAAGTAAAGTGACATTCTTGGCAAGCTATTACATGACTCAACTGGGACAGATCTATGTAGCGAAAAAAGTTCATGGATCAAAACATAGTGAAATACTGTGTGTCTGCCACCATATTACATACTATAGGAATAAGGATGTAACCCCGATGTCCTGTCCAAATTCCAGTTTGGGTAACTCCACTCTGCTCACCTAAAGTCCCTGTATTCTCACCTGAATATATATTTTTTTCATTTCCTGCCAGAGGCTCTTCTGCGATATTGCTCTGTGGTGTTAATGAGGGGCTATGATGTACTCCAGGTGTGGATGCATTAGAATGCTGGGAAAAGTGATCCTTATATCCCTTAATGCTGTGATACATAGTGTTTATACAGCACTTTGACAGCCTCTGAAAGATGGAGCTATACAAGAGCCAAGTATCATTACTGCTGCTACAATAATAACATGTTCTTCTCTTTTCAGAACCGTCCTTTGCTAGTGAAAAAGGAAAAATCAATTTCCTCATTACATTCTTTGGAGTTTATAGACGTCACTGTAAAATCTCCAGAATGTTTCACTTCTACAGAGATGGGCTTCCTTACCACTTCCTAACCTAGATATTGGGATCTGTGCCATTCCCACATAGTTGGAACTGGAGCCTGGACAGTTGCATTCTTTGAAATGCCTCCTTAATGGTCAAAGAAGATCCACATATTTTATAGTGTGGCTGTGCTCAGCCATCCATGTTTTTATTGCTCTAGATGTCATACATTCTGTAAACTATAAGAGTCAGGCCTGAACCTAAAATTCAGATTCTGTATGGAAGGAAAGATTGTGATGTTTTCAGTGGAGATGGGAAGGTAGGGAGGGGAGAGGGTGACAGGAAAAACTGGGAGTTTCATTTTATGCACAATGAATGTGAGTTGGTGACAGGACACCCTGATCCCCCTTATGTTCAGGGGATGTTTGGATACAGCGTTTAAGATCGGCCCTTTATAGAGATAAAAGCAAAACACAAAGTTCTGATCTGGATCCAAGCTTCCTTGAAGGCTAGGGTAGGAGAAGGCATTCAGCTCTGAGGTTTTCATTTGGGTTCTCTGCTACAGGCATCATATCACACAATTAATTATACAAATTACATATGATCATTATTTTTCTAATATATTTTACTAGTAATGAAGAAAGAAAAAGGAGTGTTCTTTAAGACTGTGATCATGTCTTAGATATAGTTCCCAGCAGGTATGTTAGAGTCCTAATTCTGAACTCCTTACTCAGGCAAAACACACACTGAAATAATTGGCAGTTTTGCTAAGTCTGAATAGCAGAATATGGCCCAAGTCAGATTTTGTGACTTGGGTAATGAAACCAAAGCTTACTAAGTCCACCTCGATTTGCACATTCATAGGTTAGTGTATCCCATTTTCTGCTAGCTTCTACTGAGTGAAGATGACAAAATCAAAGAAGCATTTATTCATAAATTTAGGTCATTCGTTCACAAATGTCTCAGAGCACTTTTCCATAAGAGGTTCCATGAATACTCTTAATCCTCTAGGGATTCATTTATCTTGTTGTTATTCAGCTGGAGCAGTCAGATGCAATTCTATATTTACTTCTCTTTTCCTTAAATGTTCAAGTCATTATATTTTGTGATCGTTTGCCAAAGTTTTTATGTTCCTTACAATATGCTCTGCAGCTGCTTCAGGAACCGATCAACTTTTATCCAAGTCAGTGGAAAGACTCTCATGGAAGTGAATGGGAACTGGACTGGACCATTGAAGCCGGGCTATCTTTGATAATCTGTATCTGGTCCAGGACCTTCTCTATCTTGCATGTAGGGATGCACTGTCTCTCACCTTCCTGTTCCCCAGCCAGGAAAAGGCATTTGATAGGGTGCATCATGGGTCTCTCATGACAGTTGGTTCTCAGCAACCTGGCGTTGAGGGTGGTTCTGTTGGTGTATGTCAATAATGTGCTTCTTGTGGCCCAGGACCCAGAAGACATGGTGCAGGTGGAGGCCTCCTCTGCCCAGGCCAACTGGGTCAAAAGCTCTGGCCTGACAGTCGGGAATGGGTGGCTGGTGAGCTCCCTCTCACACACACCCCACACATCTAACAGGGTGTGGGGTTGCTGCTCTATCTGGCATTTATCTCTCAGCCACTGATCCCTCTCTGCTTGAAAATTGGGCCAGCTTGGCGGGCAGGGTGTCTGACCGGTTGTGGGAATGGATGGGACTTCTATGGTGCATTTCACTTCAGGGGAGGGCACTGGTTATTAACCAGCTACTCCTGTCCCTGCACTGGCACCAGTTCAACACCTTGAGCCCACCACTGGATACCCTGGTCATCCTTCAGAGGAAGGTCCTGGAGTTCTTTTGGCTGGGGAAATGCTGGATCTCTGCAGGTGTCCAGAGCCTCCCACTGGAAGAGGGAAGGAAGGGCCTGTTGTAAACTTAATGTCCTTAAATGGGTCAGAACACAAATTTACATTTGGTATGAGAAGGAAAAAGTTTGACCTTTCTGAGATAGGATATTTTGTACTTAAGTAATGAAAGCTATTTATTTTGGTGATCAGTGTTTTATCAACATATATTGAACAACATATTGATAATTTTAAAGAGTATTAGATCTCCAGAAAGGTGTGATAGGGGCCTCAGAGGGTCAGGTGTCCTAGTGGTTAGTGCACCTGACCTCCAACCCCTTATCTCGCTGTCAGAGGACAGAGCCCTGCCTGGTCCCGGCCCCCGCCCCAATGGAAAGATGAAGGGAAGAGGGACCAGGGGACCAGTTCAGTGCTTTAAGTACTAGCTTTTCATTTTTGGAGATCAAAGTTCAAATTTTGGCTTGGGTTCCAAGTGCTAACTGCTCTTGTATTCCTATCCTACTTTCCATTTATTCCAAACCCAGGTGCAATTCAGTGCAACTGGGAGTCACTGCTCAGATGGAGGTTTAGTTTGAGACACGTTAGCAAAGCTGCATGGGGTAGCTTGCAAAGTGCCTTTTCCTGGGCTCACATACACTGGTTTAAAACTGGTGAAACTTCACTGACTTTACTGCTGACTTACATTTATAGAAGGGAGACCAGACTCAGGGCCACTGAGTTTGAGCAGGTGGACAGCCAGCCAGAAGAGATGTCAGAAACACAGCTGGAGATCCCAGACTCGGCTGAGGAAGAGAGGCCTGATGTGGAGACAGCGATTAGGAGGCCAGTGCATAAAGCTAATAGCTAAAGCCTGTGATGGATTGTGTTACCAGGGGAAGAGTACAGATGGAAAAGGGGAAGGGAAGGGTCCATAACAGATCCCTGTAATTCTCCCATATAAACCACTGTGTACATTTAACTAATTTAAAAGCATCTCCCTCTAACAAACATTAATTTACAAAAAAACTTCATAGTAAATAGCCATTTTGATTTTTCACAATTGATGTTATAAAGCTAGAAATGCATAATAACCATCAACATATTAAGGGAATAGCAAGAAGAGGGATTATTTAATTTCGCACTTGCATAATAACTTCCATTATAGAATCTAAAAGTGCTTTATTAACATGAATGAATTAACCCCCACTGCAAAACTGTGAGGCAGGTAAAAAATTAATCCCAGCTTCAATATTGCCAACCCAAATGTACCATAATCATGAGTCAAGCCCCAGAAAATAATGAGTTTGGCTTAAAAAGCATGGAATTTTTTTAAAGAACAAATGTTAGGTTCTTTTTATTTCCCTTTTGATTTCTGAGCCCTTAGAGATAAAATTTTCAAGTTTTTCTCCATAACCAAGAAAGCTAGATACTTGCTTTTTTAAAAAAATGAAAGCTAAGATTCTCATATAATTAATTGAATCTAGCAGCTGGAGCACCAAGTATCATGAGATTCACAATAAAAGCACAATAACTGGCAACACTGCAATTTTACAGATCAGGGAACCGTAGGCACCCAAATACCTTTGAGGATCTGAGCCTAAAGGAATTGCCCAAAGGGGCAGGAAAAAATGCATCAAAGCCTCAACTAGTTTCTGGATATCAAAAACCCAAACTACCTCCTATATCTTTTTGGGTAGTAAATGCTCTTATGGTACTAATAGCTCCAGCTTCTCCCCGTGATAACTTCTACAATGTAGTTATGTGCTCTGAATATAAAAATCTGTGGCATATTAAAAACTGAACTTTGTGGAGCAGCAAAAAAAAATGAATTTAATATCAAAATATATAGCACCAGAAATGTTGTACTGATGGGATTGTTCATTTTCAGATTTAATTAAATAAAAACCTAGAATTTTAATTCAGCTGCAGCTGCCACAGATTTTAGGCTGGAGTTATACTGATAAACAGAGTAAGGAAACTTGGACTGCCTCTGTTTTTCTGTACCTGTTCTGTGCCTTCAGTTTCCAGAGCAGTTAATCCACCATTTTTCATGAGTTTGTAAGAGAAAAGAAAGATTACATAGCTCACAGACACATTTTCCTAACCCCCATGGCTAAGCCATGTAATATCACCACAGTTCCCAAACTGGTTTCTAAGGCTTGGACTACACTACAGACTTATGCCAGTATAACTGTGTCGCTCAGGGGTGTGAAAAATCACAAGCAACATAATTATACTGACCTAACCCCCAGCATAGACAGCGCTATGTCGACAAGAGGGCTTCTCCTGTCAACACAGCTACCGGCCCTCAGGGAGGTGGAGTGCTGCTGATGGGAGAAACTCCTGTCGGCATAGTAATGTCTTCATTAAGCACTACAGCTGTGCCATTGCAGTGCTGCATGTGTAGACAAGGCTTAAGGTACCTGGTTGAGCTGCCATGACTGCTAAAGAGAACAGAGTGATTTACCCCTGATTTGGATTTTTTGACAGACCCTTCGGGCTGTAGGGTCAATGGCAGAGAAGATGTTTGAAAGCCCTATGATGGTGGCTTAACCAAGAGTTGGAAAGACGTAGTAGCTTTAAAGGCATCTATTTTCTCAGACGTTCCTTTTACTTTCACCCTCTGGTTTATAAGAAGAACTACTTCAAATCTTTTAACAAATCAAATATTGATGCGAAATACCAAGTACAAACTAATCAAATCTACTGTAAACAAAGCCAGGAAAATCAGTAGCTGATAGTCCACACGTCTGTCACAGCTGGCGCTTTGTATTCCAACATCTGCATGCCACTTGTTATTTATTCTCCTGATCCATCAATTGATACAACAGCATGCATAGTTTAAGAAATATTTTCCACATTAGGCTTGTTGTGATACACCAGATAAATCAACCTTCTTGACAATATTATTAATTAAATGTCCTTCACAAATCTATTTACCTGGCTTGACTGACTAAGCTTTTAGCTGAGGAAATACAACAGAGACATTGAAATGAAGTCAAGGGAGCATCATATTCTGGAGAGGAGAGGGTGCTTATTCATCAGATAATCAATGTCATCTTTTCTTATATGAGCTAGATTAGGGTTGTCTCTTGGGAACAGAAAAATTATGAGTCATGCTGGGAAATCTGGAAAATAGCAGAGGTGCCCAAAAGAATCCATTTTCAAAATAAGGCAAAGATATATTAGAATAAGGGAACTGTTTATTACCCTAAATGGGCAATAATGCATGCTGCCTTCTCTATTATGACAAGAATCCCTTGTTGTATAAGAGCCACTCGGGATTTCGAAGAGGCATTGTTTTTATGTTGGGTGATAAGATGAAATAACGATCCCATCTTCCTTTGGCTCTGAGCATAAAGCTGTTACTATCTTTTCAAACAAAGCTATTTGTAACTTTTCTGAGCATAAAAACTTCTGAAAAAATTCCTTAGTTGAACAACACTTTTTTCCACATGCAGATAACTTCAGAACAAAACAATGGTGGAATGGATAATTTTATTAAACTTTCCTACCGCTAATAGGTTGAGAGCACATACAAGAAACATCAGACCAGAAGGTAATTTTCTGAGAAAGTTAGCAACGGTTTCAACTTGAGCAAGCACATTTTGTTGGAACTGCCTTACCAGCAATGTCTATGTGCTTCGTTCCTCAGAGCCTAGACCTGATGCCACTTATCCCAAGCTCCCCATGGCAATGACTGTTCCTGACCTGGCCTGCTGATAACCACCATTCCTGCAAGGGTGAGCATGGCTGGGTGAGAGACTTGCAGCTAATTAGTCCCTCTTTAAATATTGGGGAGATTTTCAAAGCCATAAATGGGATTCAGGAGCCCAACTCCTATTAGCTTTCATATTTCAGAGGGGGCCTGTACAGAGAAGTCTGAGCTCCAAGAGTCCACACAACAGCCATCAGAAGGCCCCACCAGTATACAGTAGGTGGGGAAGGGCAACAGAAGACACAAAGAATGAAGAGGGGTTTGTGGAGAAGGTATAGATAGTTTTAGGGAAACATACAAAGGCATTTTGGATAGGGAGGTAGACAGATTCAGGGAAGAAAACACAGGGAAGACAGAATGACTTCAGGGGAGAGACTAAAGGGAGACAAGGAGGAAGACAGGATGATTTGAAAGTGGGGTCAGGTTGAAGGACAAAGGGATTTAAGGAAGGTGAAGGATGAAAGGAGGCATACTTTTGGGTGGGGGAGGATGGATAGCCGGAGAGGGTTAGGGATGAGGGTAGACTACAAGAGGTGCAAAGATGGCAAACAATTGTAGAGAGAGTTCAAAAGAGACCAAGGAAAGAAAGAGATAGTAATGGAACAGGGAGAAGTGCCGTGCAAAAACAGAGACCTAGTGAAAGAGATAGAGAGAAACAATGGTTTGAAAAGATGCCAAACAGATTGTTATGGAGAAAAATGGGGAAATAAATTTAGAGATAGTAGGATAGAGAAAAAGAGAAGAGAATAAAATGGAAGTCAAAAAAGAAAAGGAAATAAAAGACATTTTTAGTTATAATATTTTATTTGCTATATTAATGTTCCTAAATGTTATTGTATTTCCCAGGTTGGGGGTGGGGCAGTCCTGAATGGAGGGGGAGTCCACTTTAAACCCTGGGGGTGTGGATTACTGTTTGGGCTAAGTGTGGACTGGGACTGTGGGATGGTTTTGGCTGAAGTACTGGTTATGAGTGATTGAAAATATGGGCTACAATTAACAGACAAAAGGGATTGATTGCTCCCCAAGGATGCAAATTCACCCCTTCCCACAATGTGGTGTGTTCAGCAGCCTCTGTAGCACAGTCTTTCCCTGCCCCAGAACTTGCAGTGCTTAGGAGAGGAAGAGCAGAACAGAAAACTGGGGGGCTGAGGTGCAACATCACCCTGACAATCAGCAGTAAGTCTATTGAATGACTAATGAAGTCTGAGGCAGTGGAGCTGCATTAACAGGAAACTGGAGGGAAAGCAGTGGGGCTCTCCACCCCATTGGGCCTATGCCTCTAGCAGATCCTGAGATATTTGCAGGACTTGGGGCTAACCATTGACCATTCTATATGGTGAGAGTGGGGAAGGGGAGCCCAGATGGTAGTGCTGGCTGTACCAGCAGCAGTGAAGTAACCATTCTGTGATAAGCTACCAGCATGGTAGGAAATTAGGTTTCTTTTTCGCTCAACCTCTCTTAGATTCTCTATTCTAAGCATAGGCTTTATGGAGGGGGAAGGGCAGAATTTGGTCCTAAGAGAAGTGTGAATGACTTCATGCATCTCAATAGGATTGGTAACTCTGAAGCCCAACAATGCCAGTTCAAATCTTAACACTGTAGATCACATTTAGACAAACATCCAGCAATTCTGGGATTGTGAGTAGCAGGGCCAGTTCTAGGAGTGGGCCAGCAGCATAGTAACCCTGGGTGCCTTCTTCCAGAGGGTTCTGTACTGCTGTGCTGCTCTTGTTTTGTTTGTTCAGTTGGTTGGTCTGGGTTTTTTGCGTGGCCACTTGGAACAAGATGCGGTGTGCCAAAAATATTTTCTGCCATGGCTGACTAAATGGCTGGGGCCACTCCTGGTGGGCAAAGCTTGTTTAAAGGATGAGCACATGTTCACCCTTCTCTCCACCCCCCATAAATCTTCCCCCCTGAATACAGTGCTGTACCTACAGTGTTCAGAAGCTGACAAAAAACAGTTTAAGGAATGAAAACTGTACAGTGACGCTTACAACAAAAGAACTGTAAATAATTGTATTCAAAGCAAACAGCCTTTTTTTCATTAGCATAGCATGCTGAGGCAGGATCACAATGTATTTTCCATACCTTTGATTCAGGCAGTCTCTTCTTTAGATAGGAACTTTTTCTTTCATGGATGGAAACTTTGCATACATGGCAGTTATTTTTGTTAACTTTGAATAAAATCAACGTATTTTTGAATATACTACCTGTGGTTAGATGTTTGGCTGCGTATGTGTGTTCTCCCTGTGTGCTGTCCCAGCTTTGCGCAGACAGTTGGAACAGCAGACCTTGAGCGAACCGCCCAGTGACCACAAAAACTGTTAAGGTATGAAGGCAGCAGGCCAGATTTATTGTTGACGAAGCACGGTACTAGTATCCCGCAGACTCTTCGAGGATACTAAGACATGTATGCCAGTGACAATGGACGCAGCTTAGTCAGTGGCGGGACTTTCCACTGCCCCATAGGCTGGCCAAAGACACTCCCTCTGAGATTCTATTTTATATATTAGTATTATGTATTGCCCCTCTGACGTGGTTAGTTGACACCCTCTGAAGTAGCTGGTTACCACCCATCACCTTATACATTTCTATTCATCACACTGTCATCTTGACCTTATTTTTAGGAGGTGTCAGTGTGTTCCTGTTATTTTGGGGGAATGTTTTTGTACCATTCTTGATATTGGGATGTTCTGGTACCACTCTTCTGGAGTGTGTTTGTGTGAGTACTTTGTGCCTAGCACTTCTTAGGAATGTGTGTTTTTGCAATATCAGCCCTGTTTTTACCAGATTCTGTGAACTTGCAAGCAGGCAGAGCCTGACATTTTCTCACAGCCTGACTTTTGTTAACTTTGCTTTATATCAGCAAAGCTTGCCCACTACTTTAGCTCAGGCCTCATACCAGGCCTCTAATATAAGAGCTTATATTTTAGGCTCTCTTTCTACTACACTGCCAACAATAATTAAAAGGCTGGGTCTCACTTTCAGGAGTTCTGAGCACCTCCATTTCAACTGAAGGCAATGGGAACTGTGGGTGCTCAGCACCTCTGAATATCAGACACTTTATTTTTCACATAGCGTTCACAATATATTTGTGTTGAGAGGTTTTCTGAATTTATGCATTTTCCAATTACCAAGCAAAGCAAAATGGGCAGAGTTTTCTTTTAAAATATGGGACAAATTGGCACATCAGATTAGGTGAGGTATTGTTATTTACTTCACATTTTGTATTTACCTAAATGAATATGGAGAGAGACTCTGTTGGTCTGAACCCAGACTTGAGACCTTACAGTATTGCTAAGACCATTGTCCCTATGTGCTTTGGCCCCCCCAAAGTTACAAGTGTCACAGGCTCAAGGCTTTTTAAAGTACACATTCAAGCTGTCTGTGTATAATGGGGTTACGATGTCTGCAGCTGAAAGCTCCAAGAAGCTTTAATAATGACCAGAGGTTATAACTGTCACAGAAAGACTTGTAGGACTTGCAAGTACTCCATTGTAAGGTCTCCTTTGGTGCTCGTGACTACTGCAGGGACTCCTGTGGAGCTTTCAAATTCCTCAGGTCTGTGGAAGATTCCCATTACTGCAAGTACTTCTAGAGCTTGCAGCTACCATAGGGACTTGCGACTGCCCTCATACAGGTACTACTACAGAGCTCATGACTGTATAAGGGATTCCTGTGGAGCTTATAATGTTTATATATTCTGGAGACTACTTCACAGCCACCATACCAGACTTTTTATTACATTTCCAACATCCACATGCTCCCATTATAACTTCCATACTCAACATACTACCTACATACTACTCAACATAGCTGTTATTAGAACCCTCCAAAGATGAGCATTCCACAACCTCCCTAGGTAACCTGTTCCAGAGCTTCTCTATCCTTATAGTTAGAAAGATTTTCCTAATATCTAATCTAACTCTCCCTTGTTGCAAGCTAAGATGATTACTGTGCAGCAAGGGAGGTTTAGGTTAGGTATTAGGAAAAACGTCCTAACTGTAAGAACAGTTAAGCATTGGAACAGGTTACCTAGGGAGGCTGTGGAATCCCCATCACTGGAGGTTTTTAAGAACAGGTTAGACAAACAGCTGTCAGGGATGGTCTAGGGGTATATTTAATCCTACCTTAGCACAGGACTAGATGACCTCATGAAGTCCCTTCCAGCCCTGTCTAGCTATGATTCTATGACAGTAAAGTATAAATAACATTCTCCCTTTGTAGAAGCCATCTGCTTGGTCACAGAACTTTTCTATTATACCATCGCTTTTATGAATCACCAAACTGACATCTCATCTTCTGTGTCCTATAAACAGATCAAACACCTCTCCCTCCCCCATCCCACAGTAGTAAAGAGGTTACAATATTTTCTCATCTCAGCATCAACATACTAGCACCAAACATCTGCCAGTGCCTAGTATTTCACTGTCATAAGCCACACAATCAAATCACAAAGTCAAGATATCAGAAACAGAACAAAGTCAACTGTACTAGACCAACCATCTCTAGGCAGAACACAAACACTGCAATATTTGTTTATTATATCAATTCTGTATTGTGTTTATGGAGAGGAATTGATCATAAATATGAAAATATTTAAGTTCATTAATTAACTCAGTTAAATATTAAATATCTTTTTCTCCCTTCTGATGTGCATGTGAGGCTCAGACATTTACATAGAACCAAATAGGACTCTGGTCCCATCTACAGATCAACTAATGCCCACAGAGCACACAGTACCTCATTTACTAAAACACATTAGATAGGTTCTATCTTAATTAAGATTGGGAATTTGTTTAGATCTGTGAAGCTCTTTGAAGATAACTTTAATTAGATAAACCCTACACATTGTTAATTCCATTTGATATGCAAATAAAATCTATGAAGAAGAAGAAATTGACGCAATTTATTGTTCAGTATCTTTCAGTCTCTTTAAGGAGACTACTTTATAATGTGTATGCTACACTATTTTGTGTCAGTCATGCTCTACCACCTTTAATGTTCTCAAGGGGTTGTGATATGTCGATAATCACAAGATTTGAAAGATTTAAAACATTTTAAAATAATTATAAGCTAATCAGGGTAGGGATTATGTCATGTGATGTGTCTGAAAGAGCCCAGCACAATGGCACCCTGATCCTACTGGGGGCTTTTATTGCTACCTTAATATAAAGAAAGAATAAAGCCAAACACAAGAACATTGGTTAACTCTCTTGCACAAAGCTGTTATCCAAAACCCACTAATATCAGAGGAAGGACTCCCATTGACTTCAACAGACTTAGGATCAAGGCCTCAAGAAAGCAAGAGGGACTTGGTTGAATGGTATTTATTAAGGGCTTGAGCTAAAGCCAAAAAAGTCAATGGGACCCCTTTCCATTGACTTCAGTGGGCTTTGGATCAGGCCTTAATGGTATAATGATCACCATTAAAAAGTCAACATTTGCCAATAATTAGCACACAATCTAAGATCTCTTATTCAGTTAAGGGAAATAGTTTTCATTTGCAACCACTGTAGTGACTATAGGTGAATGGAAGCCAAAAACCAGATCAAATTACACTAATGCATATTTTATGTTTATTTCTAAATACAGTCTTTAAATGGCCATGCCTTTATTTTCCTGTATTTAAAATTATAATAGACCATTTTTATGATATATTATTTTGTATTTTTCATAATGCTGCATTGCAAAATGCTTTACAGAACTAAATAATGCAAGAGAATGGAAAGTAAAATGTTTTTAAAGGAACACATATTAAGAAGCTTTTAGTTAATTACAGCCATATCAAAATGTTTAAGAGGAGTTCAGCTGAATAGTTTATACATGTCACATGGTCAGGAAGCCCTGCTAGCTTCCAGTTTAGACTTAATAAAGGCATGAGTCAGAGCTGGGAATTTAGGGCCCGATCCAATTAGGGATTTCAATGAGCATTCAAACCAGTCCTTAAGACCCAGGTCTTCAGAAGACATATAGGAGATTACACAAGCAACCAACTGATAGTTAGAAAGGACTTCAAGGAGGCAGTTGTTTCAGGACTAGTTGTAACCCAAGCTGGGGGGTTTCTGTTCATTCCCTAGACAGATGAAGCAATTTTGTTATTGTTTATTACTGTTACACTCTAAAACCTCAGGAGTGATGTTTGCTGACTGAAGGACTGTTCTTTTGTTGCTGAACTAGGTGCTTATAACGCATTATTTTTCTGGAGGCCTTTATATCAAGGCTGATTCTTGTTTATGTAATATAGCCATGTAAATTTTAGGGTTCAAAAGGAAATTATAGCAACTAGTTTATACTGAGAAAAATATTGTTTAAAGTACTGTAATGTTTTAGAAGAAAGTCTATGAACATTGAAGGCTGGTAAAAAGACATCTTCTTAAAGATGTTAACGGGGAGATCTTTTCCACAACAGTCCTGCCTCAACTCTTCTCTGTGAACAAACACCCACTTAAACCTACTCCTTCAGTCATTATGAGTTTTGTGTTTGTAGGAACTGCAGTATTGGACCCTTCTTCAGTTCACTTGTTTATTAGAAACCTGGGAAACAATGCAATGTAGTAAAAGAAAGACATAGTAGGAACATGAACTAGACATTTTTATTCCAATCTGTCACCCTTACTCACATTAAGTTGTACTCAGTCTCATAAGTACCACGCAACCTGGGCCGGCTCCAGGGGTTTGGCCACCCCAAGCAGCCAAAAAAAAAAGCCACGTCCGCGACCTGCGGCGGCACTTCGGCGGGAGGTCCTTCGCTCCGAGTGGGAGTGAGGGACCGTCCGCCGAATTGCCGCCGAATAGGTGGACCTGCCGCCCCTCTCCGGAGTGGCCGCCCCAAGCACCTGCTTGCCAAGCTGGTGCCTGGAGCCGGCCCTGCACGCAACATGAGTAAGAGTGGTTGTAGTGGATACAAACTGGGAAGTATAACCATTAAATAGTTTGTGAGCCCAAGTGGCACTCACTGTCTCACTGCATGTCAGACACCATCAAAACCCAGAGGAAGCAGCAGGGCTTATTTATTATAGCTATGCCTGGCATGTTGAGTACAGTTAGTGAACATGTTTATTTGGACAGCTTTATGCCTTTGTGGTTCCTACCTAGTCTATATGTTATGTAAAGAGCAAAAGACACAACAGTGGCAGTACTGGGCCCACCAGAATTTCCTTACGAAGTCATAGAACTATTTCTAACAATTGCTGTAACTGAAATAATTATTATCCATTGCATCCAAGCCTACTGAAGTCAATCAGAATCTTCAGACCCTAAATATGGAGGTTAAAATTATGCTGGTATATACTGTATCCTGTAATAAATAGCTAGAAACCCTCTCCTAGATTGAAGAAACAAAACAAAGCACAGTTTTCAACAAAAAACAACAAATACTGACCATATACAAGTAAGGACTGAACACTTCATATGTGGCAGAAGCAAAGCTGTATACCATGTATATTGTACTGCTCATATGGGTTATGGGATTCACCAGTTTAGACAAAGTTCACAGCTGAGCTATTAGACAGATTTTCAACAACCGCAACTGCTGAAATGTCTGTGTGAACATATAGTGATACTGAGACCATGGCAGTTTTGCATGGAGCCAAAGCACTGAAGGCATCAAAGTGTATTCAGTCAACAATAAGAGGGGGACGGGATCTTACATGATTTCCAATAGTAATTACAGTACAAAGGTTTTGCTCATAAATGACCCAAACAAACAAAAAGCTGAATCCTTAGTGCAGTACTTACACAGGCAAGTAGACAAATACAGGGCTGTATAAATGTAGGTCTGATAAAAGGGTCTCATTGATGGTTCCTAAAGCCAAAGATGCCAGTGAAACACAAAGCAACTTCTAATTAGGAAGGAAGTGTGCCTGGCTGATACCTTTGGTTTTTCCAGCTTAAATTCCCTCAAATATCGTGTTTGTGTGTGTGTGTGTTGGTCCCATAGAGAATGACAATGGATAATTGGTCAATGGTTTCCAAGACTCCTTATTACAGACAGTAACATATCCCATGTTCATCAAACAAAAGTTTGTGTTCCAGATTTCTTGCCCTAGAAACCTGGTTTGCATAAATGGAGATTATTGAATCAGCTTCTTGTCTGCTTCATTACATTCTGATGATTCTGCATTGCTAGAATTTTCAATTTGAAGGAAAATATTTTGATAGAGCAATGCCCAGGGGATATTTGTGCTACATTTGCAGCATTTAGAGTATTTATAGAACTCTCAGAACGGGCAGTGATTCAAAATACTGTACAAACATTCCATTTACAACATTCCATCTGACAGAGCTATATTTTCACTTTCCCACTCTTTTCTGGAACTCTCAGTGTTAAGTTTGTCATAAAATAATGGTTGCAGACTTCTCTGCTGTCCTCCTGATAAGAGGTTATACTGCTGGATTGGATGACCATGAGTTTTATATGTACCACTGTGGCACTCTATACCATGAAGCAGCATCCTCCTGGAACCCCCATATTCACCCCATCATATAATTATGATATATTTCATACAAAGCATTCCATGTAAGAGATCATATAAAAGGTCATGATCTGCTGAAACCTATTGTTCTGTCCAAATATGTATACCGTTAGTGTGTATTAAGTTATGAGATTTTGTTGTATGATTGTTACTGAAATATGTTGTAAGTTTGGAAGTCATAGAATCTTAGAAGTTTAGGGTTGAAAGAGACCTCAGGAGGTCATCTAGTCCAACCCCCTGCTCAAAGCAGGACCAACACCCACTAAATCATCCCAGCTCGGGCTTTCTCAAGCCAGGCCATAAAAACCTTTAAGGATGGAGATTCCACCACCTCCCTAGGTAACCCCTTCCAGTGCTTCACCACCCTCCTAGTGAAATAGTTTTTCCTAATATCCAACCTAGACCTCCCCCACTGCAACTTGAGACCATTGCTCCTTGTTCTGTCATCTGCCAACCATAGGTGCCCATTTCCCCTCAGCCCGGTGGGTGCTCAACACCCACCCCCTGCCCCTGGCCCCCCTCCCCCCCCCCCCCCCCCCCCCCCCCATTCCCCCCCCTTCCCCCAAGTCCCCGCCCCTGCCCCCCCTCCTCCCCTAAGCGCGCCGCATCCCCGCTCCTCCCCCTCCCTCCCGGAAAGTCCTAGGCGCCGCCAAACAGCTGTTAGGCGGCGGGGCTGTGGGAAGTGCTGGGAGGGAGGGGAAGGAGCGGGGACGTGTCATGCTGGGGGCAGGGAAGGAGGCAAGGAGGAGGGTGGGTGTGGAGTACCTGCTAATTTTTCCCCGTGGGTGCTCCAGCCCCAGAGCACCCACAGAGTCGGCGCCTATGCTGCCACCACTGAGAACAGCCTAGATCCATCCTCTTTGGTACCCCCCCTTCAGGTAGTTGAAGGCTGCTATCAAATCCCCCCTCATTCTTCTCTTCTGCAGACTAAATAAGCCCAGTTCCCTCAGCCTCGCCTCATAAGTCATGTGCCCCAGCCCCCTAATCATTTTCATTGCCCTCTGCTGGACTCTCTCCAATTTGTCCACATCCTTTCTGTAGTGGGGGGCTAAAAACTGGACGTAATACTCCAGATGTGGTCTCATCAGTGCTGAACAGAGGGGAATAATCACTTCCCTCGATCTGCTGACAATGCTCCTATGAATGCAGCCCAATATGCCATGGAAAAGTTCTAACAAGTCCCTTCAAGTGTAGGAGGAGTAAAGATAGTATGGACCTTGATTGGAGAATGAAAGGTGCTGATTGCTGCAAGATGGAACTGACAGAGAAGCCCACTGTCTTAAGGGTAAGTAGGTATTATAGAATAACAGGTATCCCAGTAGACTCGGGTGGTAACTGGCATTGTCATGCCCAAGAGGAGAACCACTTCCATTTGGCCAAACAGTACTTCATGGTAGAATCCTTCGTAATTTGGTTGAGAATGGATTGAAGGAATGGAAGATGGGATGGATCAGCAAGGAAAGCTACCTCTTGGAGGCTAGAAAGTGTAGGGGGAAAGTGAGAACTGCCAAAGCTAAGCAGGGTTGGACCTTGCAAAGGAAATTAAAACCAATAGTAAAAGGTTCTATAGCTATATAAATAAAAATAAAACGAAGAAAGAAGAAGTGGGACGACTAAACACTGAGGATGGGGTGGAGATTAAAGATAATCTAGGCATGCCCTGTCACCTAAATAAATACTTTGCCTCAGTTTCTAATAAGGGTAATGAGGAGTTTGGGGTAGTGGCAGGGTGGCTAATGGAAATAAGGATATGGAAGTAGAAATTACCACATCTAAGGTGGAAATCAAACTTAAACATCTTAATAGTACTAAATTGGCGGGGGATGGATATGAAATTGGCACATGAAATTGCAAGACCAATAGCAAGGATTAATAAATGCATAAACTTGGGGGGTCATACCCTATGACTGAAGAATTGCTAAGAAAGGGGGAAAAATGTGATCTGGAAAACTATAGGCCTGATAGTTTGACCTCAATTGTATGCAAGGTCTTGTGACAAATTTTGAAAGAGAAAGTAGATAAGGACATAGAGGTAAACTGTAAATGGGATAAAATACAACATGGTTTTACAAAAGATAGATTGTGCCAGGCCAACCTGATCTCTTTCTTTGAGAAAATAACTAATTTTTTAGACAAAGGAAATGCAGTAGATCTAATCTACCTGGATTTGAGTAAGGCATTTGATACACTGGAAATTATCAGTTAATTTGGAGAAGATGGGGATTAATGTGAGAATTGAAAGGTGGATAAGGAACTGGTTAAAGGGGAGACTACAACAGGTTATATTGAAAGAGGAACTGTCAGGCTAGAGGGAGGTTACCTGGGAAAAATCTTATTTAACATTTTCATTAATGACGTTGGCTCCAAAAGTGGGAAAGTGCTAATAAAATTTGCAGATGACACAAAGTTGGGATGTATTGCCAATATGGAGGAGGACCAGAACATGATGCCAAGAAGATCTGGACAACCTTGAAAACTGGAGTAATAGAAGTTGGATGACATTCAATAGTGCAAAATGCAAGGTCATACATTTAGGGACTAACAACAAGAATTTTTGCTATAAGCTGGGGATTTATCAGTTGGACGCAACACAGGAGGAGAAAGACCTGGGTGTTTTGGTTGATCAAAGGATGACTATGAGCTGCCAGTGTGATGTGGCCATGAAAAAGGCTAATATAATCCTAGGCTGCATCAGGCGAGGTATTTCTAGTAGAGATAGGGAAATGTTAGTACCATTATACCAGGCATTGGTGAGACCTCATCTTGAATACTGTGTGCAATTCTGGTCCCCCATGTTTAAGAAAAGATGAATTCAAAATGGAACAGGTGCATAGAAGGATTACTAGGATGATCAGAGGAAGGGAAAATCACCTTACGAGAGAAGACTCAAGAAGCTTGGCTTGTTTAGCCTAACAAAATGAAGGCAGAGGGGAAATACGATTGCTCTCTATAAATACATCAGAGGGACAAATACCAGGGAGAGAGAGGAGTTATTCAAGTTAAGCACCAATGTCGGCACATGAACAAATGGATACAAACTGGCCATCAACAAGTTTATGCTTGAAATTAAACAACGATTTCTAACCATCAGAGGAGTGAAGTTCTGGAACAGCTTTCCAACGGGAGCAATGGGGGCAAAAAGCCTAACTGGTTTCAAGACTGATCTTGGTAAGTTTATGGAGGGGATGGTATAATGAAATTGCCTACAACGGCATGTGGTTCATCTGCATCTGCTAATAGCAAATATCCCCAACAGCCAGAGATGAGACACTAGATGGGGAGGGCTCTGAGTTACCACGGAGAATCCTTTCCCAGGTATCTGGCAGGCGGGTTTTGCCGACATGCTCAAGGTCCATCTGATCACCATACTGGGGTCAGAAAGGAATTTTCCCTTGGGGCAGATCGGCAGAGACCCTGAGGGTTTTTCTCCTTCCTCTGCAGCATGGATCACGGGTCACTTGCAGGTTTAGAGTAAATGGTGGAGTCTCTGTAACTTGAAGTCTGGAGAGAGAGATGGTGGAGCAATTACCTCAACAGGTGAAGAGAATGACACATATGGCAGAACCAGTGGCTCTGTCTCGACTTCTTCCTTCTCAAACTCCAGTGGACCCGGTTGGAATCGGCTGAGAGAGGAGGGTCAGTGTGATTCTTGCATGGATCCAGGATATCTGTTATACGGATCCCATGGGGCCCAATAAGGCCAAGAAGAAAGAGCACAGTGGGGAATGGCCCCAAGGCATAGTGTACCAGCAGTCCCCTGGGTAGCCATATCCCAAATGGTTCTGTCTGGACTTGTTTCCTTCAGAGGGGAAGACTCATCTGGAGCCTCAGATTCGCCCAATGAAATAATAGGCTTCTGCTCTACCAGAGGTGCCATCAATGTTAGTGGGAGGATGCTCCAAGTTGTGGATGCAGTAGGAGACGATCCTCTTCTCCTTGAGGTGGTCTCTTCAGCAGTAGAGATGTCTCTAAGGAGGACTGGGCCCAATAGAAGAGGAGATTGTAGATATAACAGCAAAAATATCCTTTGGTGAGCTAAAGCTTTCGGTCCTTCCTGGCATTTGGGGAGTCTCTGAGGAAGGGACTGGCAGATCCAGGGAGTCCAATGGTTCGGTATTTGAAGGATCCCACATGGAGTATATTGAAACTGTGGAATGGGGTCCCAATGTGGAGCTCCCAGATGGAACCAGTGGGTACGAATGTTTTGAGTTGTGGACAGAGACAGAATCGGAGCCACCGGATCCTTCTTCTTCTTTGCTTTACCTTCTTGAATGAAAGGTTTATGTAGACCTAACTCCTTAGGACCTGTGTGTGAGGACTCACCTGACTTAGACTGAGATGGGGAGAGATCCTTTTTCTTAGAGGCTGATACTGATGGGGGTCTGTCTTGTTGCCTATAGCAGTCATGTCCCCTATTCTCATCAGAGGGTTTCTTAAGCTAAAGTGTTTTAGCTTCTATTCCATAGCTTGTGCTTGGAGGGGTGCTGCTCGTAGTCTACGACCACTGTATAGGGGGGTTTCCTTGGCCTGGATCCAGATGGGCTTCATGGCCTACTCCATGAGGGGCTTCCACAGACAGAGCCCTCATCCCTCACAAGTTCTGGGAGAGAAGGAGTGGCAGATGCTGCAGTTGGTCATGATGTGAGTCTCCCCAATACAGTTAAGGCAACGCTGGTGTTCATTGCCAATGAAGAAGGAACAGGGGCAGGACACACAGTTCTTAAGCCCCAGGACTCTTGGCAAAGTCCCTCTCCAACAGAGAGAAACTCCCAGAGGTGGAGAGAACTAAGCTAACTATACCACCCCTAAAAAAACTCAGTCTAAACTACTAAAAACTATTTACAACTTGTTTTACAAGTATTAAAGTAAAGGAAAATGGAAGCAGGCATCGAGATTCTGACACAGGCCACAAGGAGGTAAGAAGGAACTGAGATGCATTGGTCTGCACTGCCCTTTATACCTTCAGATCAGAGCATGAGGAGAACAACTGCACATGTGCAGACCAACGGATAACTGCTTATTAAAAAAAAATCTCTGTACTCAGGTGCATGGACCACATGCATACCCACATGGGGAATACATATAGGGATCATCATTCAAAGAAGAACTTACTAATTATTGAAAAACATGAATCACACTGATCACTGAAATTAATCTGCTGACTATGTTCTGGGCAGGTAGAGCAGGGGAGAAGGGTCAGGAAATGTGGGTTCTATTCCTAACAATATCTGACTCTGTTTGATTTGCCCAAGTATAAATGTGTTTCCATTTGCCTATGTCTCCCCATGTGGTACCATTGCTTGTGTGTTGGAGTTAGTGCTTAGGATAACAGTTCACCCTAATTAAATGAAAGAGGGTGGTGGTGACAAGGTATTTTCTGACAGACCCAGAGTCCACTGACTTTTCGGACATGCTGCAAGGCCTATGTATTTTCCCAGCCGTTTTCTGAGGAGGATACATTGAGGGGTATATGAATGCATGCAGAATGGGAAAGTAGAAGTCTGGATGAGTCAGCTTGGTAGGCATGGGTATGTAGACTATAAGCTTTTTGGGGCAGGCACCATCTCTCACTATGTGTTTGTACAGTGCCTAGGACATAGGGCCTTTTAGTTTATGTGTATTGGATTGTAGTCCTTTAAATAAATATGTGTCTTCTAGTGGTGCTCACTATGTTCTGTCTCAGAAATGACCCAGACCTGAAGTATGTCATATGTAGGTAACTAGGCCTTGCATGTCAGTGTATAGTTAGTAAACATGGCTATGTGGAACCCAACTATGCCCTTGTGGTTTCTTCATATTATTACTATTGTGTATGGATAAAAAGATACAACAAGCCCCAATCTTGGTTGGGGCCTCTAGATGCTACAGTTACTCAAATAATAATAAAGTTGTTGGTTAATGAGCTGGTTTAGATATGTTAATGTATCTAGAGGAATGGATAGCTGCATTTAATATAATGAAATAGGTTAAAATACCTGCTTCTGTCTTTTATTCAACTTTTGACTATTTTTTTATCAGTGATAAAAAGATAGATTTCCTTAAAAAAACTATTTCATTGTGGAGAAACTAAATGAATTATTTGCATCGGTCTTCACAGCTGAGGATGTGAGGAAGATTCCCAAACTTTAGCCATTCTTTTAGGTGACAAATCTGAGGAACTGTCCCAGATTGAGGTGTCATTAGAGGAGGTTTTGAAACAAATCAATAAATTAAACAATAATAAGTCACCAGGACCATGTAGTATTCACCCAAGAGTTCTGAAGGAACTCACATGTGCAATTACAGAACTACTAACTGTGGTATGTAACCTATCATTCAAATCAGCTTCTGTTCCAGATAATTGGAGGATAGCTAATGTGATGCCAATTTTTTTAAAAAGGCTCCAGAGGCAATCCTGGCAATTACAAGGTGGTATGCCTAACTGCAGTACCAGGCAAATTGGTTGAAACTATAATAAAGAACATAATTATCAGACACATAGATGAACACAATTTTTTGGGGAAGAGTCAACATGTTTTTTTAAAGGTAAATCATGTCTCACCAGTCTACTAGAATTCTTTGAGGGGGGTCAACAAGTATGTGGAGAAGGGTGATATAGTATACTTAGATTTTCAGAAAGCCTTTCACAAGGTCCCTCACCACAGGCTCTTATGCAAAGTAAGCTGTCATGGGATAAGATTGAATCAGTAACTTGTCAAAAGACAGGAAACAAAGGATAGGAATAAATTGTCATTTTTCAGAATGGAGAGAGTAAATAGTGGTGTCCCCCAGGAGTCTGTACTGGGACCATGACTCTTTACGATATTCATGAATGATCCAGAAAAAGGGGTAAACAGAGAGGTGGCAAAATTAGCAGATGATGATGATAATGATGTTCGTCCATCGTTATCGATGAAGACCTCAACAACTCATTCTTTCGATGACCGGGCTTTGTGCGTCCGAAGATGACTGATCAGTCCGATTTGGGCGCGGAACGTCCTGTCACACGTCGGGCAGACATGTAATGGCACTGTCGATGATGTATGAGCAGCTCTGGACTTGCGCAGCTCACGCTTTTTTTCAGCCTCAGCAATACGCCTCGCCTCAGAGGTATTACTGCCTGTGTGAATGAGGCTGTGCCATGCTGAACGGTTCAGTGCGAAGGTTTCCCATGTGGCGGTGTTGATCTCGAAGGACTTCAAAGAGGTCTTCAGTGTGTCCTTGAATCGCTTCTTTTGACCTCCATGGGAGCGCTTTCCCTGAGTGAGTTCTCCGTAGAAGAGCTGTTTAGGAATGCGTTCATCTGACATTCTCACAACATGTCCAGCCCACCTGGTCTGGGCTCTCATCAGCAATGTGTGAACTGACGGCAGACTGGCTCTAGTAAGGACATCAGTATCGGGCACTTTGTCCTGCCATCTGATTTTTAGAAGCTTTCGCAGACAGGAAATTTGGAAGTGATTGAGCCTTCGTGCATGACTCCGATAGACAGTCCACGTCTTGCAGGCGTACAGCAGAGTTGGAAGCACCACTGCTCGGTAGACCTTCAGCTTCGTTGATAGGCTGATCCCTCGACGTTCCCAAACATTGAAGCGCAATCGGCCAAATGCAGAGCTGGCTTTAGCAATTCTGCAGTTTACTTCATCATCGATTGACACTGCTCGGGAAAGAGTACTGCCCAGGTACGTGAAGTGGTCCACTGTCTGAAGTCTCTGTCCATTTACAGTGATGGACGGTTCTGAGTACGGAGCGTGGGGAGCTGGCTGGTGCATGACCTCAGTCTTCTTGATGTTAATAGTGAGACCGAAGTTATTGCATGCAGTTGAAAACTTGTCCATACTGGCTTGCATTTCTGGCTCAGTACTAGCATTCAGAGCACAATCATGAGCAAAGAGAAAGTCTCGAAGTACAGTTTCCTTCACCTTGGTGATGGCACGCAGTCGCCTCAGATTGAATAATTTCCCATCAGTTCTAACTTTCTAACTTTCATTTTTGTGCAAAAGATAGATCTTTGTATGCTATCAAGAAACAATATTATAAATGCTCTTTCTTTTCAACATTCAGGACTTCAGGATTACATTTATTACAAATGGATGTTTATTTTTAGCCATTTCCCCTGCATCTATCCCTTTATGCTAAAGTTGTTAGTTTCTAAGGGTCAGACAGAGTTCAGTACTATCAGGAAACTGTTAACTGCTGAACAGCTCTGTCAGACTCCTGTATTTAAGGAGACAGAATTGCATATTAGAAGAAAATGATTGTTCAGCTACCTTTTCATTAACAATTTGTCTAAAAAGAGACAGACTCAACTGCATCTATTGAAGCTTGGAAGGAACAAATTGAATGTCCTCCATAAGGATTATACCATACTTCAAACATATGGTAAGCTACAAATATTGTGAAAAATCAGTACTGAAGCAGTAAAGGGCTCTGTATTGTTTTGTCACTGTTTAATTAAATGTCAATAAATAGTGCTTATTTTTTTAGATACAAGATTTGCCAATGATCTGAAGTCTCCTTCTGAATTATTGTAACAATTTTATTTTATCTTTCCAGCAAGGTAAACTGCTGTTATTTCTAAAGGACCTCTGCTAAGGGTTGTTAAGAAAGTACAGGCTGTAAACTAGAGAACGGGATATTTATTCCTGTGTTTTCACATTAACAGCACAGAATGAATACCAACATAGGGGGAATGCCTGACTAATGCCATGCTGGGGGGCCAGATGGATAGGATGACCAGAATAGTTTAAATTGCCTAGATTCATGTCAAGCGAATAAACAGAACCACTGCAATTGTGCAGTATTGATTCAGGGCCTGTGTCTGCTGCTAGTTTCATTACAGTCTGCTGTACACAGGTGACAGTTCAATAACTGCATATACCCATCCACATCTGCAAACACCATTCCTGTTGACCTCAGAACTGATAGTGTCCAGATTTCCCACAGATCCAAACCCAAGGAACTTTTTCAGACTTTCAATGCACTTACAGATAAAGCTGTTCCTCGGAGGGTGCAGGGACCGGGACATAGGTGCTGAGTTTCTAATCTGCTCCCCCCTGGCTCCACCCAGGCCCCGCCCCCACTCCAGCCCTTCCCCAAGCCCCACCCCCGCCCTGATTCTTCCCACCCCCACCTCCTCCTGCCCCCACTCCGCCTCTTTCCTGCCCTGTGCTGCCCCCTCCCCCACCCCAGCATGCTGTGCCCTCGCTCCTCTCCCCTCCCCACCAGCACCTCCTGAGGCCATGAAACATCTGATCCATGGCAGGCAGTAGGCACTGAGAGGGAGGGGGAGACGCTGATCAGCAGGGCCCGCCAGTGGGCAGGAGGCGCTGGGGAGAAGGAGACGTTCTGGTAGGTGGGCTCCTCCTTGCCCCCCCACCCACCTGCCACTCATCTCCCTGTTCGCCTCCTCATCCCGCTCACCCACCTGCCTCCCGCCTCACCTCCCCGCCCGTGGGGGCCCCCAAAGTATGGGGTCCAGGGCAGTCCCCCCAACTTGCTGTACCCAAGGGACGGCTCTGCTTACAGAGCTAAATCCACTCCCAGTCTATGTAGGGAGGTGCAATATGGTACAAGGTGTACTATGCTTAGACCAGAGTTGTGCAAATAATGGATTTGTTGGTTCACTGGCACTTCCAAAAAATTGGGGGAGGGGGAAATTCATTTTTGGTCAAACTGAAAAAAAAAACCTTGATGAATTTGAAAGTTGATAAAATGTTTTGTTTTGGGACAAAATATTTCATTTAACCTTAAGTGAAACATTTCATTTCAATTTATAGTATTTTTTTAATAAATTTGAAGGAAATTTTGGAACAAAGATTCATTTTGAACCAAAATATTAAAATGTTTTACTTTAAAACATGGCAAAACAAAACACTTTGACTTTTTTGGAGTTTTGCTTTGTTTCAACACAAACAACTTGGAGTAACCCACATGAATTCATGAAACATTTTGGTGTTGCCAAATCTGCATTTTTCACCTAAAAAAAAGTCTCCCAGTGTACTGGATACCTCAGATTCTCAACTGGTATCCTCCTAGCTACGCTTTTTTTAAATACAGGTTTTGTTTCATGCTTCAAGTACCACAGGATCCCTGCCTCTAGAGGGTGAAACAAATCAAGGAGTCCCAAAACATAGCTGAGAACAGTTAGCAACCGTCAAGAGACAGTCAACGGGCCTAGGCTGTTGCTAGCCTAGGCTACTAGTAAGAGCTGAGCTGCACCTCTGGGCTGTCCTAACCTGTTCAGCATGTAATGAGCTGTTTGCTTTAGGCTGCTGATGAGAGTGACGGATGGGGCACTGTTAATGCTTTGGTATATGAGCAGGACCTTGGGCTTCAGTTAGATGACAGAATAATAGTGTGTGATCCAGGAATAGGAAATTCATTAGGGAGAGAAGCAGGAATGGTCTGAAGGCAATGAAACAGCTCCAAGAAACTTTGTGGGATAATATGGGCTTTGACAGGATTTCAGGAACTTTGTGAGATGTTGTGGGATTCTGCAAATTATACCTAGTATCTTTGGATACTTTTTAAGATAAGTTTCCTACAGTTATAATATATCATCTCTAGGCCATTCACAGAGTATTCTGAAACCTCTTAAAACAAAAGATTTTTATTCTTTTTTTCTTTCTTTTTTTAAAAAAATGGATTAATTAAATTACTTATTCCCATGAAGAAGGGATGCTCTTAAAGCCATATTTTCTCATAAATATTTTCTCTTATAAATTGTATGCTATGAAGCATATTTTGCACTGGAATCACCAGTCTTCTAGGTATGACCTGTTTTTGAGGAGACACAGTACCGCCATTGATTCCCTGACTAGCTAGTGGCACTGACTCAAAACGCAGCATGAGTAAACCCATCAAATTTGAAAAAGATAGGTTATAATTTATTTCTATAGGTTAACCAAAGTAGAGACTGATGTTCAGAACAATCTAAACTAAAAATAGCTGTTTTCGATATTGGAGCCCTGCCAATTAAAGCTCTCTTATTCAACTGCTTATTTGTGGATCAAGAAATTAATATTCTGGGTATTTGTGAAATTTAGCTATACAAGGGTGATTTAACAGTCCTTGCCGCCCCTGCTCACCAGCTTCTTTGTTGGTTTTTGAATCCTATTCCTTGGGAAGTGCACATATAGTGTGAGGATTGCATTACTTCTGAAATCAGTTTTTCTGCTCACTCAGAAACATTTATGGGAATTTATACATGATTGTTTTGTGTCTCTCTCTTTCCCAGTTGTGTATTTACCACTACCAAGGCCCTCTGCTAGATTTTCATCCAATGTCTCTGAGCTTTGGACAGATGACCTATTTCCATATTTTCAATGGCTCTAGTGGTAGGATATTTTATAATGCTTGTAGATGATACTTCAGATTGCTTTCCTAATTTCAGAGCTGTTTGATTATTTTAATTTAATTCAGCACATACTGAGGGCCACATGCTGGATTTGGTAATCTGGATTTGGAAATTCTCTTTTTCTGCTTTTCAGGGGCTTGTGTATCTTTTTTCAGTGAAGCTGTCCCCTTTTACATAGTTCAATCTGTTTCTGTAATGTATCGTCTCAGGCAGCTCTTGGATCCTAGCTGACTGATTTTATTGATTTCTGATGCTGATCTTGCAAGTCCTATTGCACTGCCAATGCTACATCACACAAGTTTATGCTGAGCCGCTACATGCTATTATAGCTGAGAGAGCAGTAAAAACAGATGGGAGACACCTTGAAGTAAAACGGCATTCTGCACAACAGAAAACCACTGAGATATAGAAACAGCACATTTTAAAATATCATGATGCTCCTACTGTAACAAGATGTCTTAATTCTTCAGTCTTTTCACTAGAGGAAGGAACTGCCCTGCAACCCTTTTTTAGAACTATAATCTATTAAACTTGGTTTGCAATAATATCTTCAATTATTTCTTCAATACACTTCAGACACGGAGAGCAAACTGTATATTTGAGACAGTTTCCTAATTACTCTCCTCTGTCTTTGACTTTCTAAACTTGCCATCCAGGGACTCTGAGTCATTTTAATAAGGTTTCTGCATGTGATACTGTAGATGGGATACATGGCTTGAGGGTGACAACATGCTCTGATTTCAATTCTTATTTTGCTGCTGAGGGAGCATTTAACTCTCACAATGTCAATTATTTAAGGGATAGTGAATCTCTCATTGGATTATGATATTGGCCCATCTAATCTTCCTCAAGATTTAATAGCTCCTTTGCTGAAGAAACTTCCTCAACAGCGCAGGATACAGTGGGCCTGATTCGCCCCATCTTGCCCCTTGCATAGCAATTTACACCATTGTAAAATGAGCGCTAAGAGGATGCAACATGTTAGCAGTAATATTTAGCACAGGTGTAAATGGCAACACAAGGGTATGTGGCAATGGAGAATCTGACCCAGGATGTCTAATTTGTGTCTTGTTTCTCATTTGAGTTTTTTATGTGAAGAACTGGGAAAGATGACATTTTTTGCTTCCACAGAAATTTGATTTTTCATGCATGGGTGTAGCAGGGTGGTTACCCGCTCCGGCCCTGACAGGGTTAAGGCCAGCCCTGGGGGAGGGCTGGGGCTGTAAGGAAAAGCTGAAGCTGGTTAGGAAAGCAGGCCCAGCTGGGGCCACGCCCCAAACAGAGCACAGCAGGTCCTTATAAAAGGGCTGCTAGCTTAGCACTAGCAGTCTCTCTCCAGTCTTGGAGGGAGCAGGGCCTGGCTGCCTAGAGAAAGGGTACTGGGAGTGAAGCAGGGCTAGGGAAAGGCCAGAGGAGCAGGGGAACTCCAGGCTGGCAACTCCCCAGGCTGCAGGGCCTGGTCCTAGGCCCACCCCTGAGGTACTGGGTGGTAGAGGAAGACAGCAGGTCCTACCCCCTTGCCTGTGATGACTGGCCCTTATACTGCAGTCTGCCCCAGGGAGCAGGGGCTCATTGCTGACTGGCAGTAGCCACCGGCTGAGGTAAGGTGGGATTAGGGAGTTGGGGTCCCTGGGGAGGGGAGACCCTGAGAGTGAGGGGTTACTGCCAGGGGCAACACCCCAGATAATGGGGCACCGGAGTCAGGGAGGGACACAGGGGGCCCAGCGGCAGTGAGACGTCAGCCTGCAGAGGGCGCTCTAAGGCTGGAAAAAGAGCTAATTCCCAGGACGTCAGCAGGAGGCGCCGCAGGGGTGAGTCTCGCCCCGTTACAATGGGCCATACGAGAAAAGAAGGGGGAAGAGAGACATGCTGGGAAAGCATAATATAAGAGAGAGAAGAAAAGTGGGGAAAAGTGGCAAAAATAGACTATTTTGAATTACATAATGTCAGTGTAAAATATGGTCTCATAACAAAATCATCAACAGTCTATATTTTCATACTTGTGAAAAGGTCATGCTACTTATATCCCTTATTGGTCTACACTATAGAGTTAGGTTGACATAAGGCAGCTTATGTTGACCTAACTATGTCAGTGTCTACACTACAGCCTTGCTTCCACTGATTTAAGTGCCCCACTACACTAACATAATAACTCCACCTCCACGAGAAGCATAGGGCTTATATCAGTGTAGATAGGGCGACGCGGGGCTGTCTTGTCAATTTTACAGCTTCCCATGGGGAGCTAGGATCCCGGGGGCAGCAGGGCTCCCCAGCCAGGGTGCTGCTGGGTCTCCACTCCAAGCCAGGCTGCCATCCAGGTTCCCAGCTAGGACTGCTCCCCACTGGGACCCCTGCTGCCCCCGGGGTCCCAGCTCCACACTCCCCACTGGGAGCATGGCAGCCCACTGGACTCTGGGTACAGATTTTCTTGACGGAGGCAAGAAGCCGCAGGCGGCTTCCCCACTCCCCGCACCACTCCCAGCAAGTGGAAAGGTGAGAAGCCCTGGGTGAGGGGACCAAGAGATGGCGGCATCTGGGCTCCAGGTGGGGAGCTGAGAGCCCTGGATCTCCGCTCCCCACACTGCTCCTCTTCAGTCTGTGAAAGCCTTCCTGGTGAGGATCTAACATAGGTTGATTTAAGATGGTAATGTACAGGACCGGCTCTAGGCATCAGCAAAGCAAACATGTGCTTGGGGGGCAGCACATTTCCAGGGGCGGCATTCCAGGCCGAAGTCACAGGAGGATTAACCCAGCCTGACCTCACTACAACGCCCCTGGGCTGAGGGAGGCCAGCGGAAGCTGGGGCTGCGTCGGCGCCGCGGGACTCAGCGAGGAACTGGCCGGTGGGGCGAGCGCAGAGGGGGATAATCCCCTTCCGCCGAGCGTCCCGGGCCCTGCCCCGCCCCACCCCACTGCTAGCGCGGTGCGCACCACCCGCAGGGCCGGGCCCCTACACGGGCAGATCCCGCGATCCACCGCTAGATGGACTGCGCTGGGCAGCGAAAGAGCGAGGTTATTGCTCTCTCGCCTGATTGGTCAAAGCACCCTCCAATCAAAGACAGCCAGCTCAACTCTCCCTGAGCGCCCCGTCCCCGAAAGTTGCAAACTCCCGGCCCACCGGCCCCGTCTACCCCCCGCACCTCTGTGCCAGGCAGGAGGATGGGGCGCGTAGCTGTGCCTCTGTGCTCCCATCATGGCAGCAGCTGCTGCTGGGAGAAGCTCTGCCACTGCAGCTTCTCCTCCTGCTGCTCTTGCAACTGGCGGAGGCTCCTCCAGCCCCTGTCAGTGCAGAGAGGAGCCTGGTTTGGGGGCCCGGTCTGGAAGCGGAACTCACGATGCCTGTCAGGTATTTCTACATCCAGGAGGTCAGCGCAGCTGGACAGAACTTCACCCGCTCCCCCCGCTCTCCCCACACACACAGGTACTGTGCATGCATCTGCTCTTTGCCCCCCGCCCCTGGTTGTGGCTAGGGGGACCAGATGTCCCGATTTTATAGGGACAGTCCTGATTTTGGGGTCTTTTTCTTATATAGGCTCCTATTACCCCCACCCCGTCCCGTTTTTTCACACTTGCTGTCTGGTCACCCTAGTTGTGGCTTTTGTTCTCCAGGCTGTGATCTGAGCCGCAAGCCGGCTCAGGGGGGTCTGGGGCTGAGAAAACTGTCACCTGAAGGAGTTGACTCAGGATGAGAAGCGGATCCAAACAGCCTTAAGTTTTTCTCCCTACTCTTTCCCCTTTCTAGCGCCTGAGGCGTTTGGTGTGCTCCAGTAACCCAGGATCAATCACTGTTGCTTTTTCATGTTGCAACGTCAGATGCATTTCACAATAATACACATATGTTTAAACACAAAGTCTCACTCTGTGATAAGCTCACTGAAAACATTAAAATCCTACATTCATAGAATCATAGAATATCAGGGTTGGAAGGGACCTCAGGAGGTCATCTAGTCCAACCCCCTGCTCAAAGCAGGACCAATCCTAACTAAATCATCCCAGCCAGGGCTTTGTCAAGCCTGACCTTAAAAACCTCTAAGGAAGGAGATTCCACCACCTCCCTAGGTAACCCATTCCAGTGCTTCACCACACTCCTAGTGAAAAAGTTTTTTCCTAATATCCAACCTAAACCTCCCCCACTGCAACTTGAGACCATTACTCCTTGTTCTGTCATCTGGTACCACTGAAAACAGTCTAGATCCATCCTCTTTGGAACCCCCCTTCAGGTAGTTGAAAGCAGCTATCAAATCCCCCCTCATTCTTCTCTTCTGCAGACTAAACAATCCCAGTTCCCTCAGCCTCTCCTCATGAGTCATGTGCTCCAGACCCCTAATCATTTTTGTTGCCCTCCGCTGGACTCTTTCCAATTTTTCCGCATCCTCCTTGTAGTGTGGGGCCCAAAACTGGACACAGTACTCCAGATGAGGCCTCACCAATGTCGAATAGAGGGGAATGATCACGTCCCTCGATCTGCTGGCAATGCCCCTACTTATACATCCCAAAATGCCGCTAGCCTTCTTGGCAACAAGGGCACATTGTTGACTCATATCCAGCTTCTTGTCCACTGTAACCCCTAGGTCCTTTTCTGCAGAACTGCTGCCTAGCCCTTCAGTCCCTAGTCTGTAACAGTGAATGGGATTCTTCCGTCCTAAGTGCAGGACTCTGCACTTGTCCTTGTTGAACCTCATCAGGTTTCTTTTGGCCCAATCCTTTAATTTGTCTAGGTCCCTCTGTATCCTATCCCTACCCTCCAGCATATCTACCACTCCTCCCAGTTTAATGTCAAAACTTGCTGAGAGTGCAGTCCACGCCATCCTTCAGATCATTAATGAAGATATTGAACAAAACTGGCCCCAGAACCGACCCTTGGGGCACTCCGCTTGAAACTGGCTGCCAACTAGACATGGAGCCATTGATCACTACCCGTTGAGCCCGACGATCTAGCCAGCTTTCTATCCACCTTATAGTCCATTCATCCACCCCATACTTCTTTAACTTGCTGGCAAGAATACTGTGGGAGACCATATCAAAAGCTTTGCTAAAGTCAAGGAATAATACATCCACTGCTTTCCCCTCATCCACAGACCCGTTATCTCCTCATAGAAGGCAATTAGGTTAGTCAGGCATGACTTGCCCTTGGTGAATCCATGCTGACTGTTCCTGATCACTTTCCTCTCCTCTAAGTGCTTCAGAATTGATTCCTTGAGGACCTGCTCCATGATTTTTCCAGGGACTGAGGTGAGGCTGACTGGCCTGTAGTCCCTCGGATCCTCCTCCTTCCCTTTTTTAAAGATGGGCACTACATTAGCCTTTTTCCAGTCATCCGGGACCTCCCCGGATCACCATGAGTTTTCAAAGATAATGGCCAATGGCTCTGCAATCACATCCGCCAACTCCTTTAGCACCCTCGGATGCAGTTCATCCGGTCCCATGGACTTGTGCTCGTCCAGTTTTTCTAAATAAACCACTTCTTTCTCCACAGAGGGCTGGTCACCTCCTCCCCATACTGTGCTGCCCAGTGCAGCAGTCTGGGAGCTGACCTTGTTCGTGAAGACAGAGGCAAAAAAAGCATTACTCTACTGGCCAGTGTGTCTTTCCATGCAACCCTGCATCTTCTCTCCAGTTTCCTAAATAATAGGAACAAAACAAAACAAAAAACAATGCAAAGTGCAAACGTGTAAAAGCCAAAAATAAGGGGGAGAGGGGTGGCCAAAAATTTTGTTGCTTGGGGCGGCAAAAAACCTAGAGCCGGCCCTGGTAATGTAGACATGGCTAAGTAAACCCAGAGTCCTAAATAGATTTTACTAGCAGTCTCTTACCAACTCTAGAATGTGGGTTTTTTTCTAGTGGAAATCAAAATCCGCATGATTAAATACAGATGACAGGAGACTTTTGTCAGGTGTGATGAAGTTGCATCTCCTCACCACGATTTCACACAAGAATTCACAGATCCATCAGCATCTGAAGATTCAATGCAAAGAAGTCTGAAATTGCTGTTGCATTTTAACTGAGACAAATTAAGACAAAAGAACTGATTGCCGATATGCCTTGCTGCATAGAAATAATTTATATGTGAATTGCATTTTGCACAGAAAATTTGCTAGCAATTGAGGATTATTTTTCCTTAGATTTTTTTTTTCTACATTTTTTCCATCAAACCAGGATAATCATCCCCTCAATGTTGAGCAAACTTTTCCGTTATCACAAGCAAATATTTAGGGTGTGATCTAGCCATTCTGTTTTGACTCAACAAAGGACTCCTATTGTATTTTCATAATAAACTTTTTTGTTGAACACATTTCTCTCCTTTCAGCAAGTTATAAGTGTATCTTTATTCAGTATATTAAAAATGTAAGTTTATTCCAAGTGGATTATATATCAGTTTCATGGGCTGAATCTCCTATGTGGCTTTGGAAGCTCATTTTGCAAACTTACATTTCAGACTATTAAAAATAAGGTGGTATGCTTTCTTTTAAAAAAAAAAAACATATTTTGATTACAGTTTATTATTTCACTTTGTACAAACATCAAGAAAAGTTAATTAACTGGCATGTTGTACTAGAAGATAGTTAAAGGGAAGTCAAAAGAGTAAACAAACATCTGCAAAGAAAAGTAAACTTGGAATAAAGCCATTTGTATTTTAGATGAAGTATCAATCTTGAATACAATTACAATTTAGTTGTTAGTGTGTCATTCAGAAATATAGTAGATATTTTAATGTTCTACTTTTCAAACTATGATGCGAAACTTTGGTAATAAAGGACAGTTTGAAGAAATGGAAGACCATAAAATGAAAAATGTAATCCATCTAATTTGCAGAAGGGAGACAGACAGGCACATGAAGCATTAAATGGGACTGGTATCACTGTAATATTTTAGAAAAAGGCAAAATATCTGGTCCAAAGTCTCAAGATAATTGGGTAATACAGTGAGTTTGGATATACCAAGAAAAAAAGGACTTCATAGAATCATAGAAATGTAGGGCTGGAAGGGACCTTAACAAACCATGAAGTCCAGCCCCTTGTGCCAAGGCAAGACCAAGTAAAACTTAGCCATCTCTGACAAGTGTTTGTCCATTTTGTTCTTGAAAACCTCCAATGATGGGGATTCCACAAACTGTCTTGAAAGCCTATTCCAGAGTTTAATTACCCTTACAGTTAGAAAGATTTTTCTTAATATCTAACCTAAATCTCCCTTGCTGCAGATTAAGATGGTTATTTCTTGTCCTTGGGAAAAGATATTAATAAAGGATAAAATGTCTAATACAATACAAAATAGGCTCAGACAATAGGACCATCTCAGCAATTGTGCTATGACAAACCCATGTAGCATCAAGATTAAATTATCCAAAAAGCCAATAAATTTCTTCAGGCATTTTTCTAGAAGAGATATTTTTATATCACTCAGCAACTTCATAGTCGTCAGGTGACACATATCTCTCTGGTGGTAATAGTACACTTTTGTTTATGAAAGATGTTTATTTGATTAACCTAACACAAAACTGCAATGAACAGTACTGCAGCCGCCTACCTAGTAAATAATCCACTAAATTGATGTATATGGAATCTTCTGGGATTATCAGATGTAACTAATCGACCTAGAGAGAAAAGATAATACCACAACTTGACATTTATTTCTCTAAATATGAACATTCCAAAAATTAAACTATGATTTTTCTTATTGAGTGTAGTACTGATCAGGAAGCAATGCATAACAAAAGGGGGTGGGAGAAAATTTATTAGCTTCAGTGTGGAAGCTAAATCACTTCTCTGCCTGTCACATGACCTTATTATAAGTGTATCTGTTCACCAAGGTAATAGCTAGCCACACTGATGCTCTGTGTATCTTCACAATCAGAACTAGAAAACATTGGGCCAGTCTGGTGGCATAATGAACAGTGGTGGATTAGCCATTGGGCCAATGGGGTCCGTTCCCAGGGGCCCCAGCCAATTGGGGGCCCCCCAGAAAAATGGATGCCCCCACGCCCCGACCCGCTCCTCCCACACAGCACTCCTGACAGGGAGCGGGGTCAGTGCGCAGGGGCTTCTCCCACTCCGCCAGCCCGTCTGGCACTCCTGTTGGGGAGTGGGTCGGGGCGTGGAGACTTCCCCCACTCCCCCAATAGAAGCACCAGTTGGGTGGGCAGAGCAGGGCAAGCACCCACATTCCAGCAGCAGCACCAGGCAGGTGGAGCAAGCCACCATGCCCCGACCCTGCTCCTCAGCAGGAGTGTGGGGGAGGTTCAAGGGGGCCCCCCCTTGCTCTGGCCCAGGGCCCCACAACACAGTAATTCACCTCTGATAATGGCAAAGCAGAATGCTGCCAAATCTGGGTTCTGAGTTTCCTGGGTTGACAGAAGCTAGGAGTGCTGCACAGACACCACATCAGCCTCTGGTGGGGGAGGGAAGAAACCCTGCTGAGTGCCAGACAAACACACCTTCAGCCTGTGTCACTGGGGGAGAAGATTGCCTGGACATGGCACATCTGAGGGACACGGGACAATAAAAAAGAGAAAAATAAGGAGACACTAAACGCCCTTTAGAAACAGTGAGAGGACACTGTGCCAAAGAGAGAGAAGTGTGGTTTAGTGGCATGAGTCTGTACACTGGGAGCCTGGAACTTCCAAGTTTTAATCCTGACTTTGCCACTGGTTCCCGTTGGTGGTCTTGGACAAGTGACTTAACCTCTCTGCTCCAGTTTTCCTGTTTGTAAACAGGGAGGTAACACCTATTTACCACACAGGCATGTTGTGAAAGTTTGGAAAGTGCTTCGAAAAGGGAATAGTGCTATATAAGTGTTAAGTATTATTATTATGGAGCTGAGAGCTAACTCTTTAGTAGCTAGCACTCAGGCTGTCTTGTTCTACACCTATTTCCATTTAATGGTTCTATTTTCCTTCAATGCATACCTGCGAATTCCTTCAGCATTAACGGGAATGATGTGTGCTCATCTAGGGGAGAACAGACCTGTATAATTTATCTCTCATTGCAAACCAGAAATCCTAACTCAGTAACACTGGCTTATTCTCTGGCCAGTGTGCTTGCATTGGATTACTTTTACATTTTCATCCATCATATGAATGTGTTGTAATAATAATTCCTTTTATATGGCAGTATCAAGGCATTGCTACAAGCCACAGGGAGCAAAGCCTTCTATAAGTAAAGAAGAGCAACTGTCTATATTCTTCTAAATTCCTTTACTTCCCTCCTGTCTCCCCCTTTATCAGACCAATCATGTGGAGATCAGTAGCATCAAGCATGTTGACTTCATCAGTCTGATCAGTACAATTTCTAAGCTGTTTTAAAAACTGATCTATTATGAATTACAAGCAATTTATGCTTAGCAGAATAAAGCATGGTTTCTAAAAGATGACGTGTGAGAACATTTTATGAAACATGACCAAGCAATTTTTTAGTGCTCTTATAATTGTTAATGCAATCTATGCCTTGTGTAGATGTGTCGAATAATGTCAATGTCAAAAAGCAAATATATTTTAGCTGTTCCCACGTGTTACTGTCCACGTGATTCAAGGGAAGTACTGTAGAATTTATTGGTCAGATAGTGTTACATTTTATATGGTCTGTGTCACTGAACACTAAAGTAGTAAAATATAGTGCACAGTAAGCTACATGCTTAGATATTGTGAGCACCTTGAAAAAGTTCCACTGGTTTGAAAGATTCTACCAGTACTAAAGGATTTTCACATTTTAAAAGTAGGGAATATGGTTCCAGTCCAACATAGAATCATAGAATCGTATGCTGGAAGGGACCTCAAGAGGTCATCTAGTCCAGTCCCTTGCATTCATGGCAGGACTAAGGCCTTGTCTACACCGGCAAGTTTCTGCGCAGTAAAGCAGCTTTCTGTGTTGTCACTCCCGAGGTGTACACATTGCCAAGCTACTTAGTGCACAGAAATTGCACAGTTGCAGCGCTGTAAAACAACCACCCCAAGAGGTGTATAGCTTTCTGCACTGTGGCTACAGCACTGCGGGGCCAGTGTAGACACCCTGGTCGATTACAGCACTGCGATTGGTCTCCGGGAAGTGTCCCACAATGCCTGTTCTCACCTCGGTTTGAACTCTACGGTCCTGCCCTCAGGTGACCAACTGTCATCCCCACCCCTTAAATTCCTTGGGAATTTTGAAAGTCCCCTTCCTGTTTGCTCAGTGATGCGTGCAGTGGTCTCAGTGCATCTTTCCAGGTGGCCATGCCTGCTCCGTGCACCAGGCAATCCCCCGCTTGAAGCAATGCCAAGCTGCTGGACCTCATCAGCATTTGGGGAGAGGAGGCTGTCCAGTCCCAGCTGCGCTACAGCCAAAGGAATTATGATACCTACGGACAGATTTCATGATGCATGACAGAAAGGGGCACATTGCAGTGCAGGGTCAAAATGAAGGAGCTGCGGAACACCTACCACCAGGCATGGGAGGTAAACCGCTGCTCCGGAGCTGTGCCCACGAGCTGCCAGTTCTACAAAGAGCTGGATGCGATACTCCATGGTGACCCCATCTTCTCTGTGAAGGCCACTGTGGATACTTCGGTGGCTTGTGTGCCAGTCGAGAGTGGACCGAGCCAGGAGGAGGAAATCTTGGACGAGGATGTGGAGGGGGACCCAGAGGCAGAGGACGACTCAGAGGTCAGAGATGCATGCAGCCAGGAGCTCTTCTCTACTCAGTCACATCTGTCAGATCTTGGTGAAGCGCAAACAGGAGAGGAGGCTTTGATTTTGGGAATCACTAAAGCGAGTTGTAGAGGGCAGGAGGGTTGCAGAAAGCAGGCTTGTGTCTGTATGATGCACATACCACCACATGCCTACTCTGAACGGCAGAACAGGATGTTGATTGACTCCCTCATTTCATGGGAATCTGCCTCAGAGATCTCCAGGACACTCTCGTGGAGATACTGGGCAATCTGCTGCCGCAGGTTCTTTGGCAGCTGCTTTGTTTCTTGCCCCATTTAGGGTAACTTTCCGGCATCACTCAGCGGGGGGGAACCATTGCTGCACACTGGCGAGTCACATAAGGGCCAGGGCGGAAGCCACAGTCTTGGAGAAGACCCTCCCTTGATTCCCTGCTCACCCTCAGCAGCAAGATATCTTCCATAATGATCACAGTCTGTGGAAAATGTGGAGACGGGAATGATTATCAGGCCCCCTCTACAGTGCTGGCTTTCCCCAAGAGCCATGTGCCCCGTGTACAGTACGGTCCTGGAACACTGATTTCCCCTGCCCATGCAGTTACTCACCATTTTGGGGGTCTTGTGGCTCATGTGTGCTTGCCTGGGGTCAGCCAATTAGTGACAGGTATGTGAATAGTGGCTGTGTATTAAAATCACTGAATCAGTGGTCTGTGTGTTGCAAACAATACTGCTTCTGTAAAATGTTGCATTTTGGCTTCACAGAGGTGACCTTGGGAGCCCAGCCTCTCTCTTTATTAACACCAGCTGAATGGCTGCACAGAATTAGAAAGCGGCCACGAAGAACTAAAGAGGACTTTCTGCGTGAGGTCATGATGCACTCCGTGGCCAAAAAACAAGAATTGAAGGAGTGGCGGGACAGCGGGAAGAGGGACCGAAAGGAGAACGTGGCACACCAGAATGAAGCCACGGAGCGGCTCTTAAACATTATGAGCACCAAGCGGACATGCTCCAGGCGCTACTAGCACTGCAAACTGAGCAGCTCTGCGCCCGCCCTCCCCTGCAGCTGCTGTCACAAAACTCTTTCCCATGCACCCCCCAGACACTGCCAACTCACTCTTATCAACCTCCTGGCTCCAGCCTATACCCACAGCATTCCACTCCTCCCTCCTCACAGTCCAGCACTGCGGACTCCCAGTACCCACTGCACTCAACACCCATCCCTCTGCAGTTTAGCCCTGCTGAACCACAGTACCCACTGCACTGTACTCCAAAGGAGAAAGTTGAATATGATACCTGGACATATACAAATCTTTAACCATCCTGGGATCCCACCTCTTCCTGGGACCCTCCCTTCCCCCATCCCCCTTAGTGCTCATGTGTTTTTTTTGTTTGTCTCTCTCCTCAAGTTGTTATTTTTTAATAAAATAATTGTTTTGGTTTGAAAGCAATCTTTATTCTATTAATTGAAAGCAAACAAAGCCCTGCAAAGCAACAGGCAATTTTCTTAAACCTTCATAATGCATCGTCTGCACCAATCACAATCACCTCCTAGCATTACAAGCTTTCAGCTTCAAATTGCTGCCTCAAGGCATCCCTGATCCTTATGGCCCCGTGCTGTGCCCTTCTAATAGCCCTGGTCTCTGGCTGTTCAAATTCAGCCTCCAGGTGCTGAGCCTCAGCGGTCCAGCCCTGAGTGAAGCTTTCACCCTTCCCTTCACAAATATTATGGAACATACAGCATGTGGCTATAAGCATAGAAATATTGTGATTGGCCAGGTCCAGCCTCCCATATAGGCAGTGCCAGCAGTCATTCTGCACTTGCTCAGCCTGTTGTTGAACCACTCCTTGCTGCTGTCAAGTTGCCCCATGTATGGCTTCATAAACCACAGCATTAAGGGGTAGGCAGGGTCTCCCAGGATCACAATTGGCATTTCGACTTCCCCTACAGTGATCTTCTGGTCCGGGAAGAAAGTCCCTGCTTGCAGCTTCCTGAACAGGCCAGTGTTCCGAAAGATGCATGCATCATGCACCTTTCCGGACCAGCCTGCGTTAATGTCCATGAAATGCCCACGGTGATCCACAAGCACCTGGAGAACCATTGAGAAATACCCCTTCTGATTAATGTACTCGGTGGCTAGGTTGCCAGAATTGGAATATGTGTGCTATGTATCGCCCCTCCACAGTTAGGGAAAGCCATCCACAATGTCACGCACGTTGCCCAGAGTTACAGTCTTTCAGAGCAGGATGCGATTAATGGCCCTGCACACTTCCGTCAACACGAGTCCAACCATTGACTTTCCCATTCCGAAATGGTTAGTGACTGATCGGTAGAAGTCTGAAGTAGCCAGCTCCCACAGTGCAATCACCACGCGCTTCTTCAATGGCAGGGCAGTTCTCATTCTCGTGTCCTTGCGTCGCAGGGCTGGGACGAGCTCATCACACAGTCCCATGAATGTGGCTTTCCTCATCCGAAAGTTCTGCAGCCACTGCTCGTCATTCCAGACGTGCATGACAATGTGATCCCACCACTCAGTGCTTGTTTTCTGAGCCCAAAAGCAGCGTTCCACTGTGGTCAGCACCTCCATGAATGCCACAAGCAATCTTGTGTCATAGCTACTACGCATGGCGAGATCAATGTCTTTGTCTCTTGCCTTTGCAGTTTAAGGAATAACTCATGCCACTCATGATGAGTTAGTCAGAGCAAGCAGCATACTGGTCAACAGTGCAGGATCCAGTCCTGCAGACCAAAGAGGCGGAGCATGCAGTACACAAACCATTCAAAGATGGCACCAATGTGGACAGAAACACAAGGATTACTGGGATGCGAAGCAGTGCATCATGGGGCATTGGGACAGGACACAGGATGCCCCGCAACCTCCTCCGCCTTCCCACAACTCTTACCGGCAGAAGAGGAAGAGATGCTCTGTGTGATAACTGCCCAGAGTGCACCACTCTGAATATCTCTGCAAGTGCCACAAGTGTGAACACGCTATTGCACAGGCAGCTGACAATGTGAACATACAACAGTGGCTTCCCTTCAGAGCTCTCTGAGCAGCGCTGTAACCATAGGCGCCTACTCCGTGGGTGCTCCAGAGCTGGAGCAACCATGGGGAAAAATTAGCAGGTGTTCAGCACTCACCGGCAGCCAAGCTCCCCCCACCCCGCCTCCCCCCCTCCCCCCCTCCCAAGCGCACTGCGTCCCCGCTCCTCCTCCTCCCTCCCTGTGCTTCCCGCCTCCCCTGCTGCCTAACAGCTGTTTGGCGGTGCTTAGGACTTTCCTGGATGGAGGGGGAAGAGCGGGGATGCAGCGCGCTCAGGGGAGGAGGCAGAGAAGAGGCGGGGACTTGGGGGAAGGGGGTGAAATGGGGGCAGGAAGGGGACGGGGACTTTGGGGAAGGGGTGGAATGGGGCAGGGCGAGGGCGGGGCAGGGGCGGGAAGAGGCGGGGCAGGGGTGGGGGCAGGGGCGGGGGCGGGGGGGGTCAAGCACCCACTGGGCAGAGGGGAAGTCTGCGCCTATGGCTGTAACTGCCGGCACTGTAACTAGACTCTGCCAGTGTAGACATACCCCAAGTATTATCTAGACTTGAAGTTAATGGGGCTCCTTGCATGCTTAAAGTTACACATGTACTTAAGATCTTAGGTGTATCAGGGCCAATCTCTGGAGCCAGCAAATTCTGTTACACTAGTGGAACCTTTTAAATGTACCCCTCCCCACCCATTGTACCAAGGTGACAGACATTAGAAATACCGAAGACAAACAGAACTGATAAAACATGATGGAAACCCTTTTTTAAATTAATACAAATTAATACATCAGGTCTAATCAGTAATACAGTGCCGGCACTGTAATCATCAGACAGTTGTAGCAGCAACAGTGGGTTCTGGAGTAGGGGGCCTTCTTCCTCTCCCCCCTTCCCATGTTTGAGCAAAGTTCACCTGGACATTTTCTACTTATTTTAGCATGAAAAAGGTGTGATTTTTAAATGCTTTAAATCTTTATTCAGGGGTTGGGGTTATTGATAGGTTTGAGGGTTTTTTTTTTTTTTTTTTAAGTTCAAACTTAGCATGTGTGCAGACCCCAATGAGAAATATATATTTGGCTGAGAAAAGCATTCTGTTTGTGCATAATATATCATTATTCTTATTAATTTAAGTGCACTTCAAGTGCCAAAATCTCCTCTCAGTGGGGTGACATAGCTGTAACTGAGGAGAAATTAGCACAGAGAAAGAATTCAGATTTTCACATGTGTGAACGTACACTGCACTGGCTCTCCCGCAATGGAACAAATACATACACATCCCACACACACTGAATTTATTATAATGTTACTTTTATTTTTAAAGTGTAAATGCAATAAATGAACCCTATAGGCTGGATTGTGATTTGGAGTACATGACAGAGCAAGGAAAAAGAAGAAGCCACTTATACCCATGTGTGGGCACCTGAGCCTTAGCTCACAGTGGGGACACATCTCATTACTCCCTCTGGAGAGCATATAGATGGGGGATGGGCAGAGTCTTGACTCCACAGCCTCTACCTGCAGGCAGCACAGCTGTGCAAATGGGAGGAATGTTGTAATTTGCTACTCATTTAAACTAGCAACAAATTACTACCCCGTGGAGCAAGGAGGAAGCAGGGAAGGAATTGTGACTGAGAGGCACAGTGCCTCCTGGTGCTACTCTTGGGCAGTTCCCCTGGCTCAGGACCCTGCCTAGAGCACAATCTAGCCCTATGTTAATACAGATTTATTGGTGCAATTTTACACTGTCAAGAACCATAGGAATGTCAAACAAAATTCTCGTCGTAACTGTTGCTTGGCCAAACGGCACCATTTATTAAAGGAAAAATAGTGATTTTTTTCTCTAAAATTTCAGAATTATAGAGTCGTGTATGAAAAACAATAGAATGGTCTTGAGGTTACCATCATCCCTGGGATCATATTAACCAAAATGGAAAGAAGAAACTCATTGATATCCATGAGCACAGCGAGTGACTTTGAATGCCCTGTTTTTGTAAGCTTCAACAAAAATTCACAAATTTTATGTGGATAAATAGAGCTTTGCTTTAAATTTGCTTTTTAATGAGTTTGTTGTTGTTTTACTCTCTAAGCTGATGGGATCTGATATTTCTAGATAAAGACACAACATGTACCCCTCCTGCCCCAATGTCATAAGAACAGGTGCTACTGTTCCACTGTCACCTGTGCACTGTCTCTCCTGCTCCAGGGACAGGAGTAAGGGGAATGGGAAGAAAAATTTCCCTGTGAGTCATCTCCTCTTTTTATTCATACCTGAAAGTCTCACTGATTCTAACTGAAGAAGTTTTTCTAGAACAAAGAGGTAACGAAAACAAGCTACCTGGAATGTCCCAATCTAATTTGGCATTAATGGTGTTAGCTTGTTTTTATGACTCCTATTAGTGACATTTCTTTTGTTACTTTCAAGTAAACTTTTGAGTTAGAATGAACAGAGAGTTGATAACGGACAGGGCCAGACCGAAGCCAATGTGGGCTGCCTGCTGCTGCCAAGGGAAAGAAGCAGAGGAGCCAAGTCTGGCTGCAGTCTGTAGTGGCAAGGAAAGAAGGTGGCTTTTGGCAGAAGGACAGAAACTGCTACGATTCCCAGGCTTGCCCCTGACAGCTCTGTAGAAGTGGTGCACCTGGCTGCTTGCACCTTCACTCCCTCACTTCCCTTCAGAGTCGCCCGCTACACCTTTAGGACCCCTGAGTTCAAAAGCAGTAACTCTACTGTTTGAGGTAAAGGAGAACTTCCAGTAGCTGTCATTAGCAGTAACATTAATATTCCCAAACCATTATGATTTGCTGTTAGTTATTAATGTTTGGTCTGAGTAGCACAATTTGAATTTACTAGAAATCTGAGTTAGTGCTTTTTAGCATTCTGGCAGTCTCCATAGAAGTAATGGTAGCCTCTTCATTCTCCAAACCTATTTATAGCAGTACCAAATTACTTTTTGAGCACCTATAGAGTAAAAATAAAGTCCTCGTTGTTAAAAAGATACCAGCTGACAAATGCCTTGTAACATGGTGGGATGCCTCAGCAACAGGGTTTCCTTTTAGTTAAGATTTATGATCCTTGGAAAGCCTAAATTATCTGCTAAAACTTAAAGGGAAAATCTCCAACTGCAAAATTACAAATTTCTTCGCTCTGAGAGCCAACCACCACCATTTGTGAACTGTGTCACTCTGCCAGGTTAGATGGCTCATTCTTCCACTGCATGACACTTTGGACAGCAGAAGTTAACAGAAGCATCAGTTTTATGGAATCTTGGCAAATGTGAAATATAACCCTTTGCTTGATCTCAGATAGAATACGGTTATAGTTGGAATTTGCAGAGGATTGCCATCTGCATTCTCACACCATTCCATTCCAAGTCTAGGCTTAATTCCTCATGTTTGTTTTCTCTGTGAGGGAGTAGGGCCATGGTTTATCAATGCTGAGTAAATAACCATCCTCTACCAATCTGCAATCCTCCTTCCTCTGTCTAATTAGCAAGATAAAATAAATTATGTTTTTAAAACAGAAAGCTGGAGTGCTTGGAACAGAGGAGCTCCTATCTTCTCTTTAGAATATAGTTCTAAAGAAAAAAAAGAGAAGGTCACACTCTGCCAAAGGGATCTCTGATGAATGTGCACCAAGTGGCAACTTGCGCACATCTGACTCTGCTTCTGCATGTTCACTGTTGTGATAGTGAAAAAGCTGCAATTCAATCTGGCCACATCTCTGAATGAATCTGATGAAGAGGGTTCTAGCCCATGAAAGCTTATGCCCAAATAAATTTGTTAGTCTTTAAGGTGCCACAAGGACTCCTCATTGTTTTTGCTGATACAGACTAACACGGCTACCACTCTGAAACCAGCTATCTATATTTCTAATAATTGAATCCTACATTACTACTATCTGTCTGTTCCTAACAACTGGTGTCCCCTCCCCTGGAGGGGTTCCTCAGTGTGAGAGAATACCATGACATCTTCTGGAATGGGGATTCTAACTATGGAATCATTTCCCTCCATTCCAGCTTGATGTTCTCCTTCCCCATGACTTTCTTCCTCCTCAACAGCACAGAGACTGTCAGACTAGGGGTGGAACCCCTCTACTGTTTTCCGGAAAGTCTCCTCTCTGTACCTCTCTGTATCCCTCAGCTCCTTCCGTTCAGCCACTGTGGTCTCAAGAGCCTATACGTGGTCCCTGAGGGCCATGAGCTGCTTGCAACATATGCACACATACTCCACCTGTCCACAAGCCAGGTAATTGTACAGGATACATGCAGTGAAACAAACTGGATAGATCCCACTCTGCTGCTGGGCTTCTGCCTGCATTATTTTTACTCTTGAAAGAGTTTGTTTGTTTGCTCTGGGGAGGAGGGGTTATTGGCCTAAGAATAGACTGTGTTTATTAGGTGTATCTGCCTCTCACATTCCCTCTCTAAAGTCTCTTGCAAAACTCTCCTGTTTGCTAGCTTCTCTGGTCCCATATAACCTGGCTTTTTAAACCCCTGTTCTCCATGCATTATCCCCACTCCCTGTCAAGAGATTCTAAAAAGGGGTTAGGGATTAAAAGATCTAGGGACTCATTAGTAAGCTCTCAACCTAGCATAGCAAGCCACTTTGCTCAGTACACAGTCCCCAAAAGAGATCACACTATAATCTGCACACAAGCACACAACAAACAAACTAATAGACAAATTTACCCCATGGATCACAGTAGTCTCTCCTCTTTCACCTGGAGAACTCCCTCACAAAACTCTCCTGTTTGCTAGTCCTGTTCACTAGCTCCTCAAGTCACTTTGAACCCCTGTGCAGACTGTAATGGATAGAGATAACACATCAAAACCCAAAAGGCATACAGCAGTAATGGCAAGGGAACTTGCTAGTTATAGCTACCCTGAGCTAAACCAGCCTTGCAGATGAAGTCTCCATAAAGGAACTAAGAGGTTCTTTTAGAAAGGGAAACAAGCAGAAGAAGACAAACTTTTTGGCAGTGGTCTTGCCATTAAAAACAACCTCCTGAAATCACTGAAACAATTACCTGTGGACAAAAATGAATGCCTAATGACTCTACAACTTCCCATGGGAAAAATCACGCTTTGAGACTCTGATCAGTGCTTATGCTCCAGCCATGTCTTAAGAGGTCTGAAACTTTTGCACCAGGCAGACAATTAACCATGCAGTTCTCCCAGTCATCACAAACCCAGAAGAAACAAAAATACAGAAGAAACAAAAGAGCAGTTCTATCATGATTGAGATGACATAATTAAAGCTATACTCAGTGAAGACATGCTCATACCTCTCAGAGACTTTAATACCAGAGCTGGAAAAGATAGTGAGGCTTGGAGTGGTGTCATAAAAACCCATGGCATCAGAGAAACAGCAGTGGTTTCCTCCTCTCAGTAAGCGTACTGAGCATGAGTTTGTTATTACCAACACAAGCTTCAGGCAAGCCGACAAATATAAACCTCTTGCATGCAGCCAAGATCAAAGCACTGGTACCTAATTGACTATGTCATTATATGGCAAAGGGACATCAAGATCACCAGAGCAATGCAAGGGGCAAAGTGTTGGACTGACCACAGAATGGTCAGAGCCATTATTAATTTACATGCTGTTGCCCATCAGTGAAAACAATGCTGAACAGATTAAACTGAAACTGAACAGAGCAAAGCTAAAATATCCATTTCTTCAAGAAAAACTGACGGAAAACTTAGAAGAAGAAATTGATAGCATTACATCATCAGCCAATAACACATTCAAAAAGTGGAATATATTCAAATCAACCATTCTTCAAGCTTGGGAAGAAACTCTAGGCAAAAATCAAAGACGGCATCAACACTGATTTGATGAAAATTATGATGAAATCAAAAAGATCCTCAAGGAAAATAATGTGTTTATGTCTTTGCAAAATGACAAAGAATCAACATCAAATAAAGATAAATTTAAGCACCTGGAAGCCACAGTTCAAAGACAGCTTTGTGTCCTTGAGGGTGACTGGTGGGAAAAGAAAGACGAAGAAACACAATGTTATGTTAATACTAGCAACACAAAGATGTTTTATGATTCCCTGAAGACCATTTATGCCCCGTCAAAACTTGGACCAGCTCCATTAAAGAGTTCAGATGGATCTACCTTAATTAAGGACAAAAGAGGCATCCCTGAAAAATGGATGCAGCACTTCACTGAGCTACTTAACCATCCCTCTACTGTCAACTCACAGACGCTGGAGGCACTTGACCTAACATCTCATATATGAAGAAATTGCCCAGCCAGGGATGTTTGGGATATAGGAAAGGTAGTACCTCTGTAAGTCAGAGCAGTCACACTCTCAATTTGATCTTCTTTCATTGGTCCTCACTTCACACACAGCTCTCACTTGTTACACTACTATTGGTACATGGTTTACTGTTGAAGAACTGGTCTTCATAACCATGCTGAATTATTTAAGATGTAGAAGTATAAAGAATGTGGTTTACTTTAAAAGTTTGATCAGTCCAAACACAATCCACTGGATTGTATTGCAGTGACTGGATGGTGTTACACAGGCTGCATAGCACATCACTACGCTAAACCTGAAACATCAACACTGCACTTCAACAGGAAGTCTCTAAATAGACAGCTCCGAATTATATTTAAAAGGAAAATCAGCAAAAATCCACCTGAACAAACAACAAACCCACAAAACTACTAAATGGATAAAAATCCTGGATGAATTTGCCAACTGGTAAAATATAATAATAATAATAAATAATAATAATAATGTAAATTCATTAAGTACTTAAATTTCCAAAACACTCAGAATTGCTGTAGTCTGAAACTATTTTTTAGTCTAAATACTATGTGGGTGGATGTGTTTTTCTTTCATTTTCTGGAAACAAAGTGGTGCTGCATCAGCATATAGAATGCTAAATAAAACAGGGAGGTAAGTTAAATAGATGCTAAAATATAAAAAGAAGGGACATTTCTAAAAATATATTTTATCCTTTAAAAACTGCAACGAAGTTAGTTGGCAGAAGGAGGCAGTTGCTTTATAGGAAAAAATAAAAGGGAATGAAAATGAGGGAGAGGAGGACCTGAGATGAGTCTATGAAGGAAAAGGACCAGTTCATAGACAAAGGAATCAGTCAGAGAATCCAAGTAAGATCCAAGTCAGAAACCAAATGCTGAAATAGGAGTGAGAGAGAATTCAGACAACAAAGGATGACATTTAAAAAAAGAAAGGTAGAAGTGGTAACTGTAGTTGTAAAAGAATGGAATGTAATATAGATGAAAAGAATGAAAGAATGGACACAAAACTAATTTCTAGTGAGAAAAAAACTGTTTAATCTAAATATTAATTCTGCAGTTTTCACAACCCAGGAATAAAATCTCTCTAGGAAATTACTCATGTACCGATATTATTATTCTTCCCGCACTTCACTCTAAAACACAAGAATCCTCTGTGCACTAAAATTGACCACTTTACTCAAAAAACCCATATAATGGCTGCAACATTAAACCAGAGGCACAAAGCTTTCACAGAGTTGGAAAATTCACACAGGGGAAACTAAGGAGCAAAATCGGTTCACTCAAATGGAAGATGGCAACACTAAACATTTTCAGTGGGAACTCCCAATATAGCAGAATTACCTACTCCATGCTTGGAGAGAGTAGAGGTAGGGCAACCTGACTCAAAACATGAAGCTACACATCCAACTGACCTACCCAGAATCAGGAACACACTGGAATTTAAGCAGATAGTCTGGAAATAAGAACTACTTTGAGTGGTTGTCCACAAAGATTCCACTCTTGGTGTGCATGTGCCCTGTGCAGGCAAGATCCGATTTTTTTCAATAGCAGTGTCCGTTGGGGCCCCACCTACATCCCTGTGTGCCTTGTGTTGCTCTGTGTAAGTGGCCAAGGCATAGGCAGTCTGGCCTAGCAGCCACAGCAAGGCTGGGGTTCACACATCAAGGATGGCAATCAGTGAACAAGGGTTGGAGGAATCACTAGAGCCGAATTCAGTAAGCAAAAGTCGGGGTTAGAGTCAGGCTGGGGTTGGAGATCAGAGGTATTCCAGGCTGGAGTCAGAAGGCAAGAGTCAGGGTCAGAGACCAGACATCAGGAGACAAAGTGAGGTCTGGAGTCACAACAGGCCAGAAGTCTGTATGGTTTCCCAGACAATTGCCTGGGCCACCCTCTAGGGTTAAATAGGGCACTTAGCCAATCAGAGAGCCATAAGGTATTGTCACTCTGGGTCCCTTGGGCGGTACTTCCTGCAGCACCTATTCTCCACAGTGCTCCATGGCTGTGCCTCTACATGGCCTCCTGGGGGCACTGTCCCAGGAATGTCAGCTGCTCCAGGCTCTGCAGACCCATGTTCTAGTGCCTGCATCCTTACACCCTGTAGCTTAGGGCATAAAGGGTGAAGCAGGCTGAAGCACCCCTCAGTACCATCTCACCACCAAGGCTGCAAGACACAGAAGCATCTGTATCCCTTGTACAGTGTGAGTAGTTCGTAGTTAGGATAGTTATAATATCAGTGTAGTTAGTTATTAACAACCTTTCCTTTTTCCTGTTGGCTGACAAAAGACTCAAAGTAGGTAGTTAGGTAAATTTCATCCCTCCCTCCCCAACAAGGATTCTACAAGATGGCAGATAATAAGTCACTGGGATTTACAACATGCCCCTAGTGTGGCACAGCTATGCCTGTTAATCATAGAATCATAGGGTTGGAAGGGACCTCAGGTGGTCATCTAGTCCAACCCCCTGCTCAAAGCAGGACCAATTCCCAGACAGATTTTTGCCCCAAATCTCTAAATGGTCCCCTCAAGGGTTGAACTCACAACCCTGGGTTTAGCAGGCTAATGCTCAAACCACTGAGCTATCCCTCCCCAACGTGCACTCTTGGTGCCTCATTTACCTCGGGGAGTGGCACATCCTGGAACATTGTTCTGTGTGCTGTTCCTTCTTGAATCATACACTGAAGATGAAGGAGACAAGACTCAAGTTTTCCTTGCTGAAGATCTATGCAGACCTCCTCTGAGTCCAGGAGATGTTCAGAGAAGCCTCCTCAGATGGGTCAATCTCACAGTGTTGGTGCATCAGTGAGCTGCAACACCACTCTAGGCTCTTGGGCTGCTTCTCCCAAACCCCATTCATCTGCCACATCAGCATCAGCATCTGAGAGGGGGAGGAAGAAGCACCACTCCTGAGAAGAGGGTAGGCACAGACCACCTTCTCCAATGCCCAGCAAGAAGCATAAGACCCACACCACTCCTCACAGCCTCAAGTCTCTCCACCAAAAGACTTAAGTCTGGGACCCATACAGTACCTCCATTCTGAAGACTAAGTCAGCACCAATGGTTTCTTTACATAGCAAAGACTATGCCGCCCTTGGTATTAAGTGCCTCATCTACAACACCAACTGCTGTGTCGGTACCAACAGACCTTACAGCACCAGATATCTTGGTACTCACAATCTCGGCACCAAAGCAGTTCATGGAACCAAGTGACCTCTCACTGGCCCTGGTTCCAATCTCACTAGCAAGAGCAATTAAGGGAGGTTGTAGCTAAACCCCCAGTTGCTCAGTTACCACTGACATTGACATCTGGATATCCTAGACATAGCACTCCAAATAGGACTGCCTTCCCCTTCAGGAGGTTTACTCCTTTCTTTCCTGCTTTGGAAGAGCATAGCAAAGCTTCTTCCCCTGCTCATGACTCATCCTCCCTTGCATGGCATAGTGAGAGTCTGGGAGGGATTCCAAAGATGACTCTGTTAGGGATGCCAGAAAGATATTGGAATAACTTCAGGAACACCCTTGTTGGTACCCAACCTGTGTATCCTCCTTGTTACTTGTACCAGCCATAGTCATACTGATCCCCCTAGGGTATGAAACGTTACACCAGAAAACGCTACACCAGAAAACCATCATCCTCAACCATCTCAACAGCCAAATCTCCTCCCCACAGGAAGCAGATTCAACCTCCCCAACCACCCAGCTGATTTAACCTCAGCTACTGAAGGGCAGTGAGGAGCACAGTGAAGACAACAATCATTCCCCAGAACAGGAGCACCCAGCACCTCCTACCACATCCTCTTCTTCCCCAGACAAGGCCGCCAGCCCTCAATCTATAGCCTCAGATGAGTTCAAGCTCTTTCAGGACCTAATAAAAGTTAGTAGAAACACTGGACTTTCCTCTAAAGGTCCTCCAGAAGAAGTAGCATAAACTCCTGGATTTCCTCCATATGTCAACACTAGGAAGGCTGGTGATGTCTATAAATGAGGGCTTACTCAAACCTGCCAGGTAATGTGGCACATTCCTGCATCAATCCCAGCTACCTTCAAGAGAGCTGCGAAGTAAGTATCAGGTACTGGTCAAAGGGGTTGGGTACTTTTGCCAGCATCCTGCACTTGTGTCCCTGGTAGTACAAGCAGTCCAGGCAAGATCAAAGTAGCAGGGTTATCCAAAGTCCTTGCAAGAAGGACCCAAAGAAGCTGAAAGATATATTCATCAATGAGTCTAGGAATGAGAGTGTGACATTTCCCCAGGGTACAATCTGAACTGCTGAACAACTGTCCCACCTCAATTCTCCAACCTGGGGTGTCTTTTCTATTGCTTTGCTGTAAGAACATCCACTCCTGGCCTGCTCACACACAGCCTCAAGCATGCAAAATCACTCCCAGCTGTTTCATGAATGCTCTGCCAGCCACTCATGAATTGTATTGCAGACACCAGCAAATTCTCAATCCCAGCCCTGTCCCCCAGAAATGTGCCCAGCACTCTAATGGACAATGTAAGCTCATAGAAAGTCCATCATTTCATCAAAGGAAAATGAAATGCACCAGCCTTGTTATGCCAAATGGAGTTTCCTACACACTTAAATCCAAACAAACTGGTTAAGATAAAACAATAAGATAAGTTTATTAACTACAGAAAGAAAAGAAAGATGTTAAGTGACTACAAGTAATGAGTCATAAAAAGTCTGGATTGGTTACAAAAGAAATGAAAGATAAAATGCAACTGACATCTAACTTAACAAACTAAAATGGATTCAGAGCAAATGTCTCTCTCTCACCTATATGCTATAATAGGCTGGATTTACTTCCAGCCAGGAGTCCCCCAAGCAATTCAGTGTGTTCCTTCTTTGTTATTCAGATGTTGATGACGTTGTGAGCAGAGATAAAGGGAGGAGTAGAGTAAATGTTTTACCCCTCTTTTATAACTAAGTCCCACAGTCTGAGACTTCAACTAGGCAATACTTTTGATGCCAATGTCAAGAGCCTGATTGGACCACCACTGTAGTGTTCAACCCCTCCATTTGGCAACCATCTATTTTCTTTTCAAGAAGCCTGAGCTAGGGAAACCTTGGAATGGTAGGTCCTGGAGATTGTAAACAAGGAGTATCCCATCCAGTTTCAGTCTATTCCAACTCCTATCCCATGCTCTCTGTCCCGCTTCAGGGACCTCTCTTACAAATGACTGTTGAAGCAGGTGGTAGAGACTCTCTTTAGCACCTGGGAGCAGTGGAGGAAGTGCCCTTAGACTCAGGGGCAAGGGCTTTTATTCCCACTATTTCCTAATCTCAAAGGAGAATGGTTGGAGACCCATCCTCAATCTTTGACATCTGAACATTTCTATTCATTGTTTCAAATTCTGCATGGTTACCCTGACTTCCATAATCTCTGTCTTGGATGCTATGGACTCGTTTGTGGTTCTTGACCTGCAAGATACATATTTACACATTGTGATGCATGCAGCACATAGAAATACTTCAGGTTCCTGGTAGGCTCATCACACTACCAAGAGTCTTCACCAAGGTTCTGGCTGTTGGGGAAGCTCAAAGAATGCAGGGACTCCAGGTATATCCCTATCTCGGTAACTGGTTAGTTCGAGGAAGATTTCCTCAGGAAGTGATCTACTCACTTTCTGTGATTCTAGATCTCTTTGCCTTGCTAGGACTCAAAGTCAACAGGGAGAAATCCACACTAACTCCCACCCAGAGCATTGAGTTCAATGGGGCACTATTAGACTCCAGGTCAGTGAGGGTATTTATTCCTCAACAGAGATTCTGGAAAAAACAGACCTCATCAACTAGCTCCAAGCACAGCTAAGGACACCAGTGGAAACAGGCCTCAGACTCATGGGTCAGACATGCACCTATGTTACAGAGAATGCCAGACTTCACCTTCAGTCCATGCCAGGGTGGATGAGATCAGTATACCCACCCAAAGGCACTGCACAGATTTGATGATCGTAGTCCTACAAGAAGTCCTCTCCTGAAACTGGTGAGCAGAACCAGGTGTGCAATGGAATTCCTTTTTCCATGCCTCCAACTACAAAGACTTTAGCAACAGACGCCTCTACTCAGGTATGGGGCAGAAGGGGGGAGTGCATGTTGAACAACAGAAAATTTGAGGGATATGGTTTCTTCATGAGGCCTACCTGCACATAAGCATTCTGGAACTCAGGGCATGCAAGGCTTTCTTACTCCTTCTTCAGGGTTTAGTAATCCAAGTACTGACAGAAAACTCCATAGCAATACACTATATTAACAGACAAATGGGAGCAAGCTCCTCTCTTTCAAGAAACCATGTGTCTTTGGGATTGGTCATATCACCCTGGTATCTCTCCACCTACCCATTCTACAGATTACCCTAGCAGATCAGATCAGCAGGAACTTTTCCAAAAATCATGAGTGGTCCCTGAAAGATTCAATCCTGAAGATGAATTGTTTGTGACATGTCACAATAACAAGTATCAAATATTTTGCTCCAGAGGGAGATCAAGCCCAGGCTCCCTGACAGATGCCTTCTTCATTCTGTGGACATCAGGATTAATGTACATCTTCCCACCAATACCCAAGATACCTAGGGTTCTGAGAAAGCTGAGCCAAAATAAAGGTTGCATCATCGTGATAGCCCCAGCATGGGTCGGGCAGTCCTGGTACTCAGTCCTGGTGAATCTATCAGTACAGACCCCAGTTACCCTACCAGTTCTGCCCAATCTCGCTTCCCAGCTCAACATTCAGATCCGGCAGCTGAATGCAGCACGGTTACACCGGACAGCCTGGAAGCAGGCTGCATGAGGGCCATAGAAAGAATCTGCTCATCTGAGGTTCAAAACATTTAGCCTCAAAGCAGAAAACCTTTCACCAGACTGACAAACAAGGCCAAATAGAACAGGTTTGCTATCTAGGCAGCTCAGCACCAGCACAACTGAGAGCTCCAATTCCAGCCATACTAAATTATTTGCTAGCCCTCTGGACTATCCATCAGTTCAGTAAGAGTCTATCTAGCTGAGATATTTGGAAATCACCCTCCTGTCCTGGGCCACACTGTATTTTCACACCGTACAGCAGGGGTAGGCAACCTATGACACGAGTGCCAAATGCGGCATGCGAGGTGATTTTCAGTGGCACTCACACTGCCCGGGTCCTGGCCACCGGTCCGGGGGGCTCTGCATTTTAATCTAATTTTAAATGAAGCTTCTTAAACATTTTAAAAACCTTATTTACTTTACATACAACAATAGTTTAGTTATATATTATAGACTTATAGAAAGAGACTTTCTGAAAACGTTAAAATGTATTACTGGCATGCGAAACCTTAAATTAGAGTGAATAAATGAAGACCCGGCACACCACTTCTGAAAGGTTGCCGACCCCTGCCCTACAGTGACAAAATTCCTGAAAGGACTGTAAAAAGCAACAGAGGGTCCTGTGTCACCTTTAAGACTAACAGAAGTATTGGGAGCATAAGCTTTCGTGGGTAAGAACCTCACTTCTTCAGACTTGCATCTGAAGAAGT
>NW_020664931.1:5325795-5391170 GCF_002925995.2 Terrapene triunguis
GGTATTGGCCTCCGGGAGCTATCCCACAGTGCACCATTGTGACTGCTCTGGACAGCAATCTGAACTCGGATGCACTGGCCAGGTAGACAGGAAAAGCTCCGCGAACTTTTGAATTTCATTTCCTGTTTGCCCAGCGTGGAGAGCTGATCAGCAGAGGTAACCATGCAGAGCTCATCAGCACAGGTGACCATGCAGTCCCAGAATCTAAAAAGAGCTCCAGCATGGACTGTAGGGGAGGTACTGGATCTGATCGCTGTATGGGGAGACGAATCCATGCTATCAGAACTCCGTTCCAAAAGACGGAATGCCAAAACATTTGAAAAAAATCTCCAAGGCCATGATGGACAGAGGCCACAACAGGGACTCAACACAGTGCCACATGAAACTTAAGGAGCTGAGACAAGCGTACCAGAAAGCCAAAGAATCAAACGGACGCTCCGGGACAGAGCCGCAGACATGCCGCTTCTACGCAGAGCTGCAGGCAACTCTAGGGGGGGCCGCCACCACTACCCCACCCCTGTCCGTGGACTCCAATGATGGGGTACTCTCAGTCACCATGCCTGAGGATTTTGCGGACGGGGAAGATGAGGAGGAGAAGGAGGAGGTTGAGGAGACCACACAGCACACCTTTCTCCCCAACTGCCAGAATCTTTTTCTCACCCTGACTGAAATACCCTCCCAACCCTCCCAAGGCAGTATCCCAGACCATGAAGCTGTAGAAGGGACCTCTGCTGAGTGTACCTTTGTAAATATAAAACATGGTTTAAAAGCAAGCGTTCTTTAATAATTAATTTGCCCTGAGGACTTGGGATGCATTCGTGGCCAGTCCAGCTACTGGAAAAGTCTGTTAATGTGTCTGGGGATGGAGCGGAAATCCTCCAAGGACATCTCCATGAAGCTCTCCTGGAGGTACGCTAAAAGCCTTTGCAGAAGGTTTCTGGGGTGAGCAGCCTTATTTCATCCTCCGTGGTAGGACACTTTACCATGCCATGCTAGTACAAATAATCTGGTATCATTGCATGACAAAGCCTGGCAGTGTATGGTCCCGGTGTTTGCTGGCATTCAAGCAACATCCGTTCTTTATCTCTCTGTGTTATCCTCAGGAGAGTGATATCGTTCATGGTAACCTGGTTGAAATACGTTAATTTAATTAAGGGGACATTCATAGGTGGCCGTTCCTACTGGGCTGTTTGCCTGTGGCTGAAAAGAAATCCTCCCCGCAGTTAGCCAAGCGGGGGGGGGGGGGGGGGGAAGCCCATTGGTGCTGAGCTGTTTGCGTTTGGCTAGCAGGGATCTTCCCTGATACCAGCCATGCGGTTGGGGAAGGGTTAAAGCGATTATCGCAGAGAAAAGGATGGGGGGGGCTTCACGCTGAGCTGTTTGCATTTGGCTAGCAGGGATCTTCCCTGATACCAGCCATGTGGTGCAGTGGGGGGAGGGTTAAAGCGGTCATCCCAGAGAAAAGGACGGGGGGTGTTAGTTTGGTTTCTGCTGCTGCTCGTTAACACGAAAACTGCAGCCCTAAATGCACAACTCAATGGGCGGATTTTGCTTGGTATGGGAAAGGAGGGCACTGCTGTTATGAAGGTTGCAGAAGCCAAAAGACTATGGCTTACCATGGCCGCCTGCAAGCCAAATTCTGTTGCCCGGCGTGTTTGATGTCTAAATACCAAAGCCGCAGGCACTCAATATAAGATGCAAAAAATGACCTTGTACCGAAATCACATGTGCTATGTAATGTGAATAGTGTTGTTCACAGTGAAAGAGTATACCCACTGTTCTGTAAAATGTATCTTTTTAAATACTTCTCTCCCTTTTTTTCCTCCTGCAGCTGCAAATGTTTCAAGCCTCCTTCCTCCGTCCCAAAGGCTCTCTCAGATAAGGCTGCGAAAAAAAATGCACACACGATGAAATGTTCTCTGAGCTCATGCAGGCGTCCCCACACTGAAAGAGCTGAGCACAAAGGGTGGAGGGACACAATAGCACAGGACAGGAAAGCGGCCAGTGAACATGAGGAGAGGTGGCAGCAGGAAGATCAGAGGATGCATGAAGCAACGCTGGGGCTACTGTGAGAACAAGCGGACATGATCCGGCGTCTGTGGAGGTTCAGGAACGTCAGCTGGAGAGACTGCTGCTGCAGCCCGTTTAACCGCCCTCCCTCCTCCCCATGTTCCATAGCTGCCTCCTCACCCAGATGCCCAAGAATGCGGGGGGGGGGGAGGATAGGCTCCAGGCACCCAACCACTCCACCCCAGTGGACAGAAGGCTGCCATTCAACAAGTATTGAAGTGGCCTCTTCCTTCCCTCCTCCCCCACCCCACCCGGGCTACCTTATCTCCCTGTTTTTATAATCAATTAATAAAGAATACATGGTTTTTAAATTATAGTGACTCTATTTCCAATCTGTGATCGAAGGGGGGAGAGCGGTTAGCTTACAGGGAATTTTAGAGTCAACCAAGGGGGCGGGTTTTCATCAAGGAGAAACAAATAGAACTGTCACACCGTAGCCTGGCCAGTCATGAAACTGGTTTTCAAAGCTTCTCTGATGTGCAGCACTTCCTGATGTGCTCTTCTAATTGCCCTGGTGTCTGGCTGAGCATAATCGGCCGCCAGGCGATTTGCCTCAACCTCCCACCCGCCATAAACGTCTCCCCCTTACTCTCACAGAGATTGTGGAGCACACAGCAAGCAGCAATAACAATGGGGATATTGGTTTCGCTGAGGTCTGAGCGAGTCAGTAAATTGCGCCAGTGACCCTTCAAATGTCCAAATGCACACTCTACCACCATTCTGCACTTGCTCAGCCTATAGTTGAACAGCTCCTTACTACTGTCCAGCGTGCCTGTGTATGGCTTCATGAGCCAGGGCATTAAGGGGTAGGCTGGGTCCCCAAGGATAACTGTAGGCATTTCAACATCCCCAACAGTTATTTTCTGGTCTGGGAAGTAAATCCCTTCCTGCAGCCATTTAAACAGACCAGAATTCCTGAAGACGCGAGCGTCATGAACTGTTCCCAGCCATCCCACATTGATGTTGGTGAAACATCCCTTGTGATCCACCAGTGCTTGCAGCAACATTGAAAAGTACCCCTTGCGGTTTATGTACTGGCTGCCTTGGTGGTCCGGTCCCAAGATAGGGATATGCGTTCCGTCTATCGCCCCACCACAGTTAGGCAATCCCATTGCAGCAAAGCCATCTACTATGACCTGCACATTTCCCAGGGTCACTACCCTTGATAGCCGCAGCTCAGTGATTGCATTGGCTACTTGGATCACAGCAGCCCCCATGGTAGATTTACCCACTCTAAATTGATCTCCGACTGACCGGTAGCTGTCTGGCATTGCAAGCTTCCAGAGGGCTATCGCCACTCTCTTGTGAACTGTAAGGGCTGTTCTCATCTTGGTATTCTTGCGCTTCAGGGCAGGGGAAAGCAAGTCACAAAGTTCCATGAAAGTGTCCTTACGCATGCGAAAGTTTCGCAGCCACTGGGAATCATCCCAGACCTGCAACACTATGTGATCCCAACAGTCTGTGCTTGTTTCCCGGGCCCAGAATCGGCGTTCCACGGCATGAACCTGCCCCCTTAACACCATGATGTCCACATTGCCGGGGCCCGCACTTTGAGATAAGTCTGTGTCCATGTCCTCATCACTATCGTGATCGCGCTGTCATCGCCTCCTTGCCTGCTTTTGCAGGTTCTTCACATACTACAGGATAATGTGCGAGGTGTTTACAATGCTCATAACTGCTGCCATGAGCTGAACGGGCTCCATGCTTGCTGTGCTATGGCGTCTGCACGGAAAAAAGGTGCGAAACGATTGTCTGCAGTTGCTCTAACAGAGGGAGGGGCGACTAATGACTAGCTATCCCACAGTTCCCGCAGTCTCCACCAACCATTTGAATTCTGGGTTGAGCTCCCAATGCCTGATGTGGCAAAAACATTGTTGCGGGTAGTTCTGGGTACATGTCGTCAGGCCCCCCCCCCTCCCCTCCGTGAAAGCAACAGGAAAAATTTGTTTCTCGCCTTTTTTCACTGTCACCGTATTTCTACTGGATGCTGCTGGCAGACGTGGTACTGCAGCGCTAAACAGCAGCATCCCCTTGCCTTGCGGACGGCAGATGGTGCAGTATGACTGGTATCCGTCATCGTCGTCCTGTGGGTGCTGCTGGCTGGCCTCGGTGAGGTCGATCGGAGGCGCTTGGGCAGACGTGGGTGCTCCTGGCCAGCCTCGGTGAGGTCGGTCGGGGGTGCCTGGAAAAAAAAAGGGAATGACTTTAGGTCATTCTCTCTTTAAGTTCTGTGTAATGGAGATTCAGTCCTGCCTGGAATATCATGCCAGCTGGAGGCTTCTGCCTCAGGCTGCTCTCCCAGGCGGCAGCACCGCGCGGTCGCACCTACCCCAGCCTACCCCTTGCTCCCATGGCTCATGAAGCCTGGACAGTAGTAAGGAGCAGTCCAACTATAGGCTGAGCAAGTGCAGAATGGTGGTTCACTCTACTTCCCTGTAAGCCAACCGCCCTCCCATCCCCCCTTTGATCTCTGCTTGCAGAGGCAATAAAGTCAGTGTTGTTTCCAATTCATGCATTCTTTATTACAGGGGTAGGCAACCTTTCAGAAGTGGTGTGCCGATTCTTCATTTATTCACTCTAATTTAAGGTTTTGCGTGCCGGTAATACATTAACGTTTTTAGAAGGTTTCTTTCTATAAGTCTATATTATATAACTAAACTATTGTATGTAAAGTAAACAAGGTTTTCAAAATGTTTAAGAAGCGTCATTTAAAATTAAATTAAAATGCTGATCTTACGCCCCCAGCCTGCTCAGCTCGCTGCCAGCCTGGGGTTCTGTTCACCTAGGCCGGCAGCGGGCTGAGCAGAACCTATGGCCAGGACCCCAAACATGGGGGGGGGGTGTTTCTGGGGTCAGGGCAGAAGGCTGGGGTGGGGTGGGGTTCAGGGATAAGGGCAGAGGGCTGGGGGGTGCAGGGCAGAAGGCTGGGTGTGTGTTGGGGTGGAGGTTCAGGGCAGAGAGCTGGGTGTGGGGGGACATTCAAGGGTCAGGGCAGAGGGCTGGGGGTATAGGGGTGCAGAGCAGAAGGCTGGGTGTGGGGGTGGTTGAAGGGTCAGGGCAGAGGGCTGAGTGTGTGGGGGGGTTCAGGGCAGAGGGATGGGGCTGTGGGGGTGCAGGGCAGAAGGCTGGTTGTGTGTTGGGGTGGGGGATTCAGGGCAGAGGGTGTGGGGGGTGCAGGGCAGAAGGCTGGAGTGTGGTGGGGGTTCAGGGATAAGGGCAGAGGGCTGTGGGGGTGCAGGGCAGAAGGCTGGGTGTGTGTTGGGGTGGGGGTTCAGGGCAGAGGGCTGGGTGTGGGGGGACATTCAAGGGTCAGGGCAGAGGGCTGGGGGTATAGGGGTGCAGAGCAGAAGGCTGAGTGTGTAGGGGGGCTTCAGGGCAGAAGGCTGGGTGTGTGTTGGGGTGGGGGGGTTCAGGGCAGAAGGCTGGGGTGCTCGCCTTGTGGGGGTGCTCCCAGGGCAGGGGGCTGGAAGGGATATGCCCTGTTCCACCCCCTTCCCCCAGTCTCCATCCCTACCTCTCTCTGCCTCCTCTACGGAGCTGTGTGCATGCTGCTGCTCTTCCCCCTCCCCCTCGCTAGGGCCATCAGCTGATTGGCGCAGGGAAGGAAGGGAGGAGGGGCAGGGAAGAAGCGGGGGAGGGGGGGAAGCTTGGCTGCCGCAGAACCAAGCTTCTGCCTCCTGCCCCCGCAGGGGAGAGCGGTGGGCGGGGGGGCTGAGTGGGGCTGGGGGCCGAGACCGCAGCAGGGAGCTGCGTGCCACTCAAAATCAGCTCGTGTGCTGTGTTTGGCATGCATGCTGTAGGTTGCCAACCCCTGCTTTATTACTTCATCACACAAATGGGGGGATAACTGCCAAGGTAGCCCGGGAGGGGTAGGGGAGCAGAGAAGCAATGGGTGGGGTTGTAGTACAGGCACTCCCTAGAATGGCATGCAGCTCATCATTTCTGTGGGATGTCTGGGGCTCTGACCCGGAGCGGTCATTTGCATCTGTGGTTCTTTAGTAGGCTTGCCTGACATTCTAGGCAGCACTGAATCTCCATTAGACAAAACTTAAAGAAGAGAAGGACCTGGGGAGTCATTCCCATTTTTGTCCAGGTGCCCCCAACCGACCTCACACAGGCCGGCCAGGAGCACCCATGTCTACCTAAGCGCCCCCGACCGACCTCACTAAGGCCGGCCAGGAGTACCCATGACAGCAGCAGACGGTACAGTATGACTGGTAACCATCTTTGCTAACTTGCAAAGGCAAGGAGCTGAGCTGCTGCTGTGTAGCACTGGAGTACCGCATCTGTCAGCAGCATCCAGTAAACATACGGTGACAGTGAAAAAAGGCTGAATGGGCTCCATGCTTGCCGTGCTATGGCGTCTGCTCAGGCAATGCAGGGAAAAGGGCGCGAAATGATTGTCTGCCATTGCTTTCACGGAGGGAGGGTTGACTGATGACATTTACCCATAACCACTCGTGACAAATTTTGGCCCCATCAGGCATTGGAAGCTCCACCCAGAATTCCAATGGGCAGTGGGGACTGCGGGAACTGTGGGATAGCTACCACAGTGCACTGCTCCAAAAGTCGATGCTTGCCACGGTACTATGGATGCACACCGCCGAATTAATGTGCTTAGCGTGGACGCATGCACTCGACTTTATATAATCTGTTCCCAAAAATCGACTTCTGTAAAATCAGAGTAAGTTCATAGTGTAGACATACCCCAAGAGTGGAATCTGAGTGGGCAATCACTTAAACAAGAAAGAGCAGTTAGAATAGCTGTGGTTCTTCAAAATGCGTTGTCCACAAATATTCCACAACCTACCCTCCTTCCCCATTTATTCAGGGTCCTGTTCCTATGGGATACTGCATTAGTGAAGGAACCGAGTGGTGATTGAGCACACTCTGCCCTTTACGCCCTTAGTCATGGGGTCACCAAGACATCCAATGCACAGGGCAGAGTCGTAAGAATCTAGGAGTCAGTATAGAAACGCAGGGTCTCCCCAGAGGAAGGCATCTGTGCCTGCAGAGGTTCTCAAGGGCTCTGCAGTGTGTAGAGGCTGAGAACCAATGTTCCCTCTAATTTTTCCCCAGTGTGGGAAATGAATTTTGTTATGTGCACCAATATCGAGGTATGTGCGCCACAAGTCGAAACAAAAAAACCTAGACATAATATATATATTTTTAAAAGTTACCATTGGGATAATTACCCCAGTTTAGGCATTTTAGAACTCACTAGTCAAAGAATTAAATTTAAACATAAGAGAGAAATAAAAATTATGAAATGCATAGACCAGTCAAAACACTACAATAACACACTTTGAAAGAATAAAATTACAGAGAATATATGTGCATTGCAGGAAGTACCAAGAAGTAAAAACAACAACAATACAAGTATATGTTGGGAGGTGAGCGTGAAAGAGTGTGTGTGTGTGTGTGTGTGTGTGTGTGTGTGTGTGAGAGAGATACAGTGACAGTGTGTATATGTGTGTGAGAGACAGTGTGTGCGCGCACTGGCTGTTGGGGAAGTCTATGAGAGACTGTGCGCTGTCTCTTTAAGGTACTCACTCACCACCGGAAGGCTCGTTCAGACTTTAGACCACAGCAGCTCTCCTGCTCCTGAGCCCTGTTCCCCCTCCCCCACTCTGTGGAGATGGGGTACTTAGGGGAGGTAGCGGGGGAGGGGGACACCCTGACATCAGCGCTTCCCTTCTCTCTCCACTCTGCACAGCAAGCAGGAGGCTCCTGGGAGCAGCTGGCCAAGGATTCCAAGGCATAGGGCAGGAGCAACACGGCTGCAAAGCAGCGGGGGAAGGGGCACCTGAACACATGCTGCTGGATGTGTGCGGCTCTGCTAATGAAGTATGCGGCACTTGATTCACTCCTGGGTGGCCGGGCAACCACGCAGATTAGAGCAGGGGTGGGCAAACTATGGCCCAGGGGTCGCATCCATCTCTCCAGATGTTTTAATCCAGACCTCAAGCTCCGGCTGGGGAGTGGGGTCTGGGGCTTGACCCGCTCCAGCCAGGGAGTGGAGTAGGAGGCTTGCCCCACTCCACATGGCTCCCAGAAGCAGTGGCATGACCCACTCCAGCTCCTACACATAGGAGCAGTCAAGAGGCTCCACATGCTGCCCCTGCAGTGCCCACTGGCTGGGAACCATGGCCCATGAGAGCTGCAGGGGCGGCGCCTGCAGTCAGGGTGGCGTGCAGAGCCGGCTGGCCACGCCTCCATGTAGAAGCCAGAGGGGGAACATGCTGCTGCTTCTTGGAGGTGCTTGAGGTAAGCGTCGCCCAGAACCTGCACCCCGAACCACTCCTGCATCCCAACCCCCTACCTCAGCCCTGATCTCCCTCCCTCCCTCTGAACCCCTCAGTCCCAGCCCAGAGCACCCTCCTGCACCCCCAACTCCTCATCCCCAGCCAGAGCCCTCACCTCCCCCCGCACCCACCCCCAATTTCGTGAGCAGTCATGGCCCGCCATAAAATTTTGATACCCAGTTGTGGCCCTCGGGCCAAAAGATTTGCCCACTCCTGGCTTAGAGGGAACACAGCTGAGAATCCCTGGTTCTTCCATGCGCCACCCACACAGATTTTCACATGGAAAAGTACTATTAAAGCATGTTTCATCAGTGGGGGGGGGGGGGATGTCTAGCAACAGCAGAAGCAACTTTACCAACGTTATATAATCAATTAACCTAATTACTGAAGCTATTTACCTTCAGATGGCTTTCTTTGCGATCATACTCCTGCCTTGCTCCTTCTGTAGCCAATAGCCCTGTGCAACATGAGTGTAAAACACTACCAAATCAGAATGGTAGCATTTTGTACATACTTTGCACAGGAGTAAATGATGCCACAAGGAGCAAGGCAGTGGAGAATCAGACCCATACTTTATTTTTGTTGTAGTCTGGTATTAATCTAGGTTGCAAAGTGCATCTGCTGTTCTTTTTCAGGCAGCAAATCACAGTTAATTAAGGGCACGTCTTCACTACCCGACGGATAGCAATCAATCTATTGGGGATAGACTTATCACGTCTAGTGAAGACGCGATAAAATCGATCCACGATGGCTCTGCCGTCGACTCCGGAAATCCACCGCGGCAAGAGGCAGAAGCGGAGTCGACGGCGGCGCGGCAGCGGTCGACTCGCCGCCATCCTCACAGCGAGGTAAGTCGACCTAAAATACGCAACTTCAGCTATGCTATTCACGTAGCTGAAGTTGCGTATCTTAGGTCAACCCCCCCACACACCCCCGTAGTGTAGACCTAGCCTAAGAAGATGAAATTGATGAAGCACAGTTAATGAAGACAAGTACAATTGAAATCATAGGAAAAAACAATATACATAAGTGTAAGAATAAGATAGGTATAGGGAAGTGGTTTCCTGCATTGTTCAGACTTATAGTCTTAGATTCTGCATACTTCACAACCTTATAGGGACCATTAGAAGCAAAGATGGAAAAACTTCCTACCCAGTTGTCCCATGTCATCGTCTTGGCATCCCAACAACAGATTGGATAGCCACATCTTTTTTTATACACCTTTTCCTATTCCACCTATATGTCCAGGATCATATTTGATAAGGTTTCAGCTGCTGCCCAAAGAAGTGTGGTTTTCCCTCCATACCAACAGGAAAACTCAGTCTATGGGGAAACCCCTATAGTTGGCAGGTCTGTGAACATGGTATTCAACCCCCTCAAGAACACAAACTTATGCTGACCATGCAGAGCAACTGAATCTGAGACATTTGCAAACTCCACCACCTGAAGTTTGGGTCACAGGAGTTCCCAAACTCTGCAGTGCAACTTAGTACCTATGCAAATTCCACCGGCCACACTGGCTGGATTGGAGGACTTTTTTTTTTTTTTAAATTACACCATGCTTATTTCCTGACTTTCAAACATTTGTTTTCTATATTACTATAACGTTCTAGTAAAGTTATTGCAAGTTAATGAGTTTCTATCTACAACCAGCCGTCTGTCAGGGTGATTTGCTTTTGTCTGTGCTATAGACATAGCAAGGGTTTCTCCATCATCCAGATACAGCATGGATTTCACTGCTGTTCCTCTAGAGAAATGCTTTTGTGTACAACAGACACATGTGTGTGTTAAACTGTATTGGCATTTGAGTCTACAATTGACATAATGTATGATCTAATTGTGGCTGTCCCTGATGTGAGAGTAACATAAATGACTTGTATTCTTTTTAGTTAGTGAAAGCCAAAACATTGTTCATTGCAATAACAGAGCACGTCTCAGTGGATCTAATAGTTGATGAACAATTTTTTCCCCCAACAATAAAAAGCTGCTATAACTGGCTCTATTATTCTTTAATCCTGCAGCAACTAGATATTTCATATTTGAATACCTTTACTTGGTTTAGTGTGGAAAATACTTTTCCCCTAGTATATCCACCAGTCACAGAAGAACATCATTATCTTTCCAGCTACTCTGCTCAGGAGTTGGGGGAGGGTACCTCAACACCCTCATCAAGGTCTCCAAACATTAGGCCTTACTGTTAAGAAATTTTCTTACATATTTTGAGCATAAGAAGGGGCATACTGGGTCAGACCAATGATTGATCTAGCCGAACATCCTGTCTTCTGATAAAAAGAACGAGGAGTACTTGTGGCACCTTAGAGACTAACACATTTATTTGAGCATAAGCTTTCATGGGCTAAAGCCCACTTCATCAGATGCATGCAGTGGAAAATACAGTAGGAAGATATATCTATCTACATGGATATATAGCTATAGATATATACACACACAGAGAGAGCATGAAAACATGGGTGTTGCCATACCAGCACTAATGAGACTAATTGATTAAGGTGGGCTATTATCAGCAGGAGAAAAAAAACTTTTGTACTAATAAAACAAAAGTTTTTTTTCCTCCTGCTGCTAATAGCCCACCTTAATCAATTAGTCTCATTACAGTTGGTATGGAAACACCCATTTTTTCCATTCTCTCTCTCTCTCTCTATATATATATTGTGGTAGCGCTCTGACCTTGTCCCCGTGGGTCCCGCGCTTCTAGGTGGTTTAGGCTAGCCTCAGTGGCTCACTGTGACCCTCCACATAGCCCTTCTCTCTCTAGTGCCAGGGTTACAGTCTACTGAGCCCTTTTCATCATAAGCCAGCAAGGAGGTTAGTGAGAGAACTCCCACAGTCTCTGTTGTCTCTAGGGCTTATTTCAGAACAGTTTAGCCTCCTGTCCTGACAGGGGCCTGTCTTCCCTTCCCAGGAGATGTTTCTGTAGTAGCAGGTTGAGGGGAACCCAGGCCCACCCTCTACTCCAGGTTCCGGTCCAGGGACCCTAATGGTAGCAGCTGTTGGCAGCCAACCTTTCACTGCCAGAGTTGCTACATTTCCCTGGGCCATTTCCCCACAGCTCTCCTGCTTCTCCCTTCTTCACCCTTACCTTAGGGCTCCCTTACCAATGGTTTGAGGGTGTCTTCATTAACCAGCCACACTTCCTCTCCTCTAGCTCCCTGGCTCTCCCCACCATGACTGAAGTGAGCCCTTTTATAGTATCAAAAGGGCCTTAACTAGAGTCAGGTGTTCACATTACCTTAATGGACTCACCTGACTCTTTGCAGGTTAATTGGAGTCAGATGTTCTCATTAGTCTGGAGCAGCCTCTGCTCTGGTCAGTCAGGGAACAGACACCTGCTTCTCCAGTGGCCAGTAGAGTATCTCTCTTTGACTCCTCTGCTGTAGAGGGAAGGAGGGAGAAGGCTGCTGTTGCTGTTCCTGCTGGGCCCTCACTACTGCTGTTGTTGCTGCTCCAGCTACTCCCCTAGCTGGGCTAGACACCTCCACCAACCACCTTTCTCTGTTACCTGCCTGCTAGCTGGCTAGTGGATGCCCCCCCCCCACACACACACACCCTTGGTTGCTGTCACTCTAACTACGGCTCCTTGGGGATGGGGGGGGCTGCTGGCTTGCTCCCCAGAGGAGGGGAGTGAGGGACCCCAGCTCCAGCCTTTGTTGCTGAGGACACCATCACAACCACCACCATCTGAGCGGGGTCCCTCCTGCCTGGCCACCAGACCACCACCACCTAGACCTGCTGTGTTTGCTGCTGGAACCCTGAGGAGGAGTAGAAGAGGACCACCCGCTGCTGAGGGAATGCATGGAGGCTTTGAAGACCACTGTGGAGGGGGCATTTCTGGACTGAGTATTTTTCAAACTGTGCTCTTGTGGTGGGGGTCTAGACTGTGTTTGTGGGGACACCGGGGGTGTGGCGTGGAGCCTGCCCCTGCTCTATCCGTGTCCCCCTTTACCCCCACCCCCACCATCGTTTGCCCCCTCCACCACTCCCACTGGCTGTTTTCCATCTGCCTTGTCCTCCTGCCTCTGGGACTGAGCTGCTCGCGTGGCTTGCCATGCCCACTTCCACCATTTGGGCCTGCAACAGCAGCCTGCCTAACATTGATTTTGCGTACAAGGGCTAGTGGGCCCACATCTCCCCCCCCCCCCACCCAGACTGACCCCCTCTCCTTTGCAACAAGCCCCCCCATCTTATCCCTTGCTGCCTACCCCATCTGCCCCTACAGCCTTTGCCCCTCCCCAGCCTCAGCTTCAGTTGGTTTGTCTGCCCCGCCTATTTCCCTCTGCAGCCCTGATTGTCCTGCCCCAGCCCCAAAGCTAGCCCCTTGGTCCCTCCGCCCCATTCCCAGCTCGATTCTTGTTCCCCCTACCCCGTAGTCCCCCCAGCTCTGATTAGTCCCCCCCTCGTGCGCCCATGCCCACTCCCATGCGCTTGTACCCCTCCCCTGTTTGAGTTTACCCTTGTTCACTGCACTCCCTTATGCTGTTATCACCCCCAATCCCCTAGTGCAGCTAGAGGAGCCAGAATTCCACTCTGAGTCAGTTACTGACACCCTCCCCCCCAAGTCCTTGATAGTTCCCCAAAACCCATTTAGCCCTCCCCTTCTGGCACCCTCCTCCCCTGCCCACAGCCTAGCGGGGAGGAGTGGTTGCCTCCTCTCCCTCCCCTCCCCTCCCCTCACTGTTTGTCCCCCTCCCCGCTCTCATTATGGCGGGGGACACGGCGGGGGGGACACGGCGGGGGGGACCCCTCACGATGATCTACCACCCCTCCTCCACCTGCCCCTGTGTCCATTCCCCAAGCCTCTACCTCAACCACCGCTGCCGACCCACCTGCTACCGCCGCTCCCCCCGCCCCCGCTGGGGCATCGGCAGCGGCAAGTACCGGGAAGACCTCCGCTGCTGCCTCGCCCCTTCCCATTTGGGGGGAGCCCCCCCAGCCGGCGGGAAAGGTCAGGGAAGAAAGAAGGGTAAGGGCCCCGCTAAAAAAACCGGGCCTTCCATGGCAGGGGCTACCCCCGCTGCTGCAGCCCTGCTACCGGTCGCGGCACCCCTCCCCGCTGCTCCCTCCACCAGCTCTGCAGGTGCCCCTCCCCCGGCCCCCAGGGCATACGCCCAGGTGGCGGCGGCCGCCCCGCCTGCTACTACTCCTCCGACCACCACCTCCACTACCATCTATAGCGGCCGGGGCCCCTTCCCCACCTTGACCAGGAAGCAAGGTGTCCGTTACCTCCTGGTGCCCGCCTCGCCCCACGTGGAGACCTATGTGCGGGCGTTGGCGAGGGTGGTGGGGCCCACGGTCATCGTGGCGGCCTCCAAAATGTATGGAAGGGTAGTCTTCTTCCTAGCATTGGAGGCCGCTGCCCAGGAGGCGGTAGAGACAGGCCTGGCGGTGGGGGGTGTGTTCATCCCCCTGGAGCCGTTGGAAGACCTGGGGGTCCGGTTAATCCCGACCTCCGTCCCTCCCTTCCTACCCAATGCCGCCCTGCTGCCTGCCCTTTCTACCCTGGGGCGACCTATCTCTGTTATCAGCCCTCTTCCGTTGGGCTGCAAAGACCCCGCCCCCTGCCTTTGTTTGATCCCGCATCCGCCTCCTTCGGGAGATGGATCGCGGCTCCCGCTTCTTCTACGCCCTGGAGAAAAAGAGGGGGGGGCCAAGAAGCACGTCACCTGCCTCCTGGCGGAGGACGGCTCCCCCCTCACGGATCCGGCAGAGATGTGCGGAAGGGCCAGGGCCTTCTACGCAAATCTTTTCTCCCCGGATCCGACCCATCCTAAAGCTTGCAGAGTGCTCTGGGACAGATTCCTGACGGTCAGCATGGGCGACCGTGACCGGCTAGAGCTGCCTCTCACTCTGGCCGAGTTCTCGGAAGCCCTCCATCGCATGCCCACCAATAAGTCTCTGGGCATGGACGGGCTGACTGTGGAGTTCTACCGCGTGTTCTGGGACGTCCTCGGCCCAGACCTAGTCACCATCTGGGCCGAGTCTTTGCAGAGCGAGGTCCTCCCTCTTTCGTGCAGGCGAGCCGTGCTCGCCTTATTGCCGAAGCGGGACCTCCGCAACTTACGGAATTGGCGTCCCATCTCGCTCCTCAGCACGGACTACAAAATCGTGGCAAAGGCCATCTCGATGCGGCTAGGGTCCGTGCTGGCGGACGTGATCCACCCAGACCAGACCTACACCGTCCCGGGCCGCACAATATTTGATAACCTGTATCTGGTCCGGGGCCTCCTGGAACTAGGGTGTAGGGATGGTCTGTCGTTCGCCCTCTTGTCCCTGGATCAGGAGAAGGCATTCGACAGGGTGGACCATGGGTATCTCCTGAGCACTCTGCAAGCGTTCGGCTTCGGACCCCAGTTTGTGGGTTTTCTCCAGGTGCTGTACGCTTCTGCAGTGTCTGGTCAGCCTCAACTGGACCCTGACCGAGCCGGTCAGCTTCGGGCAAGGACTACGGCAGGGGTGTCCCCTCTCGGGTCAGCTGTACCCTCTGGCGATCGAGCCCTTCTTCTGTCTCCTCCGTCGCAGGCTGACGGGGTTGGTGCTCCGAGAGCCAGAGCTGCGGCTGGTCCTGTCGGCATATGCCGACGATGTGCTCCTCGTGGTCCAGGACCTGGGCGACTTGGCGCGGGTGGAGGCTTGCCAGGCCATCTACTCGGCAGCCTCCTCCGCCTGGGTCAACTGGGTTAAGAGCTCTGGCCTGTTGGTCAGGGACGGGTGGCAGGCGAGCTCCCTCCCACCCACGCTTCAGGCCATCCGGTGGAGCGCGGGTCCGCTGCTCTATCTCGGCGTTTACCTTTCTGCCACACATCCGTCTCCGCCAGAGAACTGGCACGGCTTGGAGGGCAGGGTGACGGAGCGGCTCCGGAAATGGACAGGACTACTCCGGTGCCTCTCTCTTCGAGGGACAGCACTGGTGCTCAATCAACTAGTCCTGTCCATGCTCTGGTACCGGCTCAACACCCTGGTCCCGGCCCCGGGTTTCCTGGCCAACCTCCAGACAGCGATTCAGGAGTTCTTTTGGCCAGGAATGCACTGGGTCTCTGCAGGGGTCCTCCACCTGCCCCTGGAGGAGGGAGGACAGGGCCTGAAGTGCCTATACAGTCAGGTCCATGTCTTCCGCCTTCAGGCCCTGCAGAGGCTCCTGTATGGTGCAGGTAGTCCGACATGGAGAGTACTGGCGCACGCCTTCCTGCGCCGCTTCCGAGGGCTCCGATGCGACCGGCAGCTCCTTTATCTCCATCCGAGAGGTCTTCCGCGAGACCTCTCTGAGCTGCTGGTCTTCTACCACGATGTCCTCTGGACCTGGAAGCTGTTTTTAATGACCAGGTCCGTGGCGGCTGATCTCCTTGCAGAGCCCCTGCTACACAACCCTCAGCTTCGTGTGCAGGTGGCGGAGTCCCCCGTGGTGCACCAGAGGCTGGTCTTGGCAGAAGTCACCAGGGTCGGAGACCTCCTGGACTACGACCGGGGAGACTGGCTGGATCCTCTGACACTCGCTCAGCGCATGGGGATCTCCAGACCTCGCACTCCCCAGTGCATACTTCAGGAGGTGAAGGCTGCTTTACCGCCGGCTGCTCGGGCCTACCTCGATGGGGTCCTGCGAGAGGGCATGCCCCACCCACCCTCTACCCCAGGCCCAGTGGACCTTTTCATCGGGCCCCTGCCCCGTGGACCCAACCACCCCCCCCCGCCCTTCCACTGTGAGCCGGCTGCACGATCTGCAGCCGGTTCTGTTCCAGACCGCGCCAAAGAAGCATCTGTACACGCTCATGCTCCACACCCTTCACTTCCTCACTCTCGCGTCCTGCCCCGACACAAAGTGGCGGGACCTCCTGCCACCTCTCGAGGGTGAGAAACCCTGGTGGGTCTTCCTATACTCCACCCTGGTTCCAAGGCCCGCCAGGGATATCAGTTGGCGGCTCCTTCACGGGGCCGTGAGCACGGTCGTGTACTTAGCGCGGTTTACCCCTATCCCAAACACCTGCCCCTTTTGCGGCATGAAGGAAACCCTGGCGCACATTTATCTAGAGTGCGCCAGATTGCAGCCCCTATTCCGGCTCCTCTTAGATATATTATTACGTTTTTGGTTGCACTTTTCCCCTCACCTGTTCATCTATGCACTCCAGCCGCACTCTTCTACACCAGGGGCTGGAAGTGGCTGGTGTGGAAACCAGCTATGGAAGCTCTACTCTAGCTGGGGACTCCTTCATGCCAGAGCACCCCACTGGGAGAGTTCAGTGGCCTTTTCAGTGCATTTGTGCCACCAGGTGGATGCACAGAGGTTGCAGTGAAGAAAATAACCTGGTTCAAAAGAGATGCCCTAGTTATGAGCACCAGCCTATAGATTAGCCACCAGACGGAATCTAACATTCATTCCTGGACAGCAACTGCACATTTATCTTCCAGCAGCCTGAAAACAGGAGCCCTAAGTCTGCTCCTGTAACCAAATTTCCCACATAGTAAGAGTCATGCATTATATTTTATGAAGCTAGCTGACATTGGAATTGCAGCAGTGCATACAAGTAGACTTTGGTTCAAACATCAAAAGTAGAGATCAAGGGCTATCACAAAAGTTGATGTGAAGAATAAAAGGTGAAGTGCTAAGTAAATATTGCACACTTAAGAGATTAGATAATCTGTAAAATCATATTTGATTAGAATATTAAGAATGAATTTTTTAAAATTATATAAGCTTTGTCTCTTTAAAAATAGTCTAAGATAACACTTTCATCCCAAATAATTAACAGACGAAAGCATGGTCCTGAAGGTCAGCAGAAAAAGCTGTCATCTTTGGGTGGGATTTTTATTTTATTTTATTTTATTTTTTTTTAAGATGGACGGGAGGAACAGGAAAACAGAACTGAAACTCTTTATCCAAAGCCATAAGAGAAAAAAAAAGAGACAAAGGCTTTTATTCTATTCCAACTAAACCAAAGGCAAATCTATCTGGCTTAGTTTTTGCTCAGTACTGTGATCTGATAGCACAGGTGGAAATAGGACCATAGATGAGAATCATGTTTAAGGAGCATAGTGACTGATATACAAAGAAAGCCTGAATACTGTTGTGGGGGAAGAGTGGGAGGGGCTTCTGCTTGGTTTTTTGCATTAGAAGTACCAGGTCTTGTGCTCCCTATTTTGGCTCCAGCCCTTCCCTGACCTTGAAGGACGAAGAAACTAGTTTTTTGGGCCTCAAACATGCAGCAGTGCTGAATCTCTCTCTCTCTCAAAAAAAGTTCTTCTCTCAAGTGTTTGCCAAGAGTTTAAGTTAAATAGGTGTTAATAAAACCAAACTAAATTCAAGTATCAGGGGGTAGCCGTGTTAGTTTGTATCCACAAAAACAATGAGGAGTCCGGTGGCACCTTAAAGATTAACAGATTTATTTGGGCATAAGCTTTCGTGGGTAAAAAAACCCACTTCAGATGCATGGAGTGAAAATTAGATACAGGCATATTATAAATTACATATAATATGCCTGTATCTGTAATTTTCACTCCATGCATCTGAAGAAGTGGGGGTTTTTTTACCCACGAAAGCTTATGCCCAAATAAATCTGTTAATCTTTAAGGTGCCACCAAACTAAATTCAAAGAGTTTTAAATACTGTGAAAAAAATTCTCTCTCTCTCCCAGTTGCAGATTTCAATCTCCTCTGATCTCACACTAGCTCTCCAGTCTTCCAAAATGCCCCTCTACAAAAATTGGAAGGGGTGTGTGTGGATTTTCAGGCCTTTTTGATACATGATAAAGCAGCAGAAAGGACACAGATATTTTTTCTCCCCAGGTCACCTTGAAGTCCTTTGTTTTGTCTCATTTGTCAACAGAGAGAGTGACTCTGGTGTAAGGAAAGTCTTGAAAATTTGCAAACACCTATACCAGTAGAAGTCTCTCCTAAATCATCATTTCTGCAATTTTGCCTAAAACGATTCAATTTAACGAGGCTATCAAGAGGTGTATATGCCCTACTGAGTCGCTGGGTTAGCTTGATATTGTAACCCAGGTCCTTCCTCTTCCCTCTATGACCCTCACTTGTTTGTCAATCTGAATTTAGAATGTAAGCTACTCAGGTGCAGGGCTATGGGCCTGATTCTGCACTGCCTTGCACAATTAAGTCCAGTGAGAGTAAGGTAGCTGCAACTTGCCGTCAGATCAGAGTGCTAACATTTTACACTAATCTTATAGATGTGTTAATGACTCCACTGCTTTGCACTTTGAGTTTTAGACTCCAAGTCATTACTTGTTTCTGCAAAGCAGCTTGCCAACCACTTCTGGATACCCAAAAGTAATAAATAAGCTTATGAGCACCAATGAGGAGAGCTCAAGAGGACCAGACCAAAAACAGTTAAAAATAACTTTATTAGTAAACTAAATGCTCTGTGTGTGTCCTTAACACTACTGAACCCTTTCTGCATCCTACCACTTTTCATGTAAAAGATAGTATTTTTTTAAAAAATGCTAACAAAATTTCTTTAATTTCTTCTTGTAATCAATGCATACAAATCTTTTTTGCATTTTTCCATGGTATACCTTGTCTACATTTTACTGGCCTTCGCTTTGCTGTCATATAAAATAAGACTACAGTGCAGTTTTGCTTAACACCACAAGACATTCTGACAATGAAATGGGTTTGAGAAACATTCAGTGTTACTTATTGTTATCCTCCCACCACTTTAAGTATACTAAGAACCAAATCAGATGGTCACCATTTAAAGTTAGCGCCAACAACATTTTTTAACCTGAAATCTTACAAAGGATGCATCTTTTGCACAGTTTCTGAGCGTGTCTTTTCATTTCCTTTGAAAGCCTTTGAATCATAGGCCCACACCACGTCTATTCCTTCTCCAGTAGTATGATCTGGCATCCAATGTGGGAAAGGAAAACGGCAGGCAACAACTCTGGCATTGTGATCAAGTTCTTCTTCAAGCTTCTTCTCCAACTGTGGCATCTGTGGAGCAACAACAAAAGCCCTTCAGATGGTGTGCAAGACAGAAGCGTTCCCACTTGAAACTACTTCAGGCACTCAAAACTAATCCAAGGCTTGAAGATCCCTGTTTTAGTCTTAGAAAGCTTCCATGATGCAGGGTCATATGCGAACTTTGATGTGCAGGTACACAGTATATGAAGCCAGATCACGGTCTTTAATTTATTCTGATTAATGGTAAAATCAAGAAAGTTTTAAGTTTACATAACTTTTTAGAACTTAAATATCACATTTATTGGGAGCTAGATCATCCTCTACAGGGAAAAACTTGTGTAGGGGGACAGGATACTCCACACGTTTTGACTCAATTTAATCCAGCTCACTGGACTGGGGGTGGGGTTTGACCCTCTATGGAACATCCATGTGGTTTCAGACCCCTAAAGTTTTATGATGTTCCAGGATCCATACACATCTTGGAGAGTGCCTCTAAGCTGCTTCATGCCCCTATGGCAGCTTTTGGAGAAGTCAACGGATCCCTGATGGCTAATGATCAAATCAACAGGAGTGGGGGTTGGAAGGTGGAGTTACTGAATAATATTGTGGTTGAAGAGGAAACAATGCTACAGAAAGGCCAGTCCCCTTGGGTCTACCCTCTCACCTTGTGCAGGTTAATCCCTCCCACAATAGCACAGGGCCAATATGCATAACTCCCCTTACACCTACAACCCTCTGGCCCGAGATCCACTCAATCCAGCTTCCCTCCACTTGCAGAAGGCTGAGTATATAGTCAGGGACAAAGAAAATAGGATTTGCCTGACCAGAACAGACCAATGGTTCGTCTAATTGGTCATTTTACCTCCAACAATAACTTATACCAGATGCTCAGAGGAAAGTGAAAAAGATCCAAAACGTACCTAGACCTAAAAGGAATTCCTTCCTAACCCCAGATGCGCACCACTTTATGACCTGAAGCAAGAAGGCTGACAGACCTTCTAATTTGTATCCTGGCTCAGAAAAGGGCTCATGGTATGCATATACCTATCCAAGTTTAACTGTTTAGATTTTTGCCTCAAAATCTGCTTGTGGCAGTGAGTTATACAGACTAGCTGTAGTGCTGTGTGGAAAAGTATTTCTTTTTATCTACTATAATTTATTTTCTTTTTATTTTCTAAAATAATGACCATGCGTCAAAGAAGAAAAGACTAATTTATGCATATAAATAAGTTTAAAAAGCCACAAATCACAAATACAAATTCTGTTAAAAGGAACCAAAGTTTCTCAAAAATACAAAAAATGTTTTATATGGGATTCTCCATGTCATCAGTGGCCTCAGTCAGACAATAAGACATTCTTTCACTAGGACCAGAAGACAAATTTAGAGAAACGTTATCAAAGGTTGTAAATAGCGTCCACTATCAAAAACTTTTCTACAGCTGCAGAATACCTGTTATAATAATTCTATTAATAGCTAAATTAAAGTTTCAAATGGATCATTTCCTTTGAGGCAATGACATTAATAACTTAAAATGTACCAAAGAGAACTTTAAAATAATGTACTGTCCCATACTCTGATTTTGTTCATACAAAGAATGATTGTGAACATTCATGTTGATATTTCTTATAGTTTCCATTATTTTAAAATGACATTAGAATCTCAGACTGAGCCAAGATAAACCTGAAAATAAAGGAGCCAATTCTGTATAGAAATTAAATCACTAAAGCATGCATAAATATGCAACTAATCTAATTCTTAATATACAGAATACGAAGTGGTTGTGTGTCATGTCTGCATAATATCAGGCATAATTATGTTTGAGAGTTATATAAATTCATTAATTGTAACCCAGTTATAACTTTTATCCCTCAACTGACAAAGTACAGATATAAAAGATCTTAAAATAAACTGGAATTTACCCATAAAATTATTAGTAACAATAAATGTCTCAGACATTGACTGTTTAGATCAGGGGTCGGCAACCTACGGCACGCGAGCCGATTTTGAGTGGCATGCTGCCTGCCCGGTGAGAGGAGGAGGAGGAGGAGGAGGGGCAGGAACGTACTACGCCGGGGGGGGGGGGGGAAGCTTGGTCCTGCAGCAGCCAAGCTTCCCCCCTCCCCCGCTTCTTCCCACAGCTTGGTGCATTCCGGCCCCTGCCCCTGCCCCTCCCCCTCCCCGCGCCGATGGCCCTTGCGAGGGGGAGCTGAGCCGAACGGCAGCATGCTCACTGCTCCGTAGAGCAGGCAGACAGAGGTAGGGACGGGCCTTGGGGAAGGGGGTGGAATAGGGCATATCCCTCCCAGCCCCCTGACATGAGCCGCTCAGGGCAGGGAGCTGGGAGCACCCCCACGAGCTGAGCACCCCAGCCCTCTGCCCTGAACCTCCCCCCCACACCCAGCCTTCTGCCCTGCACCTCCACACACCCCCTACACCAGCTTTCTGCCCTGCACCCCCCCCACCCAGCCTTCTGCCCTGCACCGCCACCCCCCCTCAGCCCTCTGCCCTGACCCCTGAATCCCCCCACACCCCCAGTCTTCTGCCCTTACCCCTGAATCCCCCCACACCCCCAGTCTTCTGCCCTGAACCCCCCACATCCCCACCGCCCTCTGCCCTGAACCCCACATACACCCAGCCTTCTGCCCTGACCTCTGAACGCCCCCCCAGGTCTGGGGTCCCGGCTGCCAGTCGTTTGCCAGCCGGCATCCCGGCTGCAGGCCCCGCTCAGCCCACTGCCGGCCTAGGTGAACAGAACCCCAGGCTGGAAGCGGGCTGAGCAGGCTGACGGCGTAAGATCAGCATTTTAATTTAATTTTAAATGAAGCTTCTTAAACATTTTGAAAACCTTGTTTACTTTACATACAACAACAGTTTAGTTATATAACATAGACTTAGAGAGAGACACCTTCTAAAAAACGTTAAAATGTATTACCGGCACGTGAAACCTTAAATTAAAGTGAATAAATGAAGACTCGGCACACCACTTCTGAAAGGTTGCCAACCCCTGGTTTAGATAATTGGGTTTTTATAGAAGGATGCTGATTTTTATTTTGTGCCAGCACATGCTCATAGATTTATTTACTTCAGCTTAACAGACACTAAAGCAATAGGCACTATACAAATATATTATAAAATATATACAAAATTTTCACTGGATTAACATGTTTAAAAAAATTTCCCCAACCCATCCCAAAGTTCTCTTTCAGTTCACCCAATATCACAAAACATCTCCATCCACCACAGATAAGATCCTCACCCTTCAATCCACCCACACGCATATACTGATCGACCCTCTCCTTCAAAGAAAGCATGTGGGAACAGAGGTCTTGCTGTGTGGCCTGTGGATCAATAAATCCAGGCCCTGTCTTTGTAAGTTAGTCTTAGACATTAAATAGAAAAAAAGTAATATGCTCATGGCTTCAAACTAGGCCAACATTGTAACTGACCTTTCTATAAGTAATAAGATATATTCATCCACAGAAAAAATGAGAGAGAAAATGTGTTACAAAGCATCCTGAGGCTGGGCTCTCACAACCACGATACTCAAGTCAATGGGGGCATTCCACAACCATAAGAAGGCCCTCAGCATTTACTTCAGACATTTGGGCCCATTGCATTTATGGCAACATTTGTGATCATACCAAAAAGTATTTTATTACTGGAGGGATTAAGGAAAAAAAAAAAAAAAACCAAAAAACCCACCACAATATTGGATGAAAGAAGTAAAATACTCTTTTCTTCGCAAATGTTGTGGCTCTTCCTTCTCCCTTATTAGGCCAGATAGCAACAATGACTAATTTACCTCATCTTAGGCTGCTACTAATTCTGAAGTTTGTTCCAAACACATATGTCTAATCAATTTGTTCACATTTGTTTTTCTGTGCAACTGTTAACTTCTTATTTGCCAAATAGTCTTCCTGCCTCTGCACCTTTGCCCTTAGAGATTCTGCAATGCGACTACAGAATTTCTAATTGCAAATTCATATTTGTACTGGCAAGTGAACCAGAGTGTGATCATAATATCACTCAGTTCAGAAAGGGTGGTCTAATTTCTTCACAAATTAACTGCTTCAAAGAACAATTACTACATGACAGTCTTGTCAAAATCATGCAACTGAACACTTTGTTTTGTAATTACAGATATCCCTGTAACAAAGGCATCTGCTGCCCTCTCCTGGAACAAAGATTGCTACACTGCAGTAAATCAACCAAAATGGCTGGGTTATTACCCAGTCTCTTGGGAATGCATACAATAAAACTGCTGGAACACTTGATAATGCAGACTTTCCTTCAATATGCCAACTACAGAAGTAGAAATAAAACTACATTTTAAAATACACAGTTTTCAAAATGAGAGTGCTGTGGTTGGTGTCTGAATAAGATAAGCTTTTAGTCCTATTCCCTACAAGAGAAAAAAAGGACAGAAAACAAAACAGAATGTAGGTATTATTATGCTTCCTACTGTGACTCCCTGTTTATGTTACAACAATATTTTATCACACACTGTTCCCATTTTACACTATGACCATATAACACACTGCTCTGGCATAAACTCTTTACACATTCCATCCCACACAGTCGCCTGCCCTAAGGAATGAAACTACTTACAAACGTTAATGGGGGAGTGAAATGGAGATATCTCAGTGCATTCATAACACATACAAAGCAAGTGCTCTTATAATACTACTGACATAAAAGTATGTAAATGGAATAAAGAAATCTTATATTTTTACATTTTCCTTCAAAGGGCAAGAAAATACAACCAAATAGCCCTTGAAAAAAACACAAAAATGAATTTTAAAGTTTGAATAAGTCCATCTACTGTACCATAAAAGTGGTCTCTCTAGAAATACCATTTTCACAGTAATTTTAAAAAGCCATACAATTTCATCTGGAACTTGACATTATGGGTGATACACAGCTTTCTCAAAGTGAAAAACAATTTCCCTGTATGCTCTGCAAACTAGCAATTATATTAAAAGCACCCCATCTTACTAATCTTTACAAAGGCAACTGAAGACTATTGCAGAACTACGAACTGATACACCACTGAGGTACTTTCAGTTTTTGAAAAGTGCATAATCAAAGTTCAATACTCTGCTCTTTACCATATAAGTCCACAGAAGTGAGTTGAAACTAGTCAATACTCATCCTCCCTGAAAACTATTTTACTGAAAATCTGGAGAATGATCAATTTCAATGATTAAATGGAAATTGGAATTTCAAAATGGAATTTTGAACATTCCATTAACTTTTCAAGCAGTTTAAGCTGTTTGTAAGAGTTCACAGAACTATGGTTCTGAACTATATTGGAATTTGGACTTCATGAGGCAGTGCACAAATTGGAATTTCAGAACAGATAGACAATTGAGATTTATATCATCTGCACAAGTTTCAAGTTGTAACAACAGGTTGTATTATTTAGTCTATAAACTATAATCAGCATTTTGTCAAACCAATGACTTGAATGTCAAAGGTCCTGATAAGTGGACTCACTTTACAGATCAATATCTCTATGCTGAATGCCTTGCTATTATGGTCATAAAACACAATAAATACAATGAAAGAATGAAAAAAGACTTACCATTTGAGGTACCCCAAAAACAACAACATTTGTATACTGGCAAAAGCTAACCTATTAAAAAAAATTATATATTACCGTCATTGTGAACAATTAATATTTATAATATGAGTGGATACTGGAGGGAATGTTAGTAATAATAGTCTTCCCTTTATTCACACCCTTTTTCACAGCCAGGCCTCCTACCCCAGGGACAAGGACAGGAAATGATACAGAAGCCACTACACCAGCTTAACATAGCCAAGGATTCCCCAACACAGGGTAGCTTTGCACCAATTGAGTAGCACAAAACTGCTTCAATGTCACCAAGGCTCTGGCCCTAAGTTCCAGAATATTAATCAATTCAGAGAAGTTGCACAAGTTTACTCATTTTTACTCCTGTTCTTATCCCTAAGGAAAACATCCTAACTTTGCCACCTGTCAATTAAGTCTTTAGCAATATATCTAGAGTTAAAACTGACTAACCATTTCTATTCCACGTCTGTGTTTTGAGTCCCTCACAACTTTCTGCAGTTTTTAATTATTGGGAAGGAATTATCTGGGTCAGTTCTCTGCCTTAAGGTGATTTTTTTTAAAAACTCTCATTCAAAAATAATTGATCTGGGGGGGAGAGATACACTTTTCCCAGTCTATAAAATTCTTGCCATTCTTTTTCTTTATCGCTCAATGGCTGAAACAGCAAGGGGTAGGTAAACTGAATTCTTGCAGATAATTAATTTTTCACTTGACCAGAGCTCAGTGTTCTGATAGAAAATTATTCTGATTCATCTGAATTATGAGGTTTTTGAACAAAATCAAACCGTACTACGTTGCTTTAAAACAGCTCTGTTCAAAAATGGATTGAGTGCACGCGCATGCGCACATATTATATACACATATAAAATGAAAGATAGTGCTACATGACATGTATGCACAATAAGGAAGCTGCATATGAACATGCACTTCTTATACAGTGCCCATTGAGGCCTGATCCTGCACTATTACAGAGAATAGCCTTGCCACTGATTTCAGTGAATGCAGGATTAAGATCTGTCTAAGGCAGGACTTTGTAGCACCCAGCCTCATTCAGTAAGTACTTAAATGTGAGCAAAATACTCAATGAATCAGGGCTCCAAAAGAGCCCTTGCAAAGGGAGTATATCTGAGGACAAAAAAACAACAAAGCATTTAAGCTAGTGAGTAGTCATAGTTAGCATGTGCTTGTGTACTTTGCTGTATCAGGGCTTGAAAGAGCACATTATGGGGGACAACATTCCAGTGGTGTCTAATAAAATAATTCCAGATTATAAAAAATTTTTCTTTCCTTTTCTTTACAAGAAATACCTGAAACTTCCATTATTTAAAAAAAAATACTGCAATAAGAGAATGTTGAGGCTGCACAGTAGCATACTCAAGTCAGTAAATGCTAAAGTTGAACTTGCCAGTGGAACCATAACTCTTTTCCCTTGTGCACATGAATCAGTTACATAATACTACACTATTCTCAAATAATACAAAATAATCTAGTTAAAGTTGTAGAAACTATATATTTTTATACATTAGCATATTTAAAGTTGTAGAAAATATTATATGATATAGGGTATTATTTGAGAAACAGTGTGATTATCTAATTAATATCTGCATCATAATGCATGAGCACATTAGCTTTGCATCTTTACCTTTGGTATTTCCTGACTTTTGAATGCCTATATGTATAACATTAACATTATTTTAGCATAGTTGGTTTTTTTAATAATTATATTATCTGCAGCTGTGTGTTTTCAAATTGATCACTTGTAATTCCCAGTGAAATTATTATTACATACACCTCTACCTCGATACAACGCTGTCCTCAGGAGCCAAAAAATCTTACAGCGTTATAGGTGAAACTGCGTTATATTGAAGTTGCTGTGATCCACTGGAGTGCGCAGCCCCGCCCCCCTGGAGCACTGCTTTACCGCGTTATAGCCGAATTCGTGTTATATCGGGTCGCATTATATCGAGATAGCGGTGTACTTTGATTTCTATAGGGCTTTTTCACAGAACACATACCTTCCACAAATCTGAAATATAAAATTTGGCATTATGATGCATCCCTTCTCTCCAAGCACGATATCTGGAGTACCAGACTAGCCAGGGATTTAATTCATAACCAACAGCTTTGAATCCTTCTTTTGCAGCTGCTATCACCTACAAAAAGACAAAGTACTCTTCATTCAGGGCCAGAATAAACTACAGTAGGACACTATTTATGATAGAATTGTGCTTGCAGGAAACATAATAAAATTATACTATTCTCTTAACAGCAGAACCCCCCCCCCCATATGTCTTTATTAGTTGTGTTTATCCACCTTTGGCTGCTTGAATACTAAAGCCCCAATCTGCAAACAAACACTTACACATGTGCTTAACTTGAGTATCATGAGAAGCCCCACTGAAATCAACAGAACTACTCATGGTAGTGAAGTTAAGCACAGGAGTATTTGCTGGATCAGAGCATAAGGCCCCCATACTGCCATGACATATCCATATGCTCAATTTTAAGCATGCAAGTAGTTTCAGTGACTTACCTGTGAATTAAATGTACAATTGGCCAGGGGCATAGCAGTAAACACTATACACGTACATGCACTCACCTAAGATCAAAAATACAAAGTGACCTACCAACACTGAGTGATCTACAACCCATCCTGGACAATGATCCCTCACTTTCACAGACCTTGGGAGGCAGGCCAGTCCTCGCCCACAGACAACCCGCCAACCTTAAGCATATTCTCACCAGCAACCACGCACCGCACCATAACAACTCTAACTCAGGAACCCACCCATGCAACAAACCTCGATGCCAACTCTGCCCACATATCTACACCAGCAACACCATCACAGGACCTAACAAGATCAGCTACAACATCACCGGCTCATTCACCTGCACGTCCACCAATGTTATATATGCCATCATGTGCCAGCAATGCCCCTCTGCTATGTACATTGGCCAAATTGGACAGTCACTATGCAAGAGGATAAATGGACACAAGTCAGATATCAGGAATGGCAATATACAAAAACCTGTAGGAGAACACTTCAACCTCCCTGGCCGCACAATAGCAGATGTAAAGGTAGCCATCTTACAGCAAAAAAACTTCAGGACCAGACTCCAAAGAGAAACTGCTGAGCTCCAGTTCATTTGCAAATTTGACACCATCAGATCAGGATTAAACAAAGACTGTGAATGGCTATCCAAGTACAGAAGCAGTTTCTCCTCCCTTGGTGTTCACACCTCATCTGCTAGCAGAGCACCTCACCCTCTCTGATTGAACTAACCTCGTTATCTCCATACTGATTTATACCTGCCTCTGGAAATTTCCATTACTTGCATCTGAAGAAGTGAGGTTCTTACCCACGAAAGCTTATGCTTCCAATACTTCTGTTAGTCTTAAAGGTGCCACAGGACCCTCTGTTGCTTAGTTTAGACAATACATTTTCAAGATTTAAAATTGCCTGATAATTTAGCAAATGTCTTTCAATGAGTTAAATTCTCCTTGGTGTACTGATATGAGTAATCCCACTGAACTCAGTTGGGCAAACTAATCTAGTAAGGAAAATACGTTTTGTTCCCAAGTCTGCTGTATTTATTGATCTGTAGCATGAATCACTCTCACTCTCCATCTAATTTTTTAAATAAAGAAAATATACTGTAAATCTCACACACAAATAAAGCTGTGCATCCATGCCCTCATTTTTCAGAGGGGGATAATTAAAAACAATATAGATTAATCAGGGGAATATATGGTAACAAAATTAGCAACTTTCAAGATATGCAATATGTAGGATTTAAACTACTTGACAAGTATCTTTAAATAACAAAATGACTCAAATCATGTAAAAATAAAATTAAAAAATTCTGTATTAGAAAAGTAGAAAAGATTAAGAAAGTAAATATTTTGTTCCTGAATAAAACTAGTCAAATATTTAAATAGTTTATTCCACACATTTTGAAGTTTTCCATATCAATTAGTTAATGCAAATTTTTTCCATTATGCACTATAAAAAAAATTCACAAACATATTCAAATAACCTGACACTTTCATATTATTTGAAGAGTACTATTTTCATTATTTGCCCAAAGGTATTCCTGAATAAGTGTCAAACATTCTGAAGCCTGTAATATATACTCTTAAAAACAGTCCAATTGATTTTGTCTGAATTTTTGTGGGACGGGGAGGAAAACTTAACACAGGGTACAGAACCTTCACAAATACCAGGAAAAAGGGTTGCATAATGGAAAATATCTACTACAGTAGCTCACTTCTTTAACACTATTTGATGTACATGAATTTAGAGGAGCCAGAGTTTTATAACTTACAATACGTCCATCGCCGCTACCTATGTCAACCAGAGATCCACTTCTGTACTGTAACATTTTCAAAACATTTTCAATCTGAGTTGAAGTTGCAGGTACAAAAGGAAGGCAAATTTTTCTCAGTGCTGGAGTTATGAATGGAGTGGCAACAGCATACAGTACCACCAATGTCCCACCAACAATGCCAGTGACCAACAATCCCCAATTTATTTTTCTTGAGCTGTCATTATCAAGATTCATATGCGAAATGTCTTGGTTATGGCTTTCTCCTTGAAGTACTTTTGACATCGACAAAGTGTACCTGAAGAAAGGGAAAAACATATGTAACATGACTCCTTTGAAATGCCAAGTACATATCTATTTATTTCTACAGACAAAATCTTGCTGGTAAATAGCGTACAATAATAGAATCACATACTAAACTCTAAGGCTTAAGTTACACTTTATATAAAGCTTACCTCCTTTTGAGCTGGGATGTACTTATAAATCCTATTAACAAAATATTAAATGGCCTTGGAGAAAATCATCAGAAAATAATTGAATTTTAAAATCTGTTATTTCTACCATAATTGACTTTTTTGCTCACTTAGGGCCCTCATGAATGTATTGGAGAGCAAGGAATACATACTAAGAAGCACACAGCCTATTTTCATCCAGAAGACAGGGAAATTACATATTTACCTCCCATTAATGCAAATAGAAGTTAAGTACATAAATCCCACATACACAGAAATGAAAACAACACCTCCACTCAAAAAACCTGTTCTTGTGCATAATGATTGCAAAGTTTTTATTTTAAAGTATCAGTAGCGGTTTTCTCATCAAAATAGAACGGTTTTCAGTCATGAAAGGAGCAGGTTTTCTTCCACTTAGAACAGAGAAAAATAGGTAAAAAATCAAGTAGTTAAGAAAGCACAGTGCACAGCCTGCTAATAAACCTATGGTTCAATGTAAAGTGTACAACACATTCTTCATGTACTGTATTTAATATCCAAAGCTAGCCAAGCATTCTTTGGAATACTATGTTAGCACCCTGGTCCTTAAGGAACAAAGGCCTGGTCCACACTAACCCCCCACTTCGAACTAAGATACGCAACTTCAGCTACATTAATAACGTAGCTGAAGTCGAAGTACCTTAGTTCAAACTTACCGCGGGTCCAGACGCGGCAGGCAGGCTCCCCCGTTGACTCCGCGTACTCCTCTCGCGGAGCAGGAGTACTGGCGTCGACGGCAAGCACTTCCGGGATCGATCCGGGATCGATTTATCGCGTCTAGACAAGACACGATAAATTGATCCCAGAAGATCGATTGCTTACCGCCGCACCCGGAGGTAAGTATAGACGTGCCCACAGATACATTATTTCTGTACAACTGTTTAAGCCTGATTATTTTTCTTTCAACTCATTGTAATATCATATTAACACTCCAGAAACAATATGCCTTTAAAATCTTAGAGGGAATCTGAATATCGTATTTTTTATGTGACATAAATATAGTGCTCATGAAAGGTGTTGACCTGACAACCCTGTCTTATATTTTGCTATATAATATAGCAAAGTCAGTGAAAGTACAGGCTTCCCCACATTGTCCCACTGGTGGGCTTCCATCTTGACCAATTTCTTTGAGAACATCAAAACAGTTCATACGATGTTGCTAAACTTACATACACAGGAGAGCCCCCCCATGTCATAAGACATTGTCCATACAAGTGTGACATTTACCACTCATGATCCAGTACCACATGGTGTTGAGAGCAAGCTGCTTTGTGCCAAAAGAGCTATGGCATGATAGAAGTTTGAGTCCTTTGCAGAATCAGTGGCCAAGACTTTTAAAAATGAGTTCCCAAAGTGCCTAAGCTCTATTTTCAGGCACCTAAGTAACTGTCCTAATTTTCAAAACTGACGAGCAATTAACAGCTATTGTTGACTTAAAATAAGAACAGCCATACTGGGTCAGACCAAAGGTCCATCTAGCCCAGTATCCTGTCTTCCAACAGTGGCCAGTGCCAGGTGACCCAGAGGGACTGAAAAGAACAGGTAATCTTCAAGTGATCCATTCCCTGTCGCTCATTCCCAGCTTCTGGCAAACAGAGGCTAAGGACACCATCCCTGCCCATCCTGGCTAACAGCCATTGATGGACCTATTCTCCATGAATTTATCTAGTTCTTTTTTGAACCCTGTTAAAGTCTTGGCCTTCACAACATCCTCTGGCAAGGAGTTTCACAAGTTGACTGGGCGTTGTGTGAAGAAATACTTCCTTTTGTTTGTTTTAAACTGCTGCCTATTAATTTCATTTGGTAACCCCTCGTTCTTGTGTTATGAGAAGGAGTAAATAGCACTTCCTTATTTACTTTCTCCACACCAGTCATGATTTTACAGACCTCTATCGTATCTCCCCTTAGTCGTCTCTTTTCCAAGCTGAAAAGTCCCAGTCTTCTTAATCTCTCCTCATATGGAAGTCGTTCCATACCCCTAATAATTTTTGTTGCCCTTTTCTGAACCTTTTCCAATATATCTTTTTCGAGATGGGGCGACCATATCTGCACACAGTATTCAGGATGTGGGCATACAATGGATTTATATAGACACAATATCATATTTTCTGTCTTATTATCTATCCCTTTCTTAATGATTCCCAACATTCTGTTAGCTTTTTTGACTGCAGCTGCACATTGAGTGGATGTTTTCAGAGAACTATCCACAATGACTTCAATGGAAATTAATGTAAAGTACTTTGAGATCCTCAGATGGAAGACCCTACAGAAGTGAAAAGCAGCGTTACTACAAACATGTTTTATAAACGTGACTGTAAAAATATTTCTCATGATGACCTGCTCAACAGTCTTCTAGCAATGCAATGAGAGATATCCGAGGACTGCAGAAGGGGCAAATTTAGTACCTATCTTTAAAAAGGGGGGAGGGGGGAAGAGAACTTAGTGATTGACCGACGGGGCAGCCTAACTTTGATACCCGGAAAGATACAGGAACAAATTGCTAGACAATCCATTTGTAAGCACCTAGAACAGTGGTTTTCAAACTGTGGGTTGCGACCCAGTACTGGGTCACGAAAGGTAAGGCACTGGGTCACGGCAGCTCTGGTCAGCACCACCAACCAGGCCGTTAAAAGTCCCGTTGGCGGTGCTGCCCAGCTAAGGCAGGCTAGTGCCTACCTGTTCTGACATCGTGCTGCACCCCGGAAGCAGCCAGCAGCATGTCTGGCTCCTAGCAGGAGGGCCACGGGGCTCCGCACACTGCCCCCGCCCCGAGCACTGGCTCCGCACCCCCACAGGCCGGGAACCAGCCAATGGGAGTTGGGGGAGGCTGGCACAGCACGGTCCGCAGTGCCAGGACAGGCAGGAAGCCTGCTTTAACACCTCTGCTGCGCCGCTGACTGGGAGCCACCCGAAGTAATCCCACGCCTCAATCGACTGCCCCAGCCCAGCCCCCCCAAACCCGGAGCCCCTTCCTGCATACCAAACCCCTCGTCACCAGCTCCACCCCAGAGCCTGCACCCCCAGCCCACAGCCCTGATCCCCTCCCACACCCCAACCCTCTGCCCCAGCCCAGGGCCCTCCCCACACCCTGAACCCCTCGTTCCTGGCCCCACCCTGCAGCCCTCACCCCTGAACCCCATCTTTCTGCCCCAGCCCTGAGCCCCTCCCACACCCCAAACCCTTCAACCTCAGCTCTGTTGGGTCACGGGCATCAACAATTTTCTTCAACTGGGCCAAACCAGCCTAATTTTTTTCTTTGACTGGGTTACTGGCCTAGTGGATGGATGGGGGGGGGGGTGGAGAACAGTAGGTATGATGTATCTTGATTTTAGAAAAGCTTTAGGCAGTCTCATGAGACACTCATGAGCAAACTGAAGAAATACAGTCTAGATGAAATTATGAAGTAGGTATGCAACTGACTGAAAAATAATACTGAGTTATCAATGCACAGATACAAAATGAGGAATAACTAGCTAGACAGAAGTACTGCTGAAAAGAATCTGTGATTTATAGTGGATAACAAATGAGAGTCAACAATGTGATGCAGATGCAAAAAAGGCTAATATTTTGGAGTGTATTAACAGGAGTGTTTTAGGGGAGGGATAGCTCAGTGGTTTGAGCATTGGCCTGCTAAACCCAGGGTTGTGAGTTCAATCCTTGAGGGGGCCACTTAGGGATCTGGGGCAAAATCAGTACTTGGTCCTGCTAGTGAAGGCAGGGGGCTGGACTCTATGACCTTTCAGTTCTAGGAGATAGGATATCTTCATTCATTTAATTTTAATTTAAGACCTGGGAAGTAATTGTCACACTGTATTTAGCACTGGCGAGGCCTCATCTGAAGTATTCTATCCAGTTCTGGGCACCACACTTTAGAATACATGTGGATAAATTGGAGAGAGTCCAAAGGAGAGAAACAAAAATAATAAAAGGTTCCAAAAACCTGACCTATAAGGAAAGGTTAAAAAAACAGGCATGTAAAGTCTTAAGAAAAGACGACGGGGGACGGGGGGGTAGAGAATCTGATAACAGTCATCAAATATGTTAAAGGCTATCATAAAGAGGATGGTGATTAATTTTTCTCAAAGTCCACCAAGGATCAGACAAGAGGAAATGGGCTTAATCTGCAAGAAGACAGATTTAGGTTAGATACATCTCTACCCCGATACAACGCTGTCCTCGGGAGCCAAAAAGTCTTACCGCGTTATAGGTGAAACCGTGTTATATCAAACTTGTTTTGATCCGCCGGAGTGCACAGCCCCGCCCCCCCCGTAGCGCTGCTTTACCGCATTATATCCGAATTCGTGTTATATCGGGTCGCGTTATATCGGGGTAGAGGTGTATTAGGAAAAACTTTTTAACTATAAGGGTAGTTAAGTTCTGGAATAGGCTTTCAAGGAATGTTATGGAATTCCCATTAGTGGAGGTTTTTAAGAAGAGGTGAGACAAACACCTACGAGGGACGGTCTAGGTCAGTGGTTCTCAAACTTTTTTTTCCACAGTCCACTTGAAAATTGCCGAGGATCTTGGCAGACCACTTAATGATCTTTCCAAATGTTGTTTGTATTGTTAGCTAATTATTGTAAAGCGCTTTCGATAAACGCACTATATAAAAAAACCTTAATAATAATGTTTTTTGTTCTACAAATAAAAGCACACAACTCATCTTTTAATATCAGTAGTCTTACCTTTCTAATGCGATGGATATGCCCTCTCTACCCTGCCATGGCAGCACCCGAGCTGGGGCTGGGAAGGAAGGGGGCGGGGGGGTCTCTCCCTCTCTGCCCCACCACAACAGCCCCCAAGCTGGGAAGGAGGCGGGTCACTCACCCACAACAGCCACAGAGCTGAGGCTGGGAAGGAGGGCCATCTCTCCCTGGCAGCCACAACCCTGGAGCTGGGGAAAGTCACCTCTTTCTCTGGCCGCCACAGCCCTGCACATCCCAAATTCCCACCACCCCTTTTCTCACCCTACTGTCCCCTCCCACCTACCCCCATTCCCCCCCAAGGCCACCACCTCAGCTTAAATGTGCATCTTTCTCCAGGGTCCAGGCACCTAATTAGTGGAGCCACGCCTGCGCGGCTCCACTAATTAGGTGGGTGGCCCTTCATTTTCTTGTGTGCAGCTGCCAAGGTGCGCACCTTAGAGGGAACTGTCCACAGACCACTTGAATCGAGCTCATGGACCACTGGTGGTCCATGGACCACAGTTTGAGAACCTCTGGTCTAGGTTTACTTGGTCCTGCCTCAGTGTAGGTAGCTGGACTTAATGACCTCTCAAGGTCCCTTCTAGCCCTACATTTCTATGATTCTATAATTTAAAACTACAGTAGAACCTCAGAGTAACCAAGACCAGAGTTTCGAACTGACCACTCAACCACATCCCTCATTTGGAACTGGGAGCACAAAATCAGGCAGTAGCAGAGACAAAACTTAAAAAGAAAAGAGTAAATACAGTACAGTATTGTATTAAACTACTAACAACAACAAAAAGAAAAGAAAAAGCAGCATTTTTCTTCTGCATAGTAAAGTTTCAAAGCTGTATTAAGTCAATGTTCAGTTGGAAACTTTTGAAAGACCTACCATAATGTTTTGTTCAGAGTTACGAACAACCTCCATTCCCAAGGTGTTCATAACTCGGAGGTTCTAGTGTATTTTTAGAGAGAAATTATGTGTGGATAATCATTTTGCAGGATTCAAGGTTTTAAAAAATATGCAAAGACAGTTATTTAAAGCTATAGATCTCAATACTAAAACCCCAACCAATTCAAAATCCTATCGCAAACAAAAGTATGACATAATCCCACAAATACAAATGAGCTGGCTTTGCCCAAGTTTAGAACCCTACCTATACCTAACAAAGCATATATTAAAGATATGGAGGCTCAAGTGATCTTCAGTAGGATACTACCTGTCCCTAGAGGAGAAGAGAGAAGGCAAGACAATTATGATTAGGGCCCTACCAAATCCATGGCCATTTTGGTCAATTTCATGGCCAGAGGATTTAAAATTGGTCAAATTCACCATTTCAGATGTTTACATCTGAAATTTCACCTTGTTGTAACTGCGGGGGTCCCCTCCCAGAAGGGGGATCATGGGGAGTGTCCCAAAGCTGTTGTGGGGGGGGGGTCACAGGATTGACACCGTCACTTCTGTGCTGCCTTCAGAGATGGGCTCTGAAGGCAGCAGCTGCAGTTTTCTGCAGCTGGAGGAGGCTCCAGAGTTGGAAGTGGGTCCCATCTCCCCAATGCTGCAGGGAGCGCCCCAGCCAGGGGCTCCTAGCTGCTAGTCACAGCTAGTGGCGGACTAAAACAGAGGCTCCAGGCAGTACCCCGAGCCCTGGCAAGAGCCGCACGGGGGAGGGCAGCCACAGGGGGTGGGTGGAAGCCCCAAACACAGGTGCCCCGAACCCCGATAGGAGCCGTGTACCACACTCACTTCTGTGCTGTCTGTGGAGGTGGGTCTGATCTCCCCCCATAACAGCCATGCAGGGGAAGGATTTTGGGGAGATCAGATTTCACGGGGTAAGACTTTTTTCACAGTCCGTAACACGTTTTTCATGGCCATGAAATTGGTAGGGCCCTAATTATGATGATCAACAGATGGCTCTGGCAACGGTGCTATAAGGAGGGGTTTTAGATGTCTGGACATTCACTGGCCGATGAGTGTTCTCATGGGATGGACTCCACCTAAGTAGGGAAGGAAATAGACTTCTGAGATAGAGGGAAGTAATTAGGGAAGTGGACTGGACGGAAGAACTCAAGGATCTGAATGTGTACGAGGCTTGGAATTACTTTAAGTCAAACATGTTTTTACAAAATGGTAGATTGTGCCAGACCAACCTGATTTCTTTCTTTAAAAAGATAACTGATTTTTTAAACAAAGGAAATGCAGTAGATCTAATCTACCTGGATTTTAGTAAAGCATTTGATACGGTTCCACATGGAAAATTATTAAACTGGAGAAGATGGAGATTAATATGAGAACTGAAAGGTGGGTAAGGAACTGGTTAAAGGGAAGACTACAACAGATCATATTAAAAGGGGAACTGTAAGGCTGGAGAGAGGTTACCAGAGGAGTTCCTCAGGGATCAGTCATGGGACAAATCTTATTTAACCTTTTCATTAATGACCCTGGCACAAAAAGTGAGTGTGCCCTAATAAAATCTGCAGATGACACAAGGTTGGAAGTAATGCCAGCAGTCCATTCTGGCCTTAAAATCTGAGTCTATTAGCACTGGTTATAAGAGATGGAAGACTCCGTTACCACTGCAACAACATAGAAGACTGGCTATCAACCACTATTAACTAGCTACTTGCAACTTTCTTTACTTCACCTGAAGTAAAGTATACTGGCCACTATAATTTTAAAAAGTGACTTTTAGGTTTTCAGACTTTAAATAATCAATTTTAATCTTGTTTTACATTTGTACTTTTATATGTTCCTAAAGAAAGGTTGATTTGCACTGAAACATAGATTCATAGAAATGTAGGGCTGAAAGGGACCTTGAGAGATCATTCATCCCAGCCCCCTGCGCTTAGGTAGTAAACCTAGAACATCCCTCAGAGGTGTTTGTCCCACCACTCCTTCAAAACCTCCACTAAGGGGGATTCCACAACCACGCTTCAAAGCCTATTCCAAAGCCTAACTACCCATTGATATTCTATGATTCTATGATTCTATATAGTTAGAAAGCTTTTCCTAAATATCTACCCTGAATCTCTCTTGCTGCATGTTAAGCCCATAAATTTTTGTCCTTTCAGTGGACATGCAGAATTGATCACCATCCTCTTTATACAGGCCTGAAATTGGATCACTGTTATACCAGGTCCGCCCTCAGTCTTCTTTTCTCAAGACTAAACAACCCCAATTTTTTAAAATCTTTCCTCAGAGGTCAGGTTTTTAGAACTTTTTATTATTTTTGTTGCTCTCCTCTGTACTCTATCCAATTTATCCACATCTGTCCTAAACAGTGGCACCCAGAATTGGACAAAGTACTCCAGCTCAGGCCTCACCAGTACCAAGCAGAGCAAAATAATTATCTTCTAATGTTTGATATATGACACTCCTGTTAATACGCTCCAGAATATTAGACTTTTTGGCAACTGCATCGCACTGCTGACTCATTCAATTTGTGATACACGATAACTTCCAGATCCTTTTCAACAGTACTACCACCTAGTTAGTTATTCTCCATTTTGTAGTTGTTAATTTGACTTTTTCTTCCTAGTGTAGTACTTTGCACTTGTCTTTATTTAAGTTTATTTTGTTAATTTCAGACCAATTCTCTAATTCAGGGGTGGGCAAACTGCAGCCCTCGCGCCGCACCAGCAGCTCGGCCCTGCTCCAGTGATCCAGCTGGGGCGCTGGGTCAGGGGCTGCACCACAAGGCCAGGACAAGTAATTGGCTAAAACTGCAGCAAAGGTACATGCTACACATCAGAAGAAAAAGAACTTCCTGTCAGGGTGGTTAAGCACTGCCACAAATTGCCTAGGGAGGTTATGGAATCTGTCACTGGAGGATTTGAAGAGCAGGTTAGACAAGCACGTGTCAGGGTCAATCTCTAGAGAATACCTGATCCTGCCTCAGTGCAGGGGGCAGGACTGGACGATCTACCAAGGTCCCTTCCACTCCTGCATCTCTCTGGCAGCAACTTCCACTCTTAGGACTTCAATAGACGTAATAAAGGAAAAAACCAGCAGCCGGAGCCGGCTTCCCCCAGCGCGTCGCTTCAGCAGCTGGCGGGCAGGTCCCTAGTCAACGCGCTGGGGCGGCTCCACCATTAGCCAAGCCGGAGCAGACAGGCCCTGCCCCCTGGAGGGTGGGGGTCGCACGGACCCGGTCCCGCACGGAGGGGCCCTCTCCGCTCACCGAGGGGCCGATATCGCGAGACTCGGAGGAGCAGGCGGGAACTCCGACCGACGCAGGCGCAGCGGAGTGGACGATACCACCTGAAACGCGGGGGGGCCTCACCTGTGGCAGGCTGTATAGCACTGTAGAGTAACGTACCCTGCCTCGCAGCGCGCATTTGCGCCGTCTTTTTTTGCTGTCACTATAGTGCGGTGGACCCTGCGAATATGATGTGTGTCGGAGTTCCGCTTAGTGGTCTCTCCCACTCTGACTTGCGCCCTTCTTTCCGTCAGACGCTTCCAGAAGGGCTCAGTGGGGGCGCCACATTGGTCCCAGCTAAGAAATCCTTCCGGTAGTAACCCACTGCGCATGCGCGGCGCAGAATCTCCCGCCCGTTACGTTGCGCTGGGCGTGGTGGGCAGCAGCCGCGGCTCGTGCTCCGTCGGTTAGTGTCAGAGCGGCTCTGGTGCGGCAGGACCATGTCGGCGATGGGGACTCTCGCGTTCGATGAGTACGGGCGGCCCTTCCTGATCCTCAAGGACCAGGATCGCAAGAGCCGCCTCATGGGGCTGGAGGCGCTCAAGGTATTTGCGCATGCGCCACCGGGGAACCGCCGGTTGCTAGCCCTGGATCCATGTGCTTTCCCCCTCCCCCACTCCGGGATCAGAGCCCCCCGTGGTTGGTCGCTAATCCCCTTCCCCCTGTAGGGTCTGGAGCCGCTGGACCTTTGTGTGTCTCTCTCCCCTCCCCCCCCCGGGCGCCGGGCCGGGCCGGGAAAAGCCGTGACCGGTGCGCGGAGCTCGTAGCCCCGCCCCCATCGGGCCGCCCGGCCGCGGCCCGAGCGAAGGCTTTGATGACGCGCACTAGGCCGCCCAGAGCTGCCGCCTCGTGCGGATGGAGCGGGGCGGCTGGATCCGCCGGGCGCCTTGTTAAACGCCAGGGCCGGGCCCTGTGGTCGCTCAGTCACTAAACTAACGTTAAGCTGCGGCTTCCCCTTGAATCTCGCACACACTGAACCAGGCTCTTCTCCCCAGTGCAAACGTGCGTTAGTCTCTCCTGGCTTAACCCCCGCCCCGGTTCTGGACCCATCCTATAACCAACCGCATTGAGCACATTGTTTACAGCCCGTTTCCTCCAGTCCGCGTTTCTCTGCCTTGCACTCAACTGAAACCACTCAAAGTCTCTAATGATCTCAAAGCTCACAACCTGGATGTTATCCTCATTCTCTTTGACCTGCCAGCTGCTTTTGATACAGTTAACCACACTCCTCCTCTTGAAACGTTGTTCTCCCTTGGCTTCCTTCTCTTGGTTTTTCTCCTACCTCTCTAACTGCTCCTTCAGCATGTCCTTTGGAGGATGCTCTTCACCCCCCTTCCCCTTTCAGCTTTGGGGGGGAGGGTTCCACAGGGCACTGTACCTTTCTCTTTTCCCTTTACACCTTATCTCTGGGTAATCCATTTCATACACACATACAAATAAAATGACTACATGTATGTTGACAACTCATGCCCTGCAGCAAACCTGTCTCTTTCTGTCCAACCTAAAATCTTGGCCTCTCTCTTTGACATTTCATGGACATCTAGCTGTCAGCTCCAGGTGAATATGGCTAAAACAAAGCTCCTTATCTGCTCTCCCTGCTACTTCCTTTCTCAATCACTGTGGACAACACCACCATCCTGCCTGTCACGCCCTGAAACTGGGCATTGTCTTTGACTTGGATCTCTGTATTGGTCTTCATATCCAGGTGGTGTGTGAATCTTGCCAGTTCTTTGTGGCTAACATGGCTAAGATATGGCCTATCTACTCCATCCACACAACTAAAATTCTTGTCCAGGCTCTTGTCATCTTGCATCTAGATTACTGCAACATTCTTTTCTCTGATTTGACAGATGCAGTTGTGCTCTGTTCATATCCATTCAGAATGCTGTTGCAAAAATCATTTTTCTAACCTGTTTCTTTGACCATGTCAGTCCTCTCTTTGCTTCCCTCCACTGGTTCCCCCTTCTCAGTCACTTCAAACATAAGCTACTTGTCTTAATTTTCAAGGTGTTTCATGGTCATGCTACCTATTATCTGTCATAGGCTATTGAGCTGTTCATGTTCAACTCCAAACAGCCCATGATGTCAGTCTCCATTGCCCACTTGTTACATTTTTCGAAGTACCTTTGTCCTTTCTCTCATGCTGCCTCTCATATTTGGGAAGCACTCCTCATAAACGTTCTCAAAGCTACCTCATTATCCTGCTGATCCTTCTTCCTAAGGGCCTGTCTACATGGATGTGGATTATGGGGGTGTGAATTGCAGTGCACTATAGCGTTGCATTTAACTACCTAGTGTAAACCCTGCTAGCGTAAACTAAAAAGTACCCAGTTCCCATCAGCGTAGTCCTGGAAACATGAATTAGGGTTTACATAGTGCAGTTACAGTACAACACTTCGGGGCATGCGACTCATATGCCCGATAGTCCAAACTTCAAGGCTATATAGACAAGACCTAACATTTTGTTTTATCATGTTGCCTACGAAATACTGGGCAGCGGGTGTGCCGAGACCATGTATCGTCTCCTTGTTTACTTGTACTCCATTGTCTGTCTGCCTATATCCATCTGTTGGCTCTTGTCTCGTACTTAGTGTACATCTACGCTTAAAATGCTACAGCAGCACAGCTGCCATGCTACAGCGGCACCTCTGTTGCTCTTCAGCCCAGACACAGTGTACAGTGTCGAGAAGGGTTGTCCCATCACTGTAATTAATCTACTTCCTTGAGAAGTGGTAGCTAGGTTAACGGAGGAATTCTTCCATCGACCTATTACTGTCTACACTAAGGGGTAGGTCGGCATAATTGCGTCTCTCGGGTGAAGTTTTCAGTGTAGACCAGTCCTTAGGTTATAAATGATTGGGAGGGACCATATTTTTTTGTTCCATGTTTGTACAGTATATAGCACAATGGGGTCCTGGTCCATTATTAGGGCTCCTAAGCGCTTTGGTAACACAGATAATAAATGTGATACATTTCAATCATTCACCTGTTGCATCACTGAAGGAGACGAAAAGTATAATTTTAAAAATCCAGGATTTTTGGTGTTTTGCGCCTGCAGAGGTGGGATGCTCTTGTTGTATCCTAGTGGATAATCTGAGCAGTTTGACTATACTAGCAATGCAATGGTCTATTGAAAGGCCAACGGATTTTTAAAGAATGATTGAATGTTAACAATCCTTTATCTGGCGAAAGTCCTTCCCAGATCATCACTTTTGTATGAGAGAGTTAGAGTTCACAGGCAAAGGTCCAGCCCACTAGTCAGATGCCTTTAATGCATCTGCTAGCGGGAGGGCAAAAGGAAAAGTTTGGGTATATCAGTTATATATCAAAAAGAACAGGAGTACTTGTGGCACCTTAGAGACTAACACATTTATATATCAACACACATTTATATAACAGTTATATATCAACACACACAATTTACCTGATCTGGGTATAATTATAATATAAATTTTCACATAGTTTAACTTCTGCTTGAAATAGAGCAAAATCATCTGCAGCAGTTGTTTTGTATCTCACCTCCACTTAATGCTGTATTTAAAAAAAAAAAGGGGGGGGGGCTACTATTCCTTTTTCATTGCCAGTGCAAGTTTTATTCATATTTGCACCGATGGAAAACATTGGAGATAGGAATTGCTACTGGCTAAGCGATGGCCCTGAAAATACTGACACCTAATTTTCTCTGACACATAAGTGTACCTGCAAACAACTAGAATCAAAGGACTTTCTTTTTCACTATTTATTCGCATAGCGTTACTAACAAAGTATTGTATTTTTAAGGATGTGTCAAAATGATTGAATTTATGTTTGCATTTTTGTTTCATAGTCTCATATAATGGCAGCAAAGGCTGTGGCAAATACACTGAGAACATCACTGGGGCCCAATGGTAAGTATGAGAATTTAAGTTTAAACACTTTTTTTTTTTTTTTTTTGGTAAGGTTTCTTTGATTATTTATAACTTGTATACTTTTTGAACACTTGTTTTAGGTCTTGATAAAATGATGGTGGACAAGGATGGTGAGGTGACTGTCACGAATGATGGGGCCACCATTCTGAGTATGATGGATGTGGATCATCAAATAGCTAAACTTATGGTAGAGTTGTCTAAATCGCAGGATGATGAGATTGGGGATGGAACTACAGGAGTTGTTGGTAAGAGACATTTCAAACCTGTCACCTTTGAAATCAGGTTATTTAAAGAGTTGGCCCTACATAAACAATTAGCATCTCAAACAAACCTAGTAGAGTAGCTAGCATTTTAATTCTCTTGCAGCTCCTGTATTGCGGGCTCTCTATCAGAAGGATGGGGGAAGGGGGCTGTTTGTTTTTGTTTTTAAAAGGGTAGGCTAAATTTGCAGGCAGTATTGACACTTCATCCCTTGTATTAAATGCATCCATGTATTTATTTTTCCACATATCTTAAATAGTTTTCTTCCAATTCCATCTTCACTCCTTAAGAAAAAGCAATAATTGGGTAGTTTCCTCACTAAGATTGGTCAACAGCTGTTGATGAATTTTAGAAACTTGTGTCTGGCATAGTGTAAGCCTGCAAGGGCAAGTCTGTTACACACACTTTCTGTGCTCTAACAACGTATTGCAAGATTAAAATAACTTAGTAAATTGATGGAGGAAAGTAAATTCTTGTTTTTTTTGTTTTGTAGTTCTGGCTGGTGCATTATTGGAACAGGCTGAGCAGTTGTTAGATCGCGGTATTCACCCTATGAGAATAGCAGATGGTTATGAGCAGGCTGCACGCATTGCCATTGAGAATCTAGACAAAATCAGTGACAGTTTTCCAGTTGATCCACAGAACAGTGAACCTCTCATCCAGACTGCAAAGACAACTCTGGGTTCTAAAGTGTAAGTTTATACTGGGAAAACCTAACTAATGAAGTTTCATACTTGAAAGCATTTTTGGGAAAAATCATTGACAGTTGTTTGGCATTTTTAGCTGGAATATAAAATTCGTTACATTCCTCAATGAAATTTTTCCTTAAAGTTAAACGTCACTTTTTATTTTTATTTGGGCATAAGCTTTTTACCCACGAAAGCTTATGCCCAAATAAATCTGTTAGTCTTTAAGGTGCCACCGGACTCCTTCGTTGTTTTTGTGGATACAGACTAACATGGCTACCCCCTGATACTTTTTATTTTTATTACCAGTTAATTTCTCTACTGTAACTCCCTGATGCGGCAAGTTTAGAAGGAGGCATTAGTAAGCCATTCTCTTTACACGTTTGATGAGATGTGACAAGCAGCTGCAATAGAAATTCCTCTATGCTATCTGTCTAATTCCTTTTTTTTCCACTTCCATGCTTCCTAACTTCCCTTTATATATTTCTGTGTGGTTGTTTCTCCTCACTTTTAAAAGATGATAGTTTGCTTAAAGAAAAGATGACACTAGGTGGATTTCACATGTGACAAATAGCTAATATTATTATAACCTTATCTGCTACCTTTACTTCTATTAAGAGTAGTGACAGAGCAGATTATTTTTTTGGCTATAGTAAAATGGTATTTAGATAGTTAATTTGATACTCATCATGGGTTAATTAATGAAATGTGGCTCTTTAATTTGCCGGGTTAGTGATTTGATGGCATAATATGGTTTTCTGCTGACAAATGCGGATCAGCCCAAAGTGGTGCATGCATTTTAGGTGAGAGTCTCACAGTCTTTTCAGGTTTGCCGCCCCTTCTTTGAAGTCAAAGGTTTTCACTACCTCCTTTCATTTAATTTATATCAGTGATGATGATGATAAGCCTATATAATTTGTGTGTATGTTGAGAGGCCGACAAAGAATATTTAACCTTGAAAGGTAATGGAGAGAGGAGAGAGATACACCTCTACCTCGATATAATGCTGTCCTCGGGAGCCAAAAAATCTTACCGCGTTATAGGTGAAACCGCGTTATATCGAACTTGCTTTGATCCACCGGAGTGCGCAGCCCCGCCCGCCCGGAGCACTGCTTTACCGCGTTATATCCGAATTCGTGTTATATCGGGTCATGTTATTTCGAGGTAGAGGTGTATGTCCTTTGCTTTAGACTGTTAATAAATGTTCGTGACCCCTCGATTGATGTTCATGACCCACTAGTTAAGAAACACAGTATAGGGTAACCCAGCATGATGCATAAACAAGTATTCAACAAATCAATTGACCATTGACTGTTCTCAGTTCCCTTCTCAGGTGTGAGTTATCTTTTTGTGCTGGGCTGCCAGACGCTTTAAAACAAAAGTTATTTTTCCTTCCTTGGTATCCTGCTGTTAATTGATTCATCTCGTTAGACTGACCTCACACTTAGTAAAGCAACCCCCATCCTTTCATGTATTTATATCTCCTCCTGTATTTTTCACTTCGTGCATCTGATGAAGTGGGTTTTGGCCCACGAAAGCTTATGCCCAAATAAATTTGTTAGTCTCTAAGGTGCCACAAGGACTCCTTGTTGTTGGTTGTTTTTTTTAAACAAAAGTAATCCTGTTGTTCCTTCCTGTCGCTATTGGAACAAACGAAAAGCTACTAGTGATGCTTGACTTAACTGTAAATCTGATCAACACTATTTTGTTTGTTCTTAATGTAGGGCAGTTAAATCTGTGACATTTGCTGCTTGTCTTACATTAACGAACATTTCAGGTCTCTCAGTATATTGTTCAAGTTAGTGTCGGAGCTGGAGACAACTCTCCCCTTCCCCGTCTTTGGGGCATATTAAAGTGGATATATCAAACCATTTTGCTTTAATCTTAAAGAATTTAATCTAGAGTTTAACTTGTTCTGTGCAGCCAAAAATCTACATATGGTCCAGCACCAGTTGTCTATACCATGCTCCAATATATCAAGTATATGTAATCACATTAAAAGAGGTCCTTTCCCAGATGTACCTTGCGTGTTGTTTGGCATGCACCCTATAGGTCCCTTATTGGTTATAACTCACTTGTAATCAGTTAAGTGTGAGAGCCCCAAATCTGCCTCTTGGTAAGATATTCAAGAAGAGGTGTCCATCTCCACTTCACAGGCAGACAAATTCAATTCTTTATCTCCTGTTTTGTAGTTTAACTACCTTTTTCTCCTCTTCTCTTCTCTCATCTTCCTACAATGAACAAACATTCAAAGCTCAAATAACGTTTGTTCTCTATTAGGACAATTGTTCTCTTGGGGAGGGGGGACGTTTTGAACAATCGTAACTAACTTCATTACATTTTGCTTAAATTTAGAATTAATCGTTGCAACAGACAAATGGCAGAAATTGCTGTAAATGCTGTACTGACAGTGGCTGATATGGAACGCAAAGATGTTGATTTTGAGCTAATCAAAGTACAAGGCAAAGTGGGAGGGAGACTGGAAGATACCCAGTTGGTTAAAGGAGTGATTGTGGATAAAGATTTCAGCCATCCACAGATGCCTAAAGTGAGTCAGTCTTTTTTGGTAGTTATTTAAACCATCAAGGAACTTTTCTTTGCTCCTCTAACTGCTGTATCTGAACACCTCTCATGTACTCTAAAATAGAAGTTTCTCTTTCCTAGCTTGTAGAAAAAATAGCTTTATTAGTATGGGGTGGGGGAGGGGAGAGAGTGCAGATATTATTGAGGTCAAAATAATTAATCTTAATCTTTATTTTAACATGTAGGAAGTTAAAGATGCTAAAATTGCAATTCTCACTTGTCCATTTGAGCCACCTAAGCCTAAAACCAAGCACAAGCTTGATGTAACATCCGTGGAAGATTACAAGGCACTGCAGAAATATGAAAAGGAGAAATTTGAAGAGATGGTGAAACAGGTTAGAGTTTATAAACGTATTTATCCCTGATGACTTTTCCCCAGTGTATACAAGAGTGAAATATTTTGCTTTTCATGTATGATTTGACTAGTAGTCTCATAAGAAGCAGACCTGCTTGCATACATATACTTTTAAAAAATTACAACTGAATTACAAACTAACAACAACAAAATAGCTGTAATTAATTAATTAACAGACAGCAGTTTGAAATTCAGTTCCATGGTTAGTGTCTTTACGGGTCATCCTTTGTATCCACTGTATTTTGGTACTTGTGAGTTCAAATTAAATCCATTGTATTGCTTTTAACTTAGCAACATATATTGGAATTGCTTTCAGATTAAAGACACTGGTGCAAACCTAGCTATTTGCCAGTGGGGTTTTGATGACGAGGCAAATCACTTATTGCTTCAGAATGAGCTGCCTGCTGTTCGTTGGGTTGGTGGACCTGAAATAGAAGTAAGTAAACTTCTCTCCGAATTCATTTTGCATCTGCCTTGACTGGCTGACAAAGGATTTAACACATGATCACTTCAGAAGCTCTGGCTTTCAGGAGGAGAGCAGCACAACTAATATACATGAGTCTAAATGACTGATTGTAAAATAGCACTTGTGAGAAGGGCCCACTGTCAATGGGGCCATGATCCACAATTTAATCCTCTAGACACTACCCCAGTACAAATAATAACTGATGGATGGGAGTTAAAATTGAGCTTAAAAAGTGTGATGGGTAATAGGTGACCTAAGACTCCATGTTTAAAATTTCATTCCTTGCTCTGCAGAAGCAACTCATTCCCTGAAATACTCTGAAGGAGGGGAAGCATCCATTTCAGAGTCTAGTCCATAAGCTGGCCTTCTTCCACTTACGTCCCACAATTAAAAAAACCCCTTGAGAAAAAATTCTTTTCAAAATGACTTTGTTTTTTTACTTGTAGTTGATTGCCATTGCAACCGGAGGGCGCATCGTTCCTCGTTTCTGCGAACTCACGTCTGAGAAACTAGGCTTTGCTGGCATTGTCAGGGAGATCTCATTTGGAACAACAAAGGATAAAATGCTTGTTATTGAGCAATGTCAGAATTCCAGAGCTGTTACCATCTTCATTAGAGGAGGAAATAAGATGGTGAGATGCTCAATATGTAAATGAGAGTTTGAACATGTCTTCTGCTAATTCCTATCAGCTTGCAAAATCAGCAGGTGCATCCAAAAGAAGCCTCAGTGTTGTACTGTCTTATCTGAAGTGTGGCTAGACGGAGTGAACAAGTCAGTAGTCCACTTGACTGGGACAGTCAACAGTGATTGCTTGTTAAGAGTGGCAACTCGCTGTGCAAAGTACCACTAGATTCACGTTGTTTGGTGTTGAGTAAAACTGATGATCCTTTGTTATCATGCACTATGAGTAACTTTACTCTTGTGCCTAGTGCCTTTTACTTTTAATGGACTGCTCGTGCGAATAAAATTATATTGAATAATTTGGAGGATCAGGCACTTATTCATTTTCACATAGCAGTAGATATCTAATCTTCATCTGTAAGTCTTGGCTTGACCTTTAAATAAGAATGGTGTCTCCTGTACACAGAAACCAAATTTCAGAACTTTGCATTAAATCGATTGGTGTCTAGTGTGTTGCGCTTATCCTGCTGGTACTTAAGTCCTATTTGGAGCCAAAAGCATAAGAAAGAGGGGAAAACTGAGAGGGTACAAATAGAGTTAAAATAGATTTGTAATCTTTTTTTAAAAAAAAACTGCTTTTGAGGTTTGATTAGCTTTTTAAAAAAAAATAAAACGCATCAAGATATTAAATGGACTTTCTGAAGTATGAACCATAAATATTTTAGTGTAAAAACCCTTGTTTTTCTCTTGGAAATACCCCAGGCTTGAAAAGCGATTTGGTCATCCAAGTGAAGGGTTGAAAATCTTTTAAAATGTGCATGTGTAATTTCTAAGTATTGAAAAGCTGATTATTTCAAAATGTAAAGTTTCATGAAAACAGTGAATTAAAAAAATCTAGGTCATTACAACAATAGATTTCTATTCAGATATTACTTGGCTGTGTGGAGTTTCTGATTCTGTATTAGGAAACCTTGACGAAGTAAGATTTTCGGGACTCTCCTAACTTTACATACTGTAACATAACTTGTTATATTCTAAAATTCAAGATTATCGAAGAAGCAAAACGATCTCTTCATGATGCGTTGTGTGTAATCCGGAACCTGGTTCGTGATAACCGCATTGTGTATGGAGGAGGTGCTGCTGAGATCTCTTGTGCTTTGGCAGTTAGTGAAACAGCAGATAAGGTAACAAAAAACAAAAAAAAACCTTTTTTATCATTCTCCTGCTCAAGGAAAACATCAGCCTTTAGTATCTGTAACTGCAAAACAAGTGTATGTTAAGGAATTTCATGCTTTCACTTATGCACAGTGTCATGTAGTTTTACACATAGTTGCTGCTGCTGCTTCACCATAAAAAAGCAAAGCAGAAGAAGAAAAGCTGTTGTGCTTTAAAAAAAAAAAAAAGCTGTTGTGCTTTAGTAAACTACTTTGTGGTTACTGATTAAATGATAGCGTGAAATTTTCTATTGGGTTGCTAGCTGTCTTTCCAGACTGATGTACTGTTATCAGTGATGTTCCTTTTGCAATACTTATATTGTCTTTTGACAGATGAAATAGGACAACTTAAATTTATCAAAGTCATGTCTGAATTCAAGTACAGATGTTAGGGTTTGGTTTTAAAATGTTGTAACCTTAGCCAGGTCAAAATGTGCAGCTCCTGGAATGGAGACTATGGTTGTAGATGGGGCATTCAGTGGCACATGACTCCATCCCCTACCCCTAGACCCTCATTTCAATATGATAATAAGATTGCAGTCGCTCCCACCATTCATGCCAGGACTTTTACTGCACTGTAGCAGGGTCCATGTGATGAGTTACTGAGCGGCCAGCTGATGCATTGTAGAGTCACACAGTGAAATGGCTTGCCATGTAAACAAGCCATTTGTTCTTAAGACTGATGTAGGATGTATTATGCATATAAGTATGTTGGCACCACATATAAACATCCTGTTGGGTAGGATGGGCCATGTTTTTAAGGAACACTTGCATCTATAGTATATGGATAAATTCTTTCACTGTTTCAATGTGGTAACTTGGTTTTGCCAACAGTCTAATATAAGCCTGTACTCTCCTAGTGCCCCTCTTTGGAACAGTATGCTATGAGGGCTTTTGCTGATGCCCTAGAAGTCATTCCCATGGCGCTTTCTGAAAACAGTGGAATGAATCCCATACAGACTATGACTGAAGTACGAGCTAGACAAGTGAAAGAAAACAATCCTGCTCTTGGGATCGATTGTTTGCGCAAAGGAACAAATGGTAAGAAATCCTTAATACGTTGTGAATATTGTGGAGAGGAGCTAAATGGAAGGCATTTCTCAACAAATGTAAAAAGCTGTAATAGACTTACCGTGAGTACTACAAAGGCTTCGGAAAATGTCCTATGAAGAATTTAACTTTTTTGGGTTACTGTATATAATGAAGTTCTTGTTTGTGGCTACTTATTGGACTAATGTGGCTCCTCAATTTTCTGGTAATTTTTGTAATGGGTTAAAACACCTGTTGTATCTAATAGTAAACTATGGTTCTAACTTTTTCTTCATTCTTTTCTCTTAAAACACTTGTGTAGAAATTATTGTCCTCTCTCTAAGAAAATAGTGTTATTTATCCCATCAAATGTCCAGTTCAGGTTACTAGAACAGAGTTAAGAGTTTTTATAATCTGAACACTGGATCCCAGAATTGTTTTGGTACAGAACATTATAAGAGTAGTGATTTTTTTTCAGAACAGTATTATAGTTTACAACTTTTTTTTTAAATGGTGTTGTGAAAAAAAAATCAATCCTATTTTATACTAATACCAAGGCTAGGTCTGTGCTACGAGCTAGGGACGGGATTCCCCTGCTCGTGTACATGTGCTTGTGGCAGCTTGATGAGAGCTAGCAGTAGCATAAATAGCAGTGTAGCTTAGGCAGCTGCATGGAGACACAATCGAGCTATTCGGAGTACAAAGCCGCCTGAAACTGGTACATATGTACCATCCTAGCTCCACCACGCCTCCGTTGCCACTACCTATGTGACTGCATCTTCACTACAACATTGTTTCACCCATGCTGTTTTCCTACTTAAGACGTTTTTCAGAGAAGAAAGTAGTAACTTGAACAAGTGAGTTTAAGGCACAGTGGGAAGTTTTTCATAATATGGTATTTGCACGTTTATCCATACAAAATATACTGTGTAATTTTCTTTATGCCTGGTTGACTTCCTTGTGATGAAAGTACTTAAGCTTCTACATAAAGGACTGTTGTCGGTGTGCCTTATGGTAGTCTATCACTGGCACATGGAAGCTGCATTTATTCTTTTCTATGAAGTTAAAAATCATGCTAGAGGGGAAAGAGATGGGAATATTCAGGGGGCGGAATGTTAGAAAAGAGAATCTGGATCCTCTTATTTAAGATCACTGTGAAAGGTCTAAAAGTTACTCACTTTGTAAATAAATGTGTAGCTTGATGAGATTTTTAAAAATATCAGCAGTCACCTTTTGATCCTCAAGGTTGAAAGCACTAATCAAAATACATTGTAGGGGATCACATAGTAAATTACTTACTTTAATCCAAGAAATTTAAGAGTATTTTATGACATGTAAACAATAAAAAGTAAAAATGTTTTGAATCAGATGCCTTCAGGAGACCATAAGTTCTTTATTGCTCTGCTGAGCATTTTTGTTTTGTTTTAATTTAACCCCAAATAATTATTTGTAATGTTTGTTAAACTCACTTGTATGTGTGGTCACCCACAACATGTAAAAAATCAAGGCTGCAACAAACAGGTGAGTGTCCAAATGTATGTTTACGTTCTCCAAATTTGGGTACCTATTGACAGATTTTCTAAATGAGCTCCTAACTGGGATTGATTATTTGGATTTTCTGGGTGATTGACTTTATTTTGAAAAACGCTTATCTACCAACCATTGTCTATTACAACATGAATTTCTGAATTCAAGCTCTTGAAACATGAATTAATCACTTAGTACTTCTTCATATTTGAAGAATTTGGAATAAAAACCTTAATTTTATACCACATGAGCAAAACGTTTGGGCATAAGTAGAATGAGTTCAGATGAGGATTTGACTTGGAACTGTCTTTGCTTTTGTAAGTATCATGTTCCCTTCATTGTTTTCCTGCTGTGCCTTATTATCATGATTAATGTAATGCGTTGCCCTAGTGAATATAGAAAAGTTTAAAAAAAAAAACCTGTGCTCCAAGTTGGGAACTTTCAGCTCAAAGCAATTTTTGAGACTGAGATGTAAACCTGAAGTCTTCTTTTTTCAAGAAATGTCTCAGCTGTAGCATGAGCACTTGACTGGCCAAACAAAGTGTACAGTGTCAGAGAAATAAGTCAGCTGCTCGTACCGGCATGTTTTTCTTCACTATACCTTACTGTGATCTCTAAACAGCTGAAAGGGAATAATATGCATGTAGAATAAAATTCTGAGTTTTGGTAGAAGGGCGTGATTGTACGGTAGTAGAATTTTAAATCTGAAATGTGATTTGCACTCTGCGGGCTCTTTTAATGTGTCTAATTTGGTGGGTTTTGACTTTTGGGGGGATGTCTAATTATTTCCCCTCTTTTGACAGATATGAAGAAACAACATGTCATAGAAACCTTAATTGGTAAAAAGCAACAGATTGCTCTGGCTACTCAGATGGTTAGAATGATTCTAAAGATTGATGATATTCGTAGGCCAGGAGAATCTGAAGAATGAAGGCTGAAAAACAAGGAATAAAATGTAATAGAGCCACTGCACTAAGAAAAATCAGTGGGATCTCAACAGTTCATCTTCAGCTATTTATTTCTTGACAACTTTTCTTTTTGTTTTAGATACTGTAACTGCTAGTTGTTGAAGACAATAAAGTACCATTTAGCAGTTGTGGCTTCAAGAGTTGTTTGAGGCATCATTGTCTGTTCTTACGTGTTTCCTAGCAAATATTCACATCCTTTTATATTGACATGTGTCAAGAAAGATAGCTCAGATGTTCTATTGTTCAAATTATTTATGGCCCTTCATCTATTGTCCCTGCAGCAGACTCCTCCTGTTGCCTGTAGGCAGAATCTCTTACCATTGAATGTCCAGTGGTCTGGATTCTCTAGCTCTTCAGTGCAGCAGACTGGAAATTCTGTGTCAATTTACATAAACTTTAAAAATGGAGTCTTGTATGGAATTAAATATGCACATGAATAATGCAGTATTCTTTGTTCACATAATAAATTTGATTTTACACTGTCCATCCTCCCTAATTTTCAGTTTGTTGCAGAATTTTGTATTAGTCATAGCTGCATTTTAGAAATGTAGAAAGTCCAGTCCTTTCATTTTCCTCTAAAATTGGACTACATCATTTGTTCTTATCTTTATTTTGGCTCAGTTTCAGCAAATCACTTAAATCTGTGCTTAACTTTAGTAACTGGGACTACTTGTGCTGAAAATTACGTATGTTAAAGTGCTTTGCTCAATAAAACTACTTGTATGCTTCAGTGCTTTGCAGAATTAGGGGTCTTTGTAGCTGGTCTGTTTTAAAGCTTCCATTTCCCTTATGTGAGCATTTAATTTTTATTGTTCTCTAAACTAGTAGTTTTAGCTGCTTTTACTTAACAGTATTTCATTTTAAAATGAAAATTTGTGATCAACTTTAACAGTGATTAGTGCTACTCCCTATTGTTGCCACTTGGGGTACAGCTACACAGGGATAAAAGACCCACAGCATGGCCGTGGTTGACCCGGGTCAGCTGACTTGGGCTTTGGGGCTAAAAGTTGTTGTGTAGATGGTTGAGCTCAGGCTGGAGTCAGCTCTGGGACCCTTCAGCCTCACAGGGTCCCAAAGCTCAAGCTCCAGCCTGGGCCCAAATGTCTACATAGCAGTTTTTCAGCCTGAGCCTGTCAGCTGACTGGCCAGCCATGGGTTTTTATACCTTGTAGACATACCCTTGAATGCTGACACATGATGAAACACCACCTCACAGGAGAAACTAAAGACTAACATGATAAAACTCCGTGGAGACCCAACGGCAGTGTTTTACTGCAGTTTAAGAAGGCAAGATTAAATTCTTTCACTTGAGAAATTTAAATCACAAAGTTCAAAACCTACTTTCCTAATAATTAAGTATGTCACCCATTTCTAATAAATGAAGTAAAACTGAACTTCAACTTCCATGTGCTTCAACTGCACAGAGGAGCTTTCTACTATGGAAAGTGACATACTGAAGAATAATCTACACTATGCTTCAGTAATGGCTATTTATAGTGTAAACATTGAGAGGTGTGGATTCTGGGTTGTTTCGAAAATAAATTATCAATCATGCCAACAGCTCCAGTATTGTTTTCCAGAAATATTGTAGCTGTCATTTCAAGATATACTTGTTTCAAAAGTGTTCCAGTACTGCATAGCATATTGGGAATGGTACAATAAAATTGCTCAGAAGACCTTAAATGAGAAATGGCTGGCAAGTTACTATTCCACTGTAAGTTATTTGTGTGTTAAATCTCAAAAGGTGTAAGCTAATATCTAAAAGACCTTTTCATTGGTGCCTACCTGTTAAATAGATCTTTAAATGTGCAATTCTATAGGAAGAATTGAGTTGTTGACTCAAGTCCAAACATTAGATTAACATCAAATTATATTTTTTTAAAAAATCAAATGCCCTAAAGTTTTAGTTGAGGCTTTAATAGGGAAATTCAGTTTATGGTTTCCTAACTCACCTGTGTTAACTGCATGCATCCATTTCAATAGTTACCATATAATTGTGCTGTGGGGGGCCACCACAATCTGCCTGAGCATTAGGGCTGTCAAAAGTTACGGGATCCTTCATGGGCCTTGCCCTGCTACCATGTTTCCATAGTTGCATGCAAAGTGCTAGCTTGGTGCTTCCAAGGAAGCCTCTGCCAGATTCTGAGGCAGCAGATAGATATAGGAGCAGCTGCCTTGTATAGTGTTTGAGGCTACAATTTCAAGCTCCCCTTTTTTGCTACAGAACTTATGTCAGCTCCCATACATGGGTAACATGTTTCGTTTTTGGGGAATGCCGAGATGATCAGCCAGGAAGTAGGGGAGGAAGAAGACAAAAGAAATTAAAGCCCTCAAATCTTTCCTCCCAAAATATTAAATTAACAAGTGAGAGAAAATAAGAGTGGAGCTAGTTCACATATGTGTGTCACCCATCTACGCAGCCTTTGGAAGGTAGGGGTGGAGAGGGCTCCAACAAAATGGGTTGTGAATCATAAGATTAAAGTGGAGTTTCTTTTATGTTGTATTACTGGCAGGAGATTGTCTTCTTGCTTACTGTGTGATTCTGTACTCAAAAGCTATTATAGGCAGGGCTGATACTACTTCCTCTTAAGGCTGCCTGATACTTCCCATTATAAGATCCTGTGTTCAGTTGCTTAAACTTTGCCAAACTTCAACTCTTCAGAGTGAAATTTTCCAAGGCAGGTGTCAGCCTCAGGCTGAATATCTTTGGAAAATGTCAGACAAAACTGTTCTGTTTCCAAGAACAAGTTTAGAGATTAGTCCAATTTGCCCATATTAAATTGTGGAAACCTTTTCTTTGAGATGGTCTAGCACCTCCAGGCCATAGAGTAGGGCTTTTGCCATGCCTGTGAAAATTTACCTAAATTTGGCCAAGTGCTATGCGTTTGAAAAATTGCAGTTTGCACATTCTTGGGGTGATGTGGGAGCTTGGCAGCTAAATTCCCTAAAGCTTCCATTTGTGCTGAGCAGGACTTTCCCTGCATTTGTAGCTGTGGGCTCTCGCTTGTGCTGTCAGTGCCTTCCCTGATGACACAGCCACCATGGAAGAGGAAGTTAACTGCTTTGAATGCAAAAGGGGAAAGAGCCACAGTTTTTCATGGAGATGGGGGAGATTTGGAAAAGGATCCTTTGTGAAGGGGAGAGTGACGGGCTGGACTAGGATGCTGGGACTATGAAAAGAAGTCTGAGGAGTGGAAACGAATTGGGTAGGCAAGATGGGACTGGCATGAGGAGCCAGGGGTATGGAAGTGATAGGACAGGGACAGATTGGAGGGAATAGAGCGGAAGTGTCTGTTCCCCGCTACGCTACAGAGCCTGGAATGGAACTGAAGATTCCTGCGTCTCATCATTCCTCTGCTGTCAGCAAATATCTGTGAAACCCACAGACAGAGTCTGTGTCTCTCCCTCTTGTAATGCTGGTCTATGTGGAGGATGACAACCTACTGTTACTATCAATTATTCCTTTAGTTCAACTGGCAGGGGTCTGTGCAGTGAATCTAAAGGTTCCAACCCTTCTGAAAACACGGGCTCAATATGGTTCCACAAGACAAAATTTGATTTTTATTTTGTTTTTTTAATTTAGAAAATTATATTAAAAATATATTTAAAATGTTGCAAAGTCAAGCACTCAAAAGTTAGGAAATGCCAGAGTTAAGGTTACCAGTTTGTGTGCAGTATGACAGTATTTAATTACATGATCACATATAATTTTTCCACAAGACCATTGCCTCATTCAGTGCACAGACTGGACTCTGCTCTGGGAATGAATCAGGGTTAAATACTATGTAAAGTACTGGTACAGGCAAGTCTGGGCCTACCCAAAACTAAAGGTCCTTCCCTTCAACTAAGGGAGAAGAACCACTAAGTCCAGGCGCCAATTGATTATGGAGGACAACAAAGGAGAAAACAGGAACACCAGGGAGGTCAAAGTTTAAAAATCAAGAAACCAGAAGGGGACACCAACAAGAGAACCCCAGACAGAGCCCACTGTCCCTCAGGCTTTTAGGGAGTCAGTGGGCACTGCCCAGAGGAACTCTGCCAGGAGATGTGATAGGGTAAGGGAATGGAAACAGGCCCCACAGTTGCAAAGTACCCACCCCCATCCTGCTTCCTCCTCCTGGTACGGTAGATGGCCACCATGGCCAGTGTCAGGAGGAAGTTGATGAGGAGGTCCCATGACTTTGTGGGGCCACGGATGGGGTCTGTAGAAATCAGACAATGCAGGGAAAAGTGAAGCCAGAACCTCAGCAAGAGATGCTGCAACCTGATACACCATACCGAGATCTCCCTCTTCCTGCAAAAGGGACAGGTGTCCGGTGAGTTCACGAACCACAGCAGGTACACACACCTGTGCTCAAGGTTCCATGAAGGTGCTGCCAGCTAACATTCCTGGAGGGCCCACCAGGGTTCCTCACCCTCCTTAGGTGACAACAGGTCCTGCCATTTTATGTCAGGGTGGGACACAAAGGCAAGAAAGTGGATGGTGTGAAGCACGAGCGCATACAGATGTTGTTGGGTGCAGTTCAGAGGCAGACCAGCTAAATGTTATGCAGTCAGCTGAGGTGGCATGTTGGGGACACACAGGGAGAGTCGTTGGGCAGGGTACCAAGGGGGAATTCTGGAGGGCCAGAAGTGAGGCATGGGTGGGGATCACCCTCCCACAGGACCCACTTGTGGAAAGTGAGAGAAACAGGAGACAAGGCTGCCCTCATTTCCTGTAGTACACAATTTGCGGGAGTGTTGAGCATCCACAGCTGCAATTAATGTCAATGGGATCTGTGCTTTGTACATTTAAAGTTCTATATAATGCTGAGTGTCCACATGCTCTGTTATGTTGCTGTGGGAACCTTACATTCTGAAGTCTTTGACTAGTGATTAAAATCTCAACCTTAACCTTGCATATACGTAGTGATGTGCATGTACCAATTTTTTCAATGTGAACATGAAAAAGAAAATACTAGAGCTACAGTTAGAACTGCAGGGGGCAGTATAACTCCATGACTCCCCTCTGGGTGGAACCATCATACACACTAGAGAACAGAAATACATTTACAACAACTTTTGTCTTGTTTCTTACCAGAATCAAACTCTTCTTTAAAAAGTTCATTTCACAACCAGAATTGGGTTATAGCTCCTAATCATGCTTTACCAACAAGTATAATCCTAACAGTCAAACCCTGTTAAGGTTATGGACATGTAAGCTCCATGTGTGCCTATCAGCAATGTTCTGACAAACTTTTCTTGATCATTATGCTCCTGGTTGCCTGACCTTCCTGCCCCTACTTGCATGCACTTCCCATTAAGAATTTTGTGTGCACAATGACTGCAGGATTAAACCTGGAAGAATACCAGCCTGATAATTAGTTGCAGGTCTACCTTTATTTCATCACAATACAACTTAATCATTTTTTAAACTAATTGGAAGTTGTGTAATGTTTTTAAATTAGTTTGTAATATTCCAAAACCACCACCTTTAAAAATACCATTAGAATACTGTTTTAATAATGGAATGGTGTCAGATTCAGGTCAGTATTAAAGTGAAAAATTAAAGTAATTTCTTTTCTGTGATGCTGTGCATTTCATCTATCTTGGACAGTGAAAAGAGACAAGGCAGTTTAACATTTGTCTATACTCACTGTGGGTGGGACCCACAAAGGGATTTAGGCATTGCAATGCTGAGCATCACGGTGCCTAACTTTCAGGTGCCTAGGAAATCACAGGTTCAGCACTGAGGTCCACAAGCCTAGGCTCCCTTTAGAAAGAATGGGATAAGATAGGCACCTTAGGTGAGGTCTACAATCCCTCTCCCTCTCCCTCTAACTCGGGCACAGTTTGTCCCAGCTGCGCAGTCCCTCTGAGGAGTACACAGGGGCTGAGGGCTCTGTCCTTGTAATTCCATTTTTTTAAGCTCATACTGCCTTTTTCTTCTGTTTTTCTTGGGCTGCCATTTCCCCTCCTCCTTTTTTTCACAGGCTTCTGCTACCCACTTTCACTCTTCTGCTTCCAGCTCTTTTGCTGGGGTCAGCATTTTCCTGTCCTGGGTTCTTTCCACTATATCCAGTTTTATGACATGGCTTGGCCCATTCTCCCTTTCACAACAAGCTATTAACCCCCTCTACCTGTCTCAGTAAACACCAGGCCCTATTGCAAACTAACAATCTAGCTCTGACAGTGGTGTTTTGCCAGCTTTTTAATATTGCCATATAGGAGGAGGTGATTAAATTGTGGGAAAGCAGCGTGTTGATCCTCTGTCCTCTACATCGTCGCTCTCTGCATAGAAGTGCTTCTGCACTTCCGCTTTTGGAGGGGTTCCCAGAAGCTCACCTGCTGCCAAGAGAACATTTCTCACCCTGTTAAAGAGCCAGTTAAATGGAGTGACAGTGTTTGGATTAGAACTACCTCAACAAATCATCTCTGGTGCAACAGGCAGTGCACTGAGCTGGGTGGTGGTTTGAACCCATCCAGGGATGTAGCCACTTCCTCTGTTTGTAACTGATCGTCCTGGGATGGCTGCCTTCTGCAGGCGGGCACTGCCTCACACACTTGTGCTGTCAGTGTGGGACCTCTGTGTGAGTGCTGCTAGAACTAACGTTCACCAGCAACAGTTGGCTGGGAGTTCTTGCTGGGAAATGAAGTTGTTATTTAGTATACTTAAGAAGAGGTTACATGGTGAAAGAACTAATATGAAGACAGGTACACACTCTCTCTCTCTGACAGTGGCCCTCCTGAGTGGCGAAGGGTAGGTGAGGAATTGTTCCATTATTGAAGAAGACTGGGGCAGAAGTCTTTTCATTCACTCCGTGCAGTGTGGTGTGACATTACAGCCCCCACCTCCAACTCTGTGCAGCAGCAGCTACTCCAGGTCTTTCAAGGGAAGAGGTTAGGTTACATGAGAGTTTTAAGTGTGAAGCTGCAGTTTAACCCATTATCATGCTTTCTGCTCTTCAAGGGCTTCTACTCAGCTGTGTGTACAGGCTTTGGTCACATTAGGGGACATCCTTCTGGCTCTGTGTGAATGCCTCTTTGTCCTTCTTTCTATAGCTGGCCTGCTCCTTCTCTCTTCTCTGCTTTCTTCTTGTGCCAGGAAAACTTGCCTTCACCTCAGTCAAACTCAACCCTAGCTTGGTGGATAAAACACTCCCCCTATTTTTGCCCATCTGCAGATGGTTACAGGAAATGAGCTCATTTATTCACTGAAACCCTGCCGGGGGAAAAAGAGAAAGCTTGTCATGCTTTTATTTCCCTAGTTTGTGCTTTTTCCCCAGTGAAGCCCCAGAATGCTGAGCTGATCAGTGGCTAGAAGAGAGCTCCGCTAAATGACAAGCCACAGCTCCATCTTTATGTTCATTGTTCTATAGCCAGGTGTCATGTGCGCACTCCCCATATCCCCCAAAGTCTGGGATGGCCTTAGGGCCAGGCAATCAGGGAATCACCCTAGGTGCCAACTTCCAGGGGTGCCAAATCAACATCTAGCAGGAGTACCACCCACCTACTCACTCACTCAGCTGTTTGTTTTATTTTTCTCAGGCACTTGGGGCACCAAAAATGTTTTCCTGGGCAGCAAAACACCTAGGGCTGGGCCTGCCCACTCTTCCTTTAATAACAACTCTTCCACCAGGCCAGGTGCTAATGGCTCTAACTTGCTCTGATCTAGCTCTGTCCAGTGCATTTTGGACCTGCCTTATATGAGACTAAGTGTGAGGGGTGGGTGCAGAGAGTCTTTAAAAGCCCTGGCTCAACTATCTCTCTAAAGAGCCAGCACAGCTTATCTCCCAGGTTCTATTACAAGGAAATGGAATGTACAATTGGAAGAGCGTCTAGTTTCATTCCCTCATAAAGGGCAATGAAAATGTGAGGGTGAGGTTTGGGGACACTGCTGGTTGATCTTCTGTCCTCTAAACTCCCCTCTCCCCCGCCACAGGCAAATAACTCCAATCTTCACATCATACAAGGCTGTCAATAAACTGAGCTGGAGCAATAGTCTCCCATTGCCAGTTCCATCCCTCTAATTCTTCTTACTTTGGTAAAATATTGGTGGCACAAGAGATTGCATTTAGCTCTCAGCAGGTTTGTGGTTGAGCTCCTCCAAGCAATCTTGCCATGGCCTCTCTCATTGCAAGTTCTTGGTTTGTCCATGGGCATCGCCTCGCCACTGGCTTGCTGATCTCAGATGGGAGCTTGTGGATGCTAACAGCGACATTAACTGGCAACAATGTTCTGAAAATGTATCATTACCATAAATGACAACTTGTCTGAATCACCCAGATGAATAAAGAAAATGGACCCGAGGCCAAAGGGCAAGAATCAGAAATGAAAGATTCTGTCTGAGGGCAGTGAGATGCTCCTTGCTACCCCACATCACATGGGAACCTGGAGAAAAGGGAACAGCTAGAAAAGAGACTTGATGCCTGCCATTCCTGAAGGGAGTTGCTCCTTGCAAATGCTCTCTCTCTCATATCAAGCACACATTCCTTATTGCTCTGAGCAAACAGCTCCAATTCCAAGTCTTCCTCTCTGCCTCCTCCCTCCCACTATCCATGGGGGCTGGGGTGATTATGGATAATCAGCAATTCACCTGCATCACCCACAGAGCACTGAGATTGAGCTAAGGGTGAGTACCCTGCAAATTATAAATAAGAGAGCAAAATCCTGCTCATTCTAGCCTGCTTGTTCTCTCTCACCTGCTCCCCTCATTTGTACAGCTGCAATTGCTGGATGCTTTTGCAGCCTAGCCCAGGCAGGATCCTGGGAGCAGGGACTGAAGACAAGTTCCAGAATGCCCGTGCTTCAAGAAACAAAACCCAGAGCAAAGCTATGGGTCTGAATTGGCCCTAGAAAAGCTGGGAACATGGGAGCCACCATGCCCCATGACCCCGGCCTGCCCCAGCACTGGAGCCTCTGAGGAGAGTGGTGAGGTAAGTGCTAAAAGTTGGCAACTTGAGCTCCAAACAGAATGAGTAGGTCTATTTCAGACAAGCTGAAAAAAATCGGGCCATAACTGGAGGGAAGGCTAAGAGCAGGGTGTAACACGGTATGATTGAAACATGACTAGTTATATCATTAATATTGCCACTGTTATCAAATTGCAACAAATCTTGTATGTCATGTAAGGTATCTATGGATAAGTTACAATCTATCAAATATGATTATCCTTTTTGTATGCATGTATCCTCTTTATATCTAAAATTATGAATATTGACTATGTACCAGTATTCTAAATGTGTTCTCTCCTGGGGTAACACCCAGAATGTAATTTACATCCAGTCTGGCCAGCACATTGTGAATGGACTATTCAAGTTGATGGCTATCAAAGAACACTTATTTCCCACAATGGATATAGAAGCGGCTCATCTCTGCCCGGTGAGCCTTCCTGTACATGTTTTAGCCAGAATATGGGTAATGGCTACTCCTATGAGTCATCAAAGCATGCAAGGGCATGTGACTCGCTCATGTGACCCTGGACTCCATTTTGTGCCAGTAATTTTCCACAAACAACTAAGACTGAGAGCATCCCCTCCACATGGGAGAAAGTATAAAAGGCCCTTGGAAGCATCTCCATTTTGCCTCTTTCCTGCTCTGATCTCTGGACGTACGCTAAAAGAAGCATTCTGATCAATAGACTGAGAACCTTCCAATCTTTTGGAAGTTACCAGAGACTTTACAAGCCAGCAGTTTATTCCATCAATGCTTCAAACTCTGATACAAGAACTTTGCAACAGTTGTATGTATTTGATTCCTTTGACCATTTAAACTCTCTCCTCCTTCGTTTTTCTTATAAATAAACCTTTAGATATTAGATACTGAAGGATTGGCACCAGCTTGATTGTTGGGTAAGATCTGAGTTATATATTGACCTGCTATGTGGCTGATCTCTTGGGATTAGAAGAACCCTTTGTTTGATTAAATTGGTTTTAAATAACCACTTTTCATAAAGTCTAGTGTCTGGATGACGAAACAAGGGCTGGGATGCCTAAAGAGACTGCAATTTGGACTTCTTGTTAACCAGTGTGGTGAGACAGAAGATTACTTTTGTTTCTGGCTGGGTATATTTTATGGAAGAATAACCACCAGTTTGGGATGGGTCTGCCCCATTTATCACCAGTTTGTCCTGAATCTGGTATTCTTGGCTGCGACCCACTGAGGCACAGTGACACAGGGCTAGTTATCATCACCTTATCTCCTATGGGAATCTAGTTTGACTGGACAGAGAGTAGAGGAACAGAGAACTCCTCTTAAGCAACTTTCTTCATCTGTGAATGTAAATGTAGGATAGGAATGAGACCCAAACACCTCGTTTTTGTCAAGATTTAGTAAGGGGGTTTGGATGTACATGTGTATTAGAACTTGTGAATCTCCAGCTGGCCAGATGACCAGCTTCTTATTCTACAATCTGTGGTCAAATAATAAACTTCTTGAGTGAGGTAGCTGAAGGTTTCATTAGTGTCTTGTTGTAGTGATTAATTCTGTGCAATCAAAATCATTTGCCTTTTTCTTGTTTCTTTCATATTGTGTTCTGTGTTGTCATACTCCTGGCTGGGCTGTTCCGTTGAATTCTAAACTATTCAATGATGAGGAGGGGCAGTCTTGTCTGTGGTGAAGGAATGCACTCTGATTTGGGTGTCCTAATTCCAGATTGCTGCATGAGCAATAAAAATGACCTTACTAGAGGAACCCAGTGTTGACACAGCAGATAATGCTCCATGGCCATAAATACAGAAAGGGATAGAAGTTAAAACATACTCTAGTGAGTAAATCAATGATTGAATCACTATAGTATGCTGCTTTCACTCCAAAATCAACTAGCACCCCTATAGGCCTACACAGCACTGCACTTTAGTGTGGAGGTAATTACAAACTTGTCCAACAGGGGAAATGCAGGGAGGCAGCGTGTTGCTAAACAGAATATGCTGGCATAGGCCAGAGGCAGAGCTGGGCTAGTCATTCCATGCAAGCCATATTTCTTGTTATATTAGCCCTTCCTCCTATTCCTGAGTTGCTCAGGACCCACCCCTGGTTTCTGCTAATGTGTTTGTTGTTCACCAGTGGTAGGGTTACAGGAAAGCAACTGTGAAAAACCGGGATGGGGTGGGAGGTAATAGGCACCTATATAAGAAAAAGTCCCAAAAAACGGGACTGTCCCTTTAAAAATGGGACATCTGGTCACCCTAACCAGTGGGAACAATCCCAGCCCATGGGACATTTGCCCCCAGTCACTTGACTCTTGGCTGTGGTCTGTCACCTATAAATTGGCTGTCTTCTGAGTGTTCCCACCCAGGAAACATCACTGAACAAGACAGAAGTGAAGTGCACATAGGGTTGCATTCTGCTGTCAGACAGCTTGGCTCAGGACACCAGCAGTCACAGCCCAGCCATCACAGAAAGGGCCATAGGATTGCTTGTCCAAAGCCACCCAAAAACTTGTGGCAAAGCCAAGATTAAAAGTCTGGCCCTCCTGAGTTCTAGCCCGAGTCTTCACTGTCCAGAACACACTCTTTCTAAGGAAGATAGCCCTATGGCAGTGGTTCCCAAACTGGGGTTCCTGAATCCCTGGGGGTTTGCGAAATGTTACAGGGGGTTCAGGGGGGGGATCCCTTAATGGCAGACAGAGCTGTCCCTAGGGACCCCGGGCAGCATGGGGCCAGCAGTCCGGAGCTCCTGGACTTCCAAGAGCTAAGCAGATCAAAGCAAGCATATCTATCACACTGAGGAGATTTAAACTTCAAGACTCCTTATAAGAAATGGAAAGGGAGCTGGATATTTTTTGCTGTTTTTAAAATTAAATAGGCAGTTAGTATTGTTTTTAAAATGATTATGAAGAACAAGTTTAAGCTTTGTTGTAATGTGTGTTGTTTGCCTGGACTGCTCAAGACCTGAATGCTTGTGTAGGAGGAACTCTCTGAGGGCAGGTCTTCACTACGGGGGGGGGGTGTCAATTTAAGATACGCAAATTCAGCTACGCGAATAGCGTAGCTGAATTTGACGTATCGGAGCCGACTTACCCCGCTGTGAGGACGACGGCAAAATTGACCTCCGTGGCTCCCAGTCAACGGCGCTTACTCCCACCTCCGCTGGTGGAGTAAGAGCGTCGATTCGGGGATTGTCGCGTCCCGACGAGACGTGATAATTCGATCCCCGAGAGATCGATTTCTACCCGCCGATTCAGGCGGGTAGTGTAGACCTAGCCTGAGTTGGCTTCTTAAATACCTTCATGCTGTTTCACATCTGATACTCCTTGATGAAACATAGGAGCCTTGTCTTTTAACAGGCTTATTCAAAGTGATACAAGCTATGAAAGTGAGATCTCGGAAGAGTGTTGCCGTTTTCATAATGTAATAAAAATACTGTAATGATAAATAATAATAAATAGTGTGTAATAAGCATATCATAAAAACAAATTTTATATTTCCAAGATCACTGCTTTTATAAGTTATACTCAGGTAAAAGAGAAAATCCCTGGAAATATTCATTTTGAGGAGAGGGTTTGCAAGATTTGACATTTTAGTGAAAGGGGTTCACAGGTTGTTAAAGTTTGGGAACCACTGCCCCAGGGGAAGCACCTTGTGCTTCGGCAAGGAGGGGCACGGCTTTTGGCTGAGGCTGAGCACCAGTGTCACTGCAAAGCCAAACCCTCAGCTCATCTTGGAAATAGATGGAGCTTCTTGAGTCTCACTGTGAGATAGTGGCGTAGCCAGCTTCTCAGTGCAGGGGGAGCAACCATAAAAAAGGCGCCCCTCCTTGGCTCCTCCTCCGGCCACTCCGCGCCCCCCCCCCTTGGCTCCTCCGGCCACGCTGCACCCCCCCTCGGAGGGGCTCGGGGGGGGGGTAGGGCGCGGAGGAAGGGGTGGCGGGCGGGCGCTGTTCGCTTCTCCTGGGGGCTGGGGAGAGCAGAGCAGTGGGGCGGGCAGCAGCTGGTGGGCAGATCCCCTCTCCCCGGCAGCTTCCTGGTTCCCTCGCCCAGGCAGCCCAGCATTTTTTTCAAAAGCGAAGCCTGCCGGGCAGCCGCTGGACTCCTGCAGGCAAGTTGGGGGGCAGCACGGCCGGACTCCGGGGGCGGGCGCGGCCAGAGGAGCGAAGTGGCCGGGCTCCTCAGCCATCGCGCCCCACGCTCAGCGCGGCCGCCTCCTGCGGCGGCTCAGGGCTCGGCGGCCGAGCGCTCC
>NW_020664931.1:5391570-5542537 GCF_002925995.2 Terrapene triunguis
CCCCACTTGCCTGCAGGACCCCAGCGGCGGCCCAGCAGGCGCCGCTTTTGAAAAATGTACTGAGGGGAAGCAGCTGCTTCCCCTGAACCCCCCTAGCTATGCTACTGCAGTGAGATGGAGCTTCCAGACCTTGAATCTCACTTGTTTGGAAGTGTAGACACCAGAAATAGAGACAGTATTCTCGTAACTGTCTCCCTAATGATATACACAGAGGTAATGCCACCTCCCTACACCCCGCTCAATACTCCCCTGCTTATAAATCCAGGCTCTGTTGCTCCCCAATACAGGGATGAATTCTTTGGCTGCAATGTCCCTAACAGATAAACTCCGAGGAAAGCTGCTGAGATGCTGGTGGATTGAGAGTAGTGGGTAGGGGATGGGAAGGCTGCCTGCAGCTGTGGACATGTGGGTTACAGATGATTACTCAGTGCTTTGCTTGCTGAAGGCAGTTAGAGAAATACTGGGTCTGAGCTCTGAGCAGAGGGGATACAGCAGGGATGTTGGTGCAGGCATAGGGAAAGGCCAGGGCTGGAATCCCCAGAAAGTCAGATAGAACAGGGTGTGGTTTCTAATGGAGGGCTGGGAGTCAGGACTTGTAGGTTCTATCCCCCAACTCTGCTGCGCCCTTGCTGTGTGACCTGGGGTACAGATTAAATCTTTGCTCTGTGCCAGAATTTCTCGCCCTGGATCCTTGCCGGATGCGGAATTGAATGGATCCTGCTGGGCACGGGGCATGGGAAGTGCTGCTGAGGCAATGAGTGAGGTTGAACCTTGACAACCAACAATGTGGGTGGCATAGGAATAATGAAAGCCATCCTGTCCCATCACTGACTCCTGCCCACCGTGTCCCCGCAGCCTGATCCTGCCAGCCCCTTTGTGGCTCCAGGGAGGCCACCAGACACCACATGCTGTAAGCTCATCTCCTCTCCCTGGGTGATGAAAGGAAGGGAAAGGACAGAGGGCTCCTGTTTCAGCCTGGCCTCTGCAAGCTATATCCAATTCCTGACATGTGCCTGTTTAGCCAATGGCTTGGCGCTAGGCAGCAGCCTTGGTTGGGGGCTTCAGCTCCTACCTGGCCTTGGCCAGTCACAGCCCTCGGCAGCCGTGGCTCCCAGTTAATCCCCATACACCCAGTTTAGAGCCCTCCTGCACCCGCAAAAGGGACTGTGTGGCTTAGCTGTTCCTTGGGAGCCTCCCATTCCCTTTGCTGTGCAGATGTGTAAGCTCAGGCACAGTTGGGAAATGACTGCAGTGAAAGCCAAGCAGCAGGTCAGTAGGAGTTAGAACCCTGGAGTGCTAGCTCTCAACCCCCTGACCTGGTCATTAGACCCTATTCACCTCCCAGAATTGGTGATAGAACCCCGGAGTCCTGGCTGCCAGCCCACCCCGTTCTAACCAGCAAGCTGTTGCTCTAGGGGTGAGTATTTCCATATGCTCCTAGCAGAGGGACACACAATGCAGCTGTGAGATGCCCAGTGGGGGGTGGGGGACCACACAGTTGTTAGAGCCTTCACTGGAGAGAGGGACTTAAGGTGTGAAAGGGGAAAGGTCCCCGCTGCCTAGTCTCTCGGTGTGTGCTGCTATCGCACCAATAAGGTTGGGCAATGCCCAGTTACCCCATTGCAGGGTTGGCTGGGCAGCCCCTGGAGACTGAATCCTCAGTGCATGGGGTGGCAGCAGGCAGAGCTCCCTCCTCACACAAATCCCTCTGGGGGTGGGGGGGAGCAGAGGGGCACTCAGTGTCCTGGCTGGGCAGAAGTGACCTGCGATGCCCCCAGTACTGGTGGGTAGCAGTGTGCACGCAGGCCCCGGCCCAGAAGTGCTGGGCGACTGCACTTACTGCTGCTCCCCATCTCAGCCACGGGGGGCGGGGGATGAATGAACTGATTCCAGTGAGTGGAGTGTAGGTGTGAGAGAGAAAGCAGCGCCTCCCCCTGGCTGGAGGGGAAGTAGCTCAGCTGTGCACCAAGCACCCTCTACTGCTCCCTGCCAGTGCAGTCTCCCACAGCTCACAGGCAGGAAGGCTGCAGTTGGAGCAGAGGGGTCTGAGCTCCAGAGAGGACGAGGGGAAGGAAGGAGGAAAGAGAGAGCAAGATGGAGACTGGGCTAAGGAGAAGGACGAGTCAGAGTGAGAGAAGTGAAATGGTATTGAGGGAGGGGGTTCCCCACAGGCTCCAGGGCAGCCAAGGAACGGGAGGGAACCCTGCTGGCTGCATCGCCATAGCATGAGGGGTATATAATTCTTCTTCCCAAGCCTATTGGGGCTGTGTGGCATTCCGCACTCTCATGCGGACAGTCACGCTCACTGCCCAGGCAGGTCACATGCCAGCTGGGCCATTTGGATCCCTGCGTATGGCTCAATAATGATGAAAATGCCTCTGTGGTAGGCATGGAGGTAAGTCATGTTAGGAGTACTGAGCTGTAACCATTTTATGAAAACTGGATCAGTGAGGGGAAGTGATTGTATATGGAGTTATTAGAATTCCCTATGTGACTCTATTGATCTAGCTTATATTGGGGGTAGTGGAATGTTTATTATACACTTCCAATGTCTAGGAAAGGTGACAAAATGGCTTCCCACATAAACACACCAAACCAGACACTTGAAAGACAAGAGGACAGGCTGCTGGCTTCAAAAATCCTCTCTCCTGTTGTAAGCCTTGTTTTGCCTGTAGACCAAGGCCGCCCAGAGGATTCAGGGGGCCTGGGGCAAAGCAGGGGAGCTGTGGCGCTTGTACTCACCCGGCGGCGGTCCGGGATTTCGATGGCGGGGGGCCCTTGAGTCGCTCCACGTCTTTGGCAGCACTGAAGGGCCCTTAGAGTGGAAGGTGGTGAAGTTTGTGATGGTCCTTTGTTCCTGGGGGAGTTCATTCCAGAGTCCTGGATCACCACCAGAGAAAGTTTTGTCTCCTGTGCAGATGAGCTTTACTCTTAGTGTTGAGAGCTCCATTGTGAGAGAGGAGCAGAGTTGTTTACCATGGTCTTCATCCCAGAGCTTTAGATAGTCTTTTAGGTATTGTGGTCTCAGGCCATGGAGCAGTTTGAAGATAAGGACCGAGACCTTGAATTTAGGGTTACCATCCATCCGGGTTTCCCCGGACATGTCCAGCTTTTTCAGCTTTAAATGGCCGTCCGGGGGGGATTTCTAATAAAGTAGAAATGTCTGGGATTTCCCCCTTCCCCTCACGCAGAGTGCAGCGCGGCTGATTGGACGACTGGACCTGATTGAAAGCCGCTCGCAGCCACTGGGGCCTCTAGCAGCCAGAGTCCCTCCCTGTCCCCTGCTCCCTCCTCCCCCGCAGAGCAGCGCCACAGTGTTTGGCTGCACGTGGAGCTCGCAGCTCTTCCTCAGCCTGGTGGGGGGGGGAGCAGGCAAGGGACAGGGAACGGGGGGGTTAGATTGGTCGGGGGTTCTGGGGGGGGGCTGTTGGGAGAAGGGGGTGTAGAGAGCGGTTGGGGCAGTCAGGGGACAGGGACCAGGGAGACTTAGATGGGGTGGAGGTCTCAGGAGAGGGCAGTCAGGGGACAGGTAGGGGGATTCTGAGGGGGGCGGGAAGTGGGAGGGGGCGGGGCTGGGGCAGGGCTAGGGTGGCACCCCGTGTGCTCTTTTTTGATTGTTGAAATATGGTAACCCTATTGAATTTGATTCGAAATTCTATGGAAAGCCAGTATAGAGAGTGGAACACAGGTTTCATGTGCTCCCAGGAGTCTGTGTTGCTGAGGAGACATGCTGCACTGTTTCGTACTAGCTGAAAATTCCTAAATGCTAGATTCCTTCCTGCCCAGGTATATTGCATTGCTGTAATCTAGCTGAGAGGTGACGAAGAGGCATGAATAACTGAGGCCAGGTCTTCGTTTGCCAGGATGGGACAGAGTCTCCTAGCCAACTGGACATGATGGAAAGCATTACTCACCGATGCTGCTAATGGAGCTCAGCGTTAGCAAGGAATTCAAGAGCACTCCTAGACTACACACTGAATTAACCAATTGTGGGTGTGTGCCTTCAACCAAAGGAGATTGAACCAGGGCTTCAAACTCTTCAAAATGCTTTACTCTTTACCACCACCACCAACAGACCAAAGGGCACTATGAACAATTAATCAGTGTTTTGAATCATGCAAAGGAGGGTGAGTTGCCAGGGAGTGTCAGTAAAGTCTGAGTGGGAGTAAAGTTGACACTGAGCGTGGAGGAGTCCATAGGGAATTAGTCTGTCCAGGGTTGCCCATGGAACATGGTTAGGCCCTTTGTAAGCAGGCATGCACCGAGGCTGTTTTATTGTTTGTGTAACCCTTCTGCCCATCTAAGCTGGCAGCAACAAGGGCCGGGTTCTGTATCTAGGGGTTCCGTTTCAATAACACAATGCAAAACCGGCTCGAGCCCCCACCCAGTGACCTGGGACAATTACATACCACCCCCCTGGGTACCTCTAAGAGGCAATACTTCCCCTCTCGCAAGCACGGAGTCTGAGTGTAGCAGAAAATGTTTAATAACATGAGGTAAACGACATCAGCATAAAATTGGAAAAACACCACAAACAGGATTCATAACACAAACCATGAGCAAAACCCACCCCAGCAAATTGGGCTGTGTCCTTTCCCTTTGGTTCTTGAATCCAGCAACCCAAAAATCACCCAGAGTCCCCAAAGTCCAACATCCCCAAAGTCTCTGGGGTCCAGCAACCACCCAAAGTCCCAAATTCCAACAACCCCCAAAGTCTCTGCCCCTGGTCAGTGCAGCCCCAGAGTAAAGGGGGGGGGCACGCAGGGTGTTAAGGGGCACCTTACATGATCCGAGGCTGGCCAGCCGTCTGTTTCTCCGTGGGGGTTCCGCCGCAGCCTTTACCACGAGCCAGTCCACTTTCCTGCCCTCCCAGGAACTGCTCCGCTCTACAAGCTGCTCCGCTCCACTCCGCCCTGCTCCGCTCACCGACCTGTGAGCCGTTCCAGCCGTCCCCACAAACAGCTCCGCTCGCCATTCCTTGGGCCACTCCAACCGGCCCCGCAAGGCTCCACGCCGCTCGCTGCTCCTCCAGTCATCCCCACAAATTGCTCCGCCAGCTGCTGAGCAATATAGCTTCAGGCTCCCCCACTAGTTAGCATAGCCTCAGTGATCTCAGCTCTTAATAACATCAGCTCTTTTGTGATTTCAGCTCTTAGTGATTTCAGCTCATAGTATAGTAGGGGAGCCCCAGTGCTGGTGCACCATTGGCCCAAAGTGAATTCAGCTCAGCAGCCTGTAACTAGACTCCTAAGGGAATCAAAGTTAGTTCTGACATTCCACAGTGGAGAGAGGAGGTGGTGCAATTGGTGTTTCGGACCCTCAGGGGGGCCCATACCATCAGGTACAAATACCTGTCCCCATCCTCTCTCAATTCACTGGGTTTTGTAACCCATGCCCCTTGTCAAGCAAGTGCTACTTAGGTAATGGTGAAGGACTCACTCAGTCCTTCTGTCATACAACAGTTCCACTGGCCTTGATTCACAGAATCAGGGTAACAAAACTTTATTCTTCCTGCCCCAATAATAGAGAAACTGGGGATCCCACACCAGCCAAAGTAACCACTTTCAGTTGCTGTGTTTCCTGCCAGGCGAGTGGGTGTGCCTATGCAAACAAGATCAGCCCCTGGAGTTCTTTTCCACACTCGCCATAATTCACCACCAGATGTCAGGGTAGAGCTCATCCTGACTCTGCTTACATTTGTAAGACACATTTTCTCTGAAGTGCTTTTGTTCTAAATAAACAATCCTTTGTGTTGCTGTCATTGCCCTAGAGGGAACAGAACTGCAGGGTCTGAGTCTAAGTCAGACCTCCTGAAGTAATCACGGTGGATACACCGCAGACTGCAACCCAGCACCCAGTCCAAGAGTGGGAAAATTATCTGATTCCACCCCAAGAGACTACAAGGGACCTGAGACCTAGATAGGGTGCACTCGGAGAGACCTGTAGGGTCAGTGGTGCAGTTAGAGCCATGTGACAATTATGACAACCTCCTGTCACCACCTTGGGCCTAGCCAAACCCCCTTTCCCTCTCTCCTACACACAACCGAGCCAGTATATGAGTCTTATAAATATGCCCAGCTGCCAGTCAGCCCAGGGGAAGGAAACAAATGCCCCCATAGCAACAGGCAGCCCTGAATGCCCACAGCTCCCCACTGGGACAGCCACAGGACTAGAGCACAGGCCTGGCCAGGTCAGGCCTTGTGAGGAAGACAACCCAGGAAACCCAGAGTGCTGCAGAGAGCAAAGTGGGAGCTTGAAAAGGGGCACTCTCCTCACAGCCATTACACACCCCAATGCTCCAGCACAGCATTAGGAGCATAAGCCCTGAAATCGAATCCCTGCATCCCTCCAGGTCAGCATGGGATTATGTTACACAGTCCACCACACTGCTCCCCAGCTTGAGGGGCCCAGGCAGTCGCCAAGCTGCTCCACCAGGCATGGAAGACATCAGGCCAGTCACTTTGGGCCCCTCAATACGAGGCATTTCCCTCTGGCTCACACTGTCCCTGATCTGTGGGCAACACCACAAGGCATTGTATTCCTGTCTACACGTTTTCCTGCCAAGAGCACGTCTTTCCTGTACAGCTTCTCCAGCCCATCTGGCTCTGAACCTAAAGGTCTCAGTCCCTCAGGGCTGCAATAAGGTCATCTGATGTTGTCATGACTCCTCAGCTAGTGACAGTTATGGACCATTTCAGAGCTATTGTCTCAGGCTGTCTGCAGACTCAAGCAGGCAGCACTGTGTCAGTTATTCTGGTTGTGATCATGACCCTCACTGTGGCTGATGGGAATGGAGGGTGCTAAACAGCTTGCAAGCTCCCACTCAAAATATTCCCCAACTGCTGGTTCTCTCCTCCCTGTCATGTTTTGCAGTAAGTGTAAGGGCTCCAGGCTGGCTTACCTTTGAAATGCAAGCTGAGATTCTGGTGAAAAAGGGAGCCTAGGAGGGGGGCAGCATTGCGGCCCTGTGCAGCCCCATTCCAGCCTATTAGCACATGCAGGAATACCAGTCCTCCCCTCCCCTCCCCTCCCCTCCCACCCCCAAAGCCTTCAGTTGCTGGCCCTACTCCTGCAATAGTATCTGCCATTCTGTCACTTAAACCTATAGTGAGTAGGGCTCTGCATGGCCACAAGGGTCCCCTTGCACCATCAAGGCCTGACATGGTGGCATTTGGGAATATTTAGGGCCACGCCCTTTCTAGGCACATTGCCTCTGCTCTGGGAAGCTCCCAGCCCCAGTGATGATATGTGGGTTCCCAGGCAGCAGGGGGAGATCAGGGCCGGTCAAGGGTCCAAGGGCAAGAAGGAGGCAACAGTGATGCTGGAACAATTTGTATAGTGGAGGTGCTGAGAGCCACTGAACCAAACTGTAAACCCTGTATAGGATGGAAACCACTTCAAGCCAGGGAGTGCGGCAGCACCACCAGCACCTCTAGTTCCAGTAGCTATGGGAGGCAGCCTGGCATTGGGGACTGTGAGGCAGTTGCAGCTTGGGACAGAGCTGGCCAGTGCCATGGAAGTGCTGTTCAAGGCCTTTGCCAGACGCAGGAGGTTCGATGAGACCAGGAAGGCGACAGAAGGTACCCCACATTGTTGCTGGATGCTTTAGATTAGCTCCCTGCACCACAAGCCTCTGGAAAGAGCTCCAGGTCCTGGCCCAAGTGGGGCCACAGGCAGCCTCCATGCTGTGCAATGTCAGTGGCTGAGCCCCCTGTTTGACAGCATGTCCCACCCCAGCCCTGCATCCTCCTGGAGCTGGAGGGGAGATGGGCCAAACCTAGTGCCTAGCCTGTCCCTGTACTGTGGGGCCTGCATCCAGCCAGTGCAAAGAGCCCGGTTGTGGGACGGCCCAGGGTATTGGGGTGCTGGAGTCCTGGGTAAGAACCCCAGTGCGCTGCCTGAGCCCTCTCTGCAGGAATCTCCCCTTTAATTCCTGGAGGTGGCTGGTTCCCTGCTCAACTGTTATCACCTCCCCAGCTAATCTACTCCTCAGCTGGCCACAATTATCACCCTGCACCAGTTCTATGCCTATAGCCCTCTTGTGGTTTCCCCATCCATGCTGGCTTCTTTGCCCCCTCAACTCCCACTTCACTTGCTCCCAGGCTGGTCTGGCCCGGTGGGCTCCCCAGCCACTGCCATGCTGCTTCCATCCCCCAAATGCCACCATTCATCTGCTTTCTAACTATTGTGGCATGGGGAACTGCACTGAGCTGCCTGCAGGGCACGGCTGAAGAGCTCCCAGCTCCAAGCATCATCTGGCCCTGAAAACACAGCCCGACCCTGCCCTTCTCCACCCTGCTGCTGCCCTGTCCTCACCTGCCTAGCCCTGCCTGCATCACAGCCCACATGGTCTTGCAGAAGTACGTACATGGGCAACACATATTTCATAACACGCTCTTCAAGTCTAGTAGAGAAAGGTAGAACATGATGCAAGGCTGGAAGTTGAAGCTAGACAAATTAAGACTGGAAATAGGGTGTACATTTTAAGCAGTGACAGAATTAACCACTGGAACAACTTACCAAGGGTTGTGGTTAGGGTTGCCAGTTTTGGTAGGATGTATTTCTGGAAGTTTCATCACATAACATAATCTTTAATTAAAGATTAATCTTTAATTCCTGGAGACTCCAGGACAATCTTGGTGGGTTGGCAACCTTACTTGTGGTGGATTCTCCATTACTGACTATTGTTAATTCAAGGTTGGCTGTTTTTGTAAAAGTTGTGTTCTAGGCATTAGTTTGGGGACGTTCTATGGCCTGTGCTATATAGGAGGTCCGACTGGATGATCACAATGGTCCTTTCTGGCCTTGGAATCTATGAATCTGTTAAAAAGCAACTACCCACACAGCCGAGCAGAACACTCAGTGCACGACTAAAAACTGAATAGTCCTGTCCTGGGTGCAGAAGGGTCCAGACACCATGATGCCAATGCTGGAATCCTAACTCCCAAGCCTGAGCCTCTCAATATCCACATCCCTGGCCTATGGGTTCAGTGGGCTCTGGGCATTAGTGCCAGGATTCACACAGTGCAATGGGCTCTGTACTTACCACCTGTTTCTCTCTTCATTCCATTTCAGGGAGGAGATAAGTGCTGGGTTCTTTCCTCCCCTTTTCAGCCACTCGATACCTCCTCAGGGGTGTCACCAGATCCGCCCCATGCCTGCATTAGCTGAAGTGTTGCCCTTTAGTGTGCCCGGCATCTGGCCAGCCCCCCACCCCCCTCCACCCAGCCGTGGATGGCTGAGCATGCAAAGGGCTGGCATGTTTGCACACAGAGCTGTTCTGTTTGGCTTCTTTCAGCAGCTGCTGCAGGGGTGACAAGGGTGAGAAGATCCATTTCCAGCCCCCCCAGAGAGAGACTTCAACATGCCTGCTTATTAGTTGATTTAAGAAACCTGACTGTGAGTATGAGGACCCAGGGAAAGGGAGCCCAGCCCAGGGGCATGTGTGGAGCATCCGTCCCAGCTTGCCCAGGGACTTGTGCCTCTGAGCCCAACCTGTGGGGAAGCCAGGAGCACTGTCTTTATGCTGGTTTCACCAATACCAAAGGTGTGGTGCAGTCAGAGTGCTGATCTTGAGCTGTGCCCCAGATAGAGCTCCCTGGAGGCAGAGATCCTGCCAATCCAAAGGGTCAGGACTCTTTGACTTAGAGGAGACATGCAGGACAGTGATAGACAATCCTGGGCACTGCCATAGCTGTGCACTTCACCTTGCAGCCCCTCTGGGGTGGCTCAGAATCACTGCACCCCACTGGCAGAGGTGGGCACTGCACCACACAAAAGGTAAGCCCAGACCAGGGGTGGGAGGAGAGCAGTGATTCCATTTTGTGAAGAAACTTGCTTGGAACTTGGAAGGAGGAGCACAGGTTGCAGGAGGGAAGAGTTTGGATGAGGCACGAGGAAGTCAATCTATGTGCACATGGTTAGAATGGCAGCTGCTGGTGCAGCACCTCTCTAAACAGTCTTCTTAATAAGCGCCAGTTTAGTTTAGAGTCAGTAACATGGTCCTGTCATGTTGTTACCCAGTATGCAGTACATGAAACATGGTGGCTGTTGACCGGTCAGTCTAGTGAGACTCACAGCAAGGAACGTTATTAACAGGCAAACAAAGCAGAGCACTTAGAAACAGAGCAGAGGCAGCATGGAGGGACTCAGACCACTGGGAATACTGGATTTCAACAAAAAAATCTCGCACAACATGCAAGCAAGAACTGAATCTGTACACAGCGCTGACCATGGGGTAAACATGAGAAAATGAAGGTAAAGCTTTTTTAGTATCTCACTGGGGAAAAAAGACGAGAAGTGAGTGAGACACTATTGCCAGGAATAATGCCCAAAATACTGGAACTGCTAATAAAGATGTTAGATGACTACTTTGATCCCAGACGGAATGCGGCTGTAGACAGAAGCTGTTGTTTACCCAAAGCCAAGGAGCAGAAGAGGGAATAGATATTAGGTTACAGATCTGAGAACTCTGGCATCCGCATATAACTTTGGAGACATTAAAGATTTCCTATTAGAGACAGCATCATTTGTGGGACACATGATTCCACCTTACAGGAGAGATTGTTGAGAGATACAGAGCTAACCCTAGAGAAATGCCTCCAAATAGCAAGGGCAGCTGAACTCCCCAGGGAAAGATCAAAACAGTGACAGCCACCAGTGCAGAACAAGTAAACAGGCTCAAGCTAAAGAAACCCCAGAGACAGGCTGACCAAGAATGAAGGCATCATGGTCCTGTATATATATTAAGGAAAGCAATCCGAAAAGCAGAAAGAAAAAAGCCCAGCCTATGGGCAACAATGGAAGAGGTGGATGAGAAATAAAACCACTCCTGTGTCCCAATGCTGCAGCTACTCTAGGAAGAAAAAAGCAGCAGTACATGCTGTGATTGAGGACCTAGACTTCCAGCAAAGAGGAGAGTATTTGCAGTATGACTTTAGCACAGGGGTCGGCAACCTTTGGCACGTGGCCCATCAGGGTAATCTGTTGGCGGGCCGCGAGACATTTTGTTTACATTGACCGTCATCAGGAACGGCCCCCCGCAGCTCCCAGTGGCCGCGGTTCACCACTGGGAGCTGCAGGGGGGCCGTGCCTGCAGACGCTCAATGTAAACAAAATGTCTCGCAACCCACCAGCAGATTACACTGATGGGCCACATGCCGAAGGTTGCCGACCCCTGCTTTAGCAGATCCAAAGACTCTCAGTGTACGTGCACTGCAGAAAGAAGGCTGCCAGTCATTCCGCTGCCATATTTGTAACTATGCTATTAGATCAACAAGCAATTTGATTCCAGGTGGATTCTGGAGCCAGCTGCAATGTAATCCCAGCAACACTGGTAAGCAGCAACATTAGATGAGACAAAGAAATGTGGAGAAATGTGGCCAAGTGCTTGTGATGGGCTGTCAATAAGAAACTCACAGAACAAGAAACGTTATCGCTTGGAGTTTAGCACAGTTGACACAACAGTACCACCCACCGCTAGAGTCCCTATCAGAAACCTGTGAGCCCTTCAGCCCCAGCAGTTGACACACAATGATGCAGCATGGGGAAGGTCAGAGACCCAAGAACAAGCATTTGAAAGAGTAAAGAAAACCATAAGCAATGCACCAGTCCTAAAGTGCTACAACCCTACAGAGCAGCTACAGTGCGATGCTCAAAAGGAAGCCTAGAAGCAGCACTGATGCAAAGCCACCAGCCCATAGCATTTGCTAGCAGAGCTCTGACAGACTCAGAAAGGGACTATACTCAGGTAGAAAAGGAGCTACAAGCTGTGGTCTTTGGAATGGTACAATTCCAGTTCACTGTTGAGCACAACATGGATGTGCAGTGTGATTACATGCCATTAGAAAGCATCATGAAAAATCCACTGCTGAGTGCACCCAAGTGGCTACAACACGTGTTACCCTAACATCATAGCGCTGGATTCTCAGTAAGTTCCTGCCCAGAAGAGTCACTACTGGTGGCAGATACAGTGAGCAGGGCGTAGCTTCCAGACTAGAACACAGATGGCTCTGTGGAACAGGAGACAGAATCTACCAACATGCTACAATCCCTTTGCATCTCTGATGAGAGGCTCCAGACAAAACACCAAGCAGTAGAATGACTGATACTCCGGGTTTGGCCAGATCTCAAGGAGCAAGTGCCACAGGAGGTTACCCCTACTACTGGGTGAGGGATGAGCTGTGTGTGCAAGGTGGGATTTTGTTTAAAGCAAAGTGAGCGGTAACCCCAGCAGATTTAGGAGCTGACATCATGAGATGGATACATGGCTCACACCTGGGTATAAAGCCATGCCCTAAAACAGCCAGGGAATCTACTGGCCAGGCATGAATGCCCATTTGTGAGCATACATGGAATAGTGTAAGGTGTACAAATAGTATAGTGATCAACATAGGCGGTGTGTGAGTCTTTTGTTTGGGGATGCTACTTCCAGAAGCTCCCTAGAAGTGTGGGGGGAGGGCACTGTGGCCCCACCCCCTGAGGCCCTGCCCACACTTGGCCTCTTCCCCCAAGGCCCTGCCCTTGCTCCATCTCTTCCCGCCCCACTCCACCTCTTCCCCCAAGGCCCCACCCACTGCTTGCTCCTCTCTGCCCCCTCCGACCCATCACTTGCCCTTAAGGGGAGGGGCGGGGCGGAGCAGGGCCATGGTCTGGGTGCCGGTGGCCACCCCTCTTCTAGGGAGCTTCCAGCACTCCTGCCCCCCAGGGCGCAAAGGCAGTGGGCCAGTGCACCTCCAAAGGGAGATGACCTGTATCTGACATTTTCCCCCTGCATAGCCAACCTTTTTTATTTTGAGGAGGTTTAGCCTCCCCAAGCCTTTTAGATGCTCCTCCCATGGTGATCAACAACAGAAGGAGACTATGCAGCCTCATGAAGTCACTGCCCCACCCTGGGAAAAGGTCAAAACAGACCTGTTCACTTTTAATGACAGGAACTACATGGTCACAGTAGGCCACTGCTCCAACTTCTAGGAGGTGGATTATCTGGACGACATTCAGGCAAGAACTGTGATCAGTTCATATGAGGTAGTTACAGACTCAGGACAGCAGTGGTGATGAAATCGAAGACAACTGTGGAGTAGCGGCAGACATTTGGCACATGCAGACAGACAGGCCCAAGGCCAGGACCAGGAGAACATAGAAAGAGCCTCTGCCATCAGCTGATCTGATTTACGACAGTCAGAAACTAGGTATATGAGCAACACGGGACCAACAGGACAGCACCCAACAGGAAGAGCAGACCAGCAACAGTGTGGGAGTAAGTGTCCTACAAACAGCAATAACACAAATGACAAGTGGGAGGCTGGTTTGAAGACCAGCACACTTGAAGGTGAGGCTTAGCAGGCTACAGTGGAATGGTGAAGGCCACATACCTAGAGTGTGCTATGTACTAGTAACCTCTGGTCCTAGCAAGTCAGCAAATTCTTGCACATTGCACAAAGACAAAACAATAGCAACAATTATTAAAAGGAAAGATATAGCAACCTGTAACGAAGTTGGAGACCGGTTGCAGGAGGGAAGAGTTTGGAGGAGGCACCAGAAAGTCATTCTCTGCACATGGCTAGAAAGCTATCTCTTTGCAGCATCTCTGTAAATAGTTCTCTTTAAAAAAGAGCCAGTTTAGTTTTGCAGTCATGAAGTCCTTTCATGATGTTACTCAGCCCACAGTACATAATACAGAAGAAACCAAGAGATGGAGAATTCACTGCATTCTTAATAGTGTGGTCCAATGGTTAATTACCTTCACTGGTAAAACACAAAATGTGCTTCATTTCCAGTTTGAATTTGTCTGGCTTCAGCTTCCAGACATTTGTTCTTATTTTACCTTTCTCTGTTAGATTAAAGAGCCCATTAGTACCCTGTTTTTTCTCCCTGTGGCAGGGTGTACCAACCCCCCACTGGGCCACCGGGACTGGACCAATCACTGTGGACCCAGGAGACCATACCCCCTGACCCCAGCTGCACATGCTCCATAAAAAGAGACAGCTCAGTCTAGGCTGGTTGAGGAGGAAGAGGAAGGACATGTGTTGCAGGCTTGTATAGAAGTGCCTGCAACTCTTCAAGCAGTGGGTCACCGAGCTGCTGCCAACTGGGGAGATGTCCGAGATGCACCTTGTGGTAGGAAGTGATCGTTGGACTGTAGTAGAAGCTGACACTTAAACCCTTAACAGGGAATTTCCCTGCTTTGTAGGGCCCTAGGTCAGAACCTGGTGGAGAACGATGGGCCTGGGTTCCCCTACCCCCCACCCCTTTGCCACTAGGTGTGGCCCTGTTTGTTTGCTCTGCCCTACCCGGGGGATACAGACAGACTGATTGTTCTGCCCTGTGGGGGCTGAGGACTGATTGTTTGCTTGACCAGGCTGGGGTCCTGAGCCCTACTTGTTGCAATTACCTGATCCCACAGGGACTCCCAATGACTGTGTGATGGGGTGTACCAACCCTGCACTGGGCCAATGGGGGCAGCCCTGCTTCCATGCAGGTTTCCCCATGACACTCCCCATAGAGGTAGTTATACACTATAATCAAATCATCTCTTGATATTCTTTTTGATAAACTAAGCAGATGGGGCTTAGATTTAAGTCTTCTACTCTAAGACATTTTCTCCAGTCCTTGAATCATCTCTGTGGCTCTCTTCTGCACCTTTTCCAATTTTTCAACATGCTTTTAAAATATAGATACCAGGACTGTATGCTTTATTTCAGTATTCGTCTCACCAAAAATGCCAGGTACAGAGGTAAAAATCATCTCCCTACTCCTCCTCCTTCCCCTATGAGACACCCTAAACCACAGGCCCCTTTTCAAAATGTGGTTCCTGTACACGGAGCCTGGGGTTTTCAGAGTAGTCTCAGTGCCTAGATCACATAGCGTTAGTGGGAGCTGGGTGCTGAGTGCACTTGGGCCCCCTCTGAAAATACCACCTTCCACTTGGAGCTCTGACTTCACCAATTTAACTCTGCCCCAGCATCCAACATTGCAGTGCTGCCAACTCTCAGCATGTCTGGTGTTTCCTATAAATCCCCAGCTCCTGGAGTCATGGGATTATAGGACAATCTCATCTTCCAAAACAAACTCTGTTTCTCACCCTTGGGGTGGGGAGAAAAGCTAGCAAACAAGGCCCTCTAAAGGCTCCAACTCCAAAAGGCTCCACACGGATTATTGTGTAAAATTTAATGATTTTGAAGCCAGTCTCTGTATTTTGGGGCCTGATCCTGGTGTGGGGCTGGTGACATAACACTGAGCTCTCTCCACGCTGACTGTGACTATGAGTTGAGACGCCCTTCCTGTGGGATGGGGAAGGCCTGCTGTCGCTCGGAGAGATACTGAGCTACTCATACTGCAGGGTTCGACCCCTACTCTGGTTAGCAAAGCTGATCCCTGCCAACATATCTCAGTGACACCTAGGCTAATGGCATGCCCCAGACTGCCAAGTGCCCCACATCTCACATGGTGCTCTGCCCCCATCTTGTCATGCCTGCTTCGTTCTCACCCACCCGCTGTGAGCAAGCACCCCCCTGCACTGACTGTCCCAGCCAGTTTGTGCTGGTTCTTGTGTTGCTAAAGGGCTACAATAGTAATGAAAGCCTTCATGGTCACTGTTCCAACATCAGGCAAGAAACGGTGGTTGAGGGTTTGTGCAAAGCCAACCCTGGAGACTCCCACTGTAACAACCACCCTATCAGCCCATTATCAAACACACAGCAAAGGGGAAGAAACAGTGATAGCACTGGGAGGGAAAACACTCCCTGTGGCTTCCATTGGAACAATCCCCCTTAGCCCTTTCCCATTTGCTGGAGAGGCTTTTCTAGGGGAAGCACCTGCCAGGGAATCTGTTTGGCTGGTATTAACTGTCCGTTTGGGAACAGGAGCAGAGATGGGCTGGAGCGGCTGTGGTTGTTGTTGCTGGAGTCTGACCTTGGTCCATTTAAGACAAAATGAAACAAACTGGCCCAGGAGAAAGCGAGCGAGAGACAGAGTGTGTGTGTATGTGTGTGTCAGTCACTGACTCTCGCTGGTAGGTCACTGCTGGAAATCCCAGACCCAGCCCATGCTCTGAGCAGCCACAGCCAGGCCTGGTAGACTTGTGCCAGCGTGGGGCTATTTAAGGCCCTGCTTTAGCTGCCTCTCTGCTCACAGTTTCCCAGCACTGCTGCAAGGGGTCTTGGCAGCTGAGCTGGACACTTATTAGATAGAAACAGAGAGCGAGAGAACAGGACACTACAGAACTACATCCCCAGCAGCCTCCCAACACCAAGTCCCCAGCTACCCCCTTCCAGCAAGACCTGGCACCCATCCCACGACAACCACATTCTAGCCCCTCAGCCCCCCCCCAACTCCTTCCTGCCCCCAATACCCATCTACCCACTTCCTGCCAGACCTGGAACCTATCCTCTAGCTGCCTCCTTCCAACCCCTTGGCTCCCCAGCTACTCACTGGCACGCTGCAGTGGACCCTGGGCAGAGCCCCCAAGCAGGGAGAGAGCCCGTTGTAACCCGTTCTCACACACTATACAGGCCCCTGCTTGGAGATTTTATTACAAGTGAAAAAGAGCCACAGATGGGAATTTATTGATGAATAAATCTCTATTTCTGTAATAATGCAATGGCTGCGGTGGACAGAAACTGCTCCAGGGGGATGTGCTCCCCACAGCAATGAGACCTGCCTTTATCAGGGAGGGGGTGTGGTAGCTGGGGGGTGGGGATTGGCTCCCATTGCTGAATCAGTGCCTGGGGGAGAACTGGTGCCTGGGGGGATCAACACGCGGGCGGGGGGAAGTGGCACTAATTGGGGAATCAGTGGCCAGGGTGGATCTGTACCCAGGGGGATTGGTGTCTACTGGGGACAGTGCCCAGTGGGAACTGGCACCTGTGTGGGATTTGGCAGGAACTGGAGCTCAGTGCTTTGGAACAGATCTTGCCATGGCTGGTATTTTGACAGCCCCTTTCAATGTATTCCTGTCCTGCTGGAGGCACGTTGTAGGGCCTTAGATACTGATTATCCTATAGACAGGCTCCACAGGGAGATGGCCTCCACTCCCCCAAAGGAGGTTCTCTAGGACCCCACAGCCTGCTCCTCACCATGCCAGTTCTCCACTCTCCAGGGGCAGTTGACGTAATGCAGGGCCCCGCTGACAGGGCTGCGCTGGGCAGGATCCAGGACCAATAGGCTCCGCAGCATGTGGGTGGCCTCAGCCGTCAGGCGCCTCCAATGGCGTGGTAGGTCCTCATCCAGGCCTGACTCCTGCCACAGCATGAAGTCCTCAAAGAAGGGGTCAGCTGGCAGGCTTTGCTCCCAGGGGAAGTAGCCGGTCAGCAGGCAGAAGAGCATCACACCAAAGGCCCAGGCATCCAGGCTGGCATCGATGGGCAGGCCCTGGGCACTGGTGGTGTTGCTCAACTCCGGAGCGGTGTAGGGGATCACCCCAGCCACCAGCTTGAGCCGGGTGCCCTTGGGCCGGGTGAGCCCGAAGTCGGTCAGCTTGATGCGCCGGCACTCAGGGTCGAAAAGCAGCACGTTCTCGGGCTTGACGTCTCGATACACCAGCCCCCGGCTGTGGATGAACTCCAGGGCACTCACCAGCTGCTTGGCACACTGCTTGGTAGCTGGCTCGGGGATCCCGTCCTGGACAGGGACAAAGAGAGGAGATGTTGCAACCCACAGCACCATTGCAGCCCCGCCAGCCGAACGTGCACCAGCCAGCTTTGCATTCAGGGGAGACTCTGGCACTTCGAATGTTGGAGATGGAGGTTCTCTGGGTACAGTCATTACCCCCAACCTGGGGCTGAAGAGGAGATGGTGCCCCTAGTGGGGCAATGCCCATTCCCTGGGCAGGGCCCATTCCCTGCCCCCCTCATCCAGCTAGTCCCACAAGCTGGGGCTGGATCAGAGCTGGTGCCCCCTAATGGGGAAAGCCCCATCTCGACACCCCCTAAGCCAGCTAGTCTCCCACAGATTGGCCAGATGGGTGCTAGTGCCTCCTACAGGAGAAGGCCCCATGTCTCATTCCCTTTCCTGGCACTCACCCGTGGTTTGATGATGGAGATCAGGTCTCTGTGCAGCGCTGGCTCGTAGAGAAAGCCGTAATGCTGGCTGGACTCAATGGCAATGCCAAACATGCTGATGATGGCAGGGTGGGTTGCGAGGGAGAGCGCCACGCAGTACTCATACAGGAAGGTGTGCAGCTTGGTGTGAGCTTTGGGCAGCAGCTTGAGAGCCATGGGGGTCCCTGAGGATGCGGGAGAGAGGTTAGGCTCCCTTTGAAAAGCTGCTCACACCATGGCCAGACAGGCAGGGCATTGGGCAGCCATGGGGCATGGAACCGTGGAACTCACTGCCACAGGGGGATCTCCAGCCAGATCCTGAGGGCAGGTGTTCACTGTAGGAGCTGGTTAAGAGGAATGGCCATTCTGAGAGTGGGCCCAGCCAGCTGCATGCTGTGTGGGTAGGGTCTGACCTGGGGCAGCAGGGGGTGAGGGATACCAGACTAGATAGACCCATTTGGTCTGATCCAGAGCAATGAGAGGGAGGGATTCCAGGTTAGATGGGACCATTGGCCTGACCCAGGGCAGTAGGAGAGAGGAGCTGAGGGTCAGAGAGAGCAGAGGTGGGGTGGCGTGCAGGTCCAAGGTGAGGGCAGCTCCTTACCTCTCTGCCTGTGTGTCACCAGCACCACATGGCCATACTTGCCCCTGCCTAGCTCCCGGATGACCTGGTAGTGCTCAGCCACCTCGGTGCGCACCAGGCTCTGGGCTGTGATTTCCAGCATCTCGTCCAGCACGGCCAATGCTGCTGCTCCTGGGCACTGGGCCATCACTGAGTCCTGCAGAGACACCACAGGCTGAGCCGCGGCAGCTCCCACTGGACAGAGAGAGCCAGATCTGGACCTTATACACCACTCCATCCCTAGGTGCTCTACGGGAGCCTGGGGGCCTGCTGGGAGTGGTGCCTAGCCCAGCACTCAGGTGATGGTGCCCTGTCTGCCCAGCAGCCTTCTGCACTGCAGGCACAAAGTGACAGGTGAGGGGAGAACTGGCTTGGTGACCTGATCCCCCTTTGTTTGTCCTGGGTGAGGAGCTGGTTAGCGCTGGGTGGAATGGGCACTGTCCAGAGGGAACCCAGCTGAGACTCCCGTTCATCTCATCCAGGCCAGGGAGATGCTGCCTCTGGTGGGAGGAGGGACTGCTGCCAGGAACAGCCCTCCCAAGCGTCCCCAACCCAACTCTGTGAGTGGAGGGCAGGATCAGCATCTTGTGAGGCTGTGCCATCACCGCTGCACATGGCAAGAGGCTCAAATGTGCCAGTCTCATTCTCCATCCCCGGTGCGGGGTCCCTCTGGCTCAGAATAAGGCTTGGAGCTGAGTTAGAGCCCTTCCAGCAGCCCTTCTAAGTGCTTTTGGAGAGACCAGACCCCACCTAATGGGGGAGTGGACAGATTATCCTATGGACAGTGCGCTCACAGTGTTCTGTGTTTGGAAGCCACCAAACCCCCACCAGAGCAGCAGTGTGTAGATGTGGCTAGGCCTTGCATGCTGTGTATAGTATTTGGGGAAAATCCCCCAAACCCTGCCCATGTGGATCCTTCCTATTGCAAATGCTGTGTAAGAGCCAAAGGCACAAGAGCCCTACACAGTGCCTCTCATGTGCTGCCAGCCCGTGCACTGCAGGGATCCAGCCAGAGGCACAGTGGGTAAAGGGGTAAGGCCTGACTCCTCAGCACACCTGAGAGATCTGTAAAGTCTGGCACTGCACAGCCTCTGGCTGTGAGGAATGGCCACCTGCCCTGACATGGCTCCTGAGGCGTCCGCACTTGAATCCAGTGACTGCTCCCTGGCTGCTCAGGACACACTCAGGAGTGCCTGGGTCTAGTGCTGGGGGAAGAAGTGATTTTTTTTTGGGGGGGGGGGGGTTCATTGACAATTTCAAACTCAAAGAAAAATCAAAACATTAAAATTTGTGCAGATTTTTTTGTTTTTTTTTCAAAACAAAGAACTCTGTGAAACTGACACAAATTCTCAAAACGTTTCAATGTTGCTGAATCTGCATTTTTTGCTGAAAAGAATTTTGGTACCAAAATGTCCCCCAGCTCTCCTGGGGACTCTGGCTGGGCGTGGCAGCTCCAAACATCCCCAGGCAGCCAGCCCCATCTGTGCACTGAACAGAGCACCCTCCTGCCCAGATGGGAAGGTTGTGGCACTACCCTGACCTGCAGCTCTACACTTGTCCCTCCCTGCCAGCTGTGCCATTCAGGGTCCCTGGTGCCTCCAGGCTTGGAGCGGGCAGAGCCCTCTCAGAAGCACTGCACTTTCCTTCTGACTCTGAGCCTGGCAAGGTCCCCTGGAGCCTGGGCATCTCAGACCCATTTTACAGGGAGCGGCGGGGGTGGGAGGGGAGCAATACCCAACTCATGAGACCCTCCCACTCCCAGAGACCAGAAATTGATCCCTTCTGATTAGGGGTGCCCTCACCTGGTTGCTTAGTTCTGGCCAGGCCCTATTGGGGGGCCCTGGTGGTAACATTGAGCAGTGCAGGTTCCAGAAAGCCATAGGGTCTGTCCATGTCCAGCAGCCTCTTTTTAGTCATCGCAGCTAAGCTCTGGTTCTGCTCTACCCTAGGGCCCCTACAGCGTCTATCTGTCCCATGCTGTCACCCTGAGCTTCACTGGTTTCTACCAGCCTGATGCCAGCAGCCAGTGCAAACCACACTGGGTGGATGGAGTCATTCTGGATTTACAGTGGTGGGAATCAGGGCAGAGCCCAGCCCCTCGAGTCCATTGAAACCAAACTCTCAACTGATTATTTCTGACTTGTGTGATCTGAAGTTTGGATGTCATTGTATAGTGATTAGATGCCCTTCACAGATCTATCATCTAATCTATCCAGTGCCAAATGACATCAGAGGTTAACTGACGCAACTCATTCTCATGCCAAGTTTCCCAGAGAGCTGGATACTCAGCTGGTTCTGGGCACATTGGGTGTAGAGCTCTGCGACTCTACCCCCTTTCTCCCTCCCCCACTTCAAGTCCTCTCTCAGGTACTGGTGCAGTGCCATGGGGCCCGAGTCTGCCCTATGCTGTTTGTGGCAATTGTCTCTAGGCTCTGCTTTCCTGTCAGGCCCCTGGCTCTGCTCCTGCTCTCCCCTGGGATTTCAGTGCTTCTAAGCTGCTCACCATTCACTGTGCTCTGGGGGCAGAATCCAGTTCCTCTGCCCCCCACAACCTGGCCCAGTGCAGCCTCTGGTCTCTATAATGACCCCCAGTCACAGCACCTCAGTGGGCAAAGATCCTGAGCCAGCAGCACAGACCATCCTCTATAGCTCAAGCTAACAGGGTCCTAGCCTTAGGTAGCAGCACTAGTCACCTGGCTGGACTGTGGTACACACTGGACTGGTAGATCAGAGCACCTTGCCCCAAGTGTCTAAGCCAGACACAAGAGATCAGAGCCCCACAGGCCTGCTGGGACTTTTGCCCTGAAAGACTCTGACTCTATTGAGTGAGGGGCATCATGCTGCTATACAGGCAGGTGCAGCGGTGGGAGAATGAGCAAGAATAACAGGTATGTAGCCTTTTCCCTTGGGTTTACATCGCTTCATCTAAATCAAAAGCCAAAGCTTGTGCCTCCTCCATCCTCCCCACACCCTCTGCTGTTGCTAAATTACACCAGAGCTCTGGAATCTAGTGATTTAGCCATGAAATTGCTAGAGCTCGGGAAAGCTCTAAGGGCCAGATTTGCACAAGAGCTCAGGGCCAGATGTGATGGGGCTCAGCATCCCCAATTGGGGCTAGCTTCTCAGTGAGCACAGCTAAGAGCATCTCTGGAAACCTGCCCCCAGTCAGGTGTGCAAAAAACTCACACCCCTCCTACCCCCCATTTACCCAGAATTGAGAGAAGCAACCGGGACCCCCAGAACCCACCAAGTGCTGTCATATGGGCTGAGGTTCAGCATTGCTTGCTCTCTGGGTCAGCTGCAGCCCTTGCCCAGGTGAGGAGTCCTCACTGACAGGCGTGAGCCCATTGGGGAGGATGGGCATAGGGGCTGGGTTCAGAGTGTAGGAATTAAAATGATTATGATCATCTCAGGAAAATGGATCCACCAGGGAACATGACACTGTCACTGGGGAGACTCAAGCCTGTGTGCATGGGAATGTCTTTACAGAAGGAAGTTCAGGTTACACACACACCTTAAGGGTTTGTGGGATTGGGCCCTTACTGCCTCAGGGACAGGGCCTGCAGCATCAGGCCTGTAGCTTGCCCAGCCTCTACCAGAGCAGTTCTCCTCCAGAGTTGCTGGGCCTGCCTCTGGCGGGTCTCCTGTCATCAGCTCTAGAGGGGCAGCACCACTCTTGCCTTGAGTCACAGGGTTAGGGTTTAGCCTAGTGCTCTTTGCCTTGGTGAGGGGTGAGTAGAACCAGAGCTGGGTTGCAGCTGGCGGTCTCCCAACATGGCTCTGTGTACTGTGCTGTGGGTCTGTGCCTGGTGCTGAGCAGGTAACACTGTTACCCTCTGTGGCACCTGCCACGTCAGCAAGCACAAGCTGCAATTTGCAGAGCACATGGTGCAACGACTAGAGCTGAGGATGAGGACCCCAGAGCCCTAGCCAGGGCTTATCTCCCCTCAGCTGAGCTGGAATTGGGGAAAGGCTGGATCCTTTATGAATCCATCCCTTCTCCCCATTCTCCCTCTGGGCTGTATCCCAACCCCCCTGGGGACACTGCTGCCAGTTGTCAACACCGGAGACCCCCCTCCCTCTCCCCTCCAAATACTCTCCAGTTTACAGCAGCACTTGCTGCATGGAGCCCTGAGCTGCTGGGATTGACAATGAAGACCTGACCCTACAGCAGGACCCTACCCATTTGCCTGCTGATCCTTACATGCAGGCCTTTTGGGGGGGCAGGTGAAAGCTGATCGCCTGGGCAGCACATCCTGAGCCCGCATCACCGCAACCACCCCTCAGAGTCCAGCTAACCTTACCCACCCCCCTGCTGGGGGGAGGAATTCCTCCCCAAACACCATCCTGGAGAAGCACTAAGTCACCCATATCCCCGGTGCACTCACCTCCCACACAGGAGAGGGCACTGCCCCTCTGCTTCTTCCTGCCCTGTGCATGCCTGTGTCTGCTTTCCCCACAGCCTGGCAGGTCACCTGCCCTTTCCTGCTCATCCACTGCATCGCTCTCTTTTCAGCTGATTACTAGCAATGCTATTATTATCGATAATACAGCTAATGCTTACATGGAAGGCTGTGTGATTCGAGCACAAGGGCTGGGAGTCAGGGCTCCTATCCCCAGCTTTGGGAGAGGAGTGTGATCTAGTGGGTTAGAACAGGGTGATTGGGAGCCACACTCCTGGGATCTAGCCCACCTCTCTTCCTTGGGCAGATTAGGGGTTGAGATAGTACATGAGGATGGAAGATGGTCTGGCTGTGTTGTCCTTGGAACTGTATTAAATGCAGTAACTGCATATGCTGAATCACCTGATAGACAGCTGCAATTCAGCTCCTTCCTGAACAAAAAATAGGCGCTGTAGGATGAACGATTATTATTGGTTACTGTTAGTTACTGTAGGTCCCGAGTACATCCCACATTCCATGCACCTACAGATTTGTCCACCTCTGACTTGTTTGGAGAGCAGTACCAGGTTTACAGTGGCACCAATGGCACCGTCGTGCTAGGCCCACACTCTGGGGCCCATTATGGTTGCCAGGCAGGAGCACCGGAAGCTCCCTAGAAGTGAGGGGACCACTCGCACCCAGACTGTGGCCCCATCCCCCTGCTCTACCCCTCTCCCTGTGGCCCTGCCCACACTCCACCCCCACTTCACCCTGAAGCCCTGCCCCTGCTTGGCCTCTTCCCCCCAAGGCCCTGCCCACTGCTCTCTCCTTTCCACACACCCCCCCCCCATTGCTCACCCTTATGGCAGGAAAAAAGTGGGAGGGCTAAAAGTGATAGGGCCATGGCCCCCTGCCCCACCCCCATTCTGGTGCCCCTGTTGCCAAGTGTCTGGTTTTCGCCAGGAAAGTCCAGTCAAAAAGCAGACCTGGCAATGTCTGGTCAGTACTGCTGATCGGCCACTAAAAATCTGACTACAGGAGTAACCGCAATCAGCCTCCCCACCAGGAGGGCAGGAAGAGCAGTTGCTGTTGCCTGAAGGAGCTGCAGCTCAGCTGGAGAGAGAGAGAGAACTGGCTCCTGAAGACCCAGCTCCAGCAGAGAGAGGTAGGTACCGGCAGGGCCGGTGCAACCACTAGGCGAACTAGGTGGTCACCTAGGGCGCCAAGTGGTTGGGGGCTCCAAAAAGTGGAGGCACTGGAGAGTCAGAGCATCAGCTTGCGGGGGTGGCAAGCCCCAGCCATGGAGGAGCCGGCACGGCGCAGGGGGGCAGCAGCGCTGCTAGCGGGGAGAAGCCGCGCCCCCCGCCCCTCCCGCCCAGGCTGCGGCCCGGCGCCCGCCCCCCCCCCCCGCGGGCCCCTCCTTGCAGGCGGCGGCCCCCTCGCCACGCTTGGGTTCTGCGGCTCCCAGGAGTGTGAGCTGCTGTGGCCGCCAGGGCCCGGGGCCCTGAGCCTGCTCTGAGAGGGGCAGTGGCGGCGGCGGCTCACACTCCCAGGAGCCGCAGTGCCTGAGCACGGCGAGAGGGAAGCCAGGGGACGCACGGGGGCTGCCACCTGCATGCATCTGCTGCAGCCTGCAGGAGCCCGGCTCCCCCCTCATCACGTTCAGGTTCTGTGGCTCCCGGGAGTGTGAGCTGCCGCTGCCACTGCCCCTCCCGGAGCTCCCCCCCTCCCGCTGCCTCAGCACTCTGCCGGGGAGGGGCTGCACGCTTGGCAGCCCAGCAGCCTGTTTTGCCTCCACGTGGAGCCAGCATCTGACCGGCATGGGCATGGTAAGGGGAGTCCCAGGGGGCAGTCAGGGAGCAGGGGGAGGGTTGGATGGGTCAGGAGTTCTGGGGGTCCTGTCAGGGGGCAGGGAGTGGTTGGATGGGGTGTGGGAGTCCCGGGGGTCTGTCTGGGGGGCGGGGGTGTGGATAAGGGTTGGGGCAGTCAAGGGACAGGTGGGGGGTGGAGTTCTGGGGGGCAATTAGGGGCAGGGGTCCCAAAAGGGGGCAGTCAGGGGACAAGGAGCGGGGGGTTGGGGGTTCTGAGATGGACAGTCAGAGGGTGGGAAGTGGGAGGGAGTGGATGGGGGTTGGGTTAGGGTGCGACTCTCCCCCCGTTCTCTATTTTGATTGTTGAAATATGGTAACCCTAGGCGAGGGGGGAACCGGGGGGCACATGGGGGCCGGCGCCCGCATGCATCTGCTGTAGCCTGCAGGAACCCCCAGGGGAGGGTGCCGGGCTGCAGTCTGGGCAGGAGGGGTGGGGGGTGCAGCTGCTCCCCACTAGCGGCGGCATCGCCGCCTTTGCAGGGCTGCTGCCCCCCTGTGCCGCGCCAGCTCCTCCATGGCTGGGGCTCGCCGCCGCCACAAGCGGGACGCTCTGGCTCTCCGGTGCCTCCGGAAGGCGGCTCCTCCCTGCCAAGCTGCTGCAGCGGCCCAAGCCCAGCAAAGCCCGTGAGTGGCCTCGGGGCGGGGGCCGCCGGGGTGGGGTAGGGAGGGCTCATGGGGGGGCTGTGCACCCTCCAGGGGAGTTCAGGGGGCGGGGAGGGGGGAACCTGGTCTGGGGAGCAGCCCCTGGGCACGGCTGCCCCCTGGGGTCTATAAAGGCTAGTTGGATTTGCCCCTCAATGAACCGATGTGCAAGGGGGGGCGCAAGGTGGAAGTTTCGCCTAGGGCGCAAAATATCCTTGCACTGGCCCTGGGTGCTGGTTCCACACCACCCTGGGGATGATCCTGTCCACTCCCCTCCTGTTCCATTGTGCTTGCCCCCGACCCCTGCCTTGCTCCGGGGACCAACCTCTCCTCCTGTCTTTTACAATCGTCCCCCATGGGGGCCCACACATATGTTTGGCGCCAGGCCCATCTGGAGAGCACTAGCTGGTGCAGCAGTGGTTGGGAAGAAGAGGGAGGATATAAAATGCAAGCCAAGGTCACTCCTGGAAAATCACCCATTCTTAGAAAATGCTCCTGAGAATCTGTGCAGAGGAGAGAGGCCATGGAGATACAAAGTCTCAGCCAGCACCCTCACCCCACAGTTATCACCAGAGGAATCTACTCCTGGGTAGGTAACATTGTCCTGGTGCTTTTACTAGGCTGATTGGCACATGAGTGTCAAAAAAGGGGCACTCCATGCATTCCAGGAGCCAAAGTTAGACAGAGCCATGTAATGATCTCACTGAGACAGAATTATGTAACCGTACATTCATAGAGCCATAGATTTTAAACCCAGAAGGGTCCATGTAGTCTAACCTCCTGTGTATCACAGGCCATAGAATTTCACACTTTCACAGAGTTACCTGTGTATCAAGGTCTATAACTTGTCTGGCTAAAGCATATCTTCCAGAGAGACAAGGTGGGTGAGGTAATATCTTTTATTGGACCAACTTCTGTTGGTCCAAGAGACAAGTTTTCAAGGCACAAAAAGATCTTCTTCAGGTCTGGGAAAGGTACTCTGTCTAGATCTACACTTAAAATGCTACAGCTACACAGCTGTGGCGCTGCAGCCACACCACTGTAGTGCTTCAGTGTAGATGCTACCTATGCCAATGGGAGGGGTTCTCCCATCAACATGAAGTAGTCCACCTCCCCAAGAGGCAACATAGTTAAGACAACCTAATTTTATGGTGTAGACCAGGCCTCAGAGTGTTACAGCTATATACAAAGTGGAACAAATTGTTTAGCATAAGTAGTTAACACCCATTCAAGATGAAGGGGCCCATTAAACACTCCTGCAGTCATGACAAAAAGGGGAGGGGCATAAATCCAGTGTTGTAATGAGCCATAAATCCAGTGTCTTTATTAAAACCATGATTTTTAGTGTTTAACAAAGTTATGAATTTAAGTTCTCAGGCTCATCTTGTGAAGGTGTTGTGCAGGTTTCCTTTAAGGACAAGGACCAAGAGATCAGATATGGAGTGGTCATTTTGTGAAAAGTGTTCACCCACAGGTGATATGGTGTGTTTGTCTTTTATCATCCAGAAATGTTTACAGTCTTAATCTAAAGACTTCAAGAGATGGACAATCCACCACTTCCCTTTTTTTGTTTGGTTCAATAGTGAATCACCCTCACTGTTAAAAATTTGTGTCTTATTTCCAGTTTGAATTTGTCTGGCTTCAGCTTCCAGGAGCTGGTTCTTGTGATGTCTTTCTATGCTAGATTAACAAATCCTTTAGTATTCTATATTTTTTCTCCATGAAGGTGTTTGTACACTGTAATCAACTCACTTCTTGGTCTTCCTTTTGATAAATTAAACAGATTGGGCTCTTTAAGTCTTTCACTCTAAGGGCTTGTCTACACTTAAAACAGTACAGCAGCACAGCTGTGCCACTGCAGCCGCACAGCTGTAGACACTACCAAAACTGACAGGAGGGGTTCCCTCATCAGCATATATAATCCACCTCCCTGAGAGGCAACAGCTAGGTTGAGAGAAGATTTCTTCCATTGACCTAGCACTGTCTGTATAGGGACTTAGGTCAGCTTAACAATGCCACTCAGGAGAATGGATTTTTCAGACCAAGGTAGTTAAACCAATCTAATTTTCTAGTGTAGAGGAGGCCTAAGGCATTTTCTCCAATCCACGAATCATTTTTTGTGGCTCTTTTACCCTCTCCAGTTTTTCAATATCCTCATTAAAATGTTGAAACCAGAATTGAACGCAGTATTCCTGTATTGGTCTCACCAATGCCAGATACAGATCACATCTCTATTCCTACACCCTGCTGCCTTATTTATACATCCAAGGATTTCATTAGCCCTTTCTCCCACAGAATTGCATTGGGAGCTCATGCTAAGTTACTTGTCCATTATGATCCCCTAAATCATTTTAAGAGTCACTGCTTTTCAGGATACACTCCCCAATTCTGTAGGTATGGCCTGCATTCCTTGTTCCTACATATAACTTTGATTTGGCTGTATTAAAATGGAGCTGAGTGAATAATTGATTTTGGGGTTCAGGAGCCAAACTATAAAAATCTAAAAAAAAATTATCTGTTCAGTTTGAACCAAAACTGAGGGGTTTTTGGTTTTTCCCATCAAAACAAAAACAAAAAAAAGGGGGGGGGGGAATCATTTTTGTTTGAACCAAACATTTCTTTTGACCCCAAATTTTTTTTTTTCATTTTTTCATTTTGTTATGGATCATTTTTAGATGTGTTTCACCCTTTTTGGTGTTTTGTTTTTTAAATAGCTAAATTTAAAACAAAACACTGTTTCAAAATGAAACATCAAAATGAAACATTTTCTTTTCTGGCCAAAACTACTCACCAACTTCAACCTAAATTCACAACTAGTTTTGATCCCCCCAAAATGCATTTTTTTGGTGAATGTACCACTCACCAAAATTGTTTTACCCAACTCTATATTAAAAAACATTTTGTTTGAATTGGACCAATTTATCAAGCGATCCAGATTGCGCTGTATCACTGCCCTGTGCTTGTCTTTATTTATCACTCTGCCAATCCTTGTGTCACTCACACATTTTATTAGCAGTGATTTTATATTTACCTCCAGATCATTGATAAAAATATTGAATAGTGTTGGGCCTAGTACCAATTCCTGTGGAACTCTACTAGAAACACCCCCATTCCATGATGGTTCCCCACTGATAACTATTCATACAAATTCAACATGACATTGATACAAATTCAATATGGCACACATTAAATGGATTAAAAACTGGCTAACTGATATGTCTCAAAAAGTAATACTAAAGGGGGAGTCATTATCGAGAGGGTCATTTGCAGTGAGATCCTGTAAGGATCAGTTCTTGACCCTACGCTATTTAACATTTTTATCAGTGACCTGCAAGCAAACTTCAAAGTATTACTGATAAAGATTGTAGATGACACAAAGATTGGGGGAATGGTAAATGAAAAGCCAGGTCACTGATACAGAGCTATCTGGATCGCTTGGTAAGCTGGGTACAAGCAAACAATAAGTGTTTTAATATGGCCAAATGTAAAGTCATACATCTAGGAATGAAGAATGTAGGCTATACTTACAGGATGGGGGACTCTATCCTGGGAAACAGTGACTCTGAAAACAACTTAGGGATCATGGTGGATAATCAACTAAACATGAGCTCCCAGTGCAACACTGTGCCCTAAAGGGCTAATTCAGTCCTTGGCTGTGTAAACAAGGGAATCTAGAGCAGAGTAGAGAGGTTATATTACTTCTGTGTTTGGCACAGGTCTGACCGCTACTGGGCTACCATTTCCAGTTCTGGTGTCCACAGTTCAAGAAGTATGTTGATATACTGGAGAGGGCTCAGAAAAGATCGACGATAATAAAAGGATTAGAATACATGCCTTATAGTGATATACTGAAAGATATCAGTCTATTTAGTTTATCAAAGAGAAAGTTAGCGGTGACTTGATTATAGGCTGTAAGTACCTACATGGGGAACTATTTGATAATGAGTTCTTCAATTTAGCTGACAAAGGCATAAAAAGATCCAATGACTGGAAGCTGAAGACTCAAAATAAGGTGTACTTTTTTTTTTAACAATGAGGGTAGTTAACCACTGTAACAATTTAACAAGGGTCATGGTGGATTCTCCAACACTAGCAATTTTAAAATCAAGGTTGAAAGATTTTTTCAAAGATATGCTCTAGTTCAATCAGGAACTAATTCAGGAAAGTTCTAGGGGGAATCAGACTAGATGATCACATTGGTCTCTTCTGGCCTAATAATCTATCTTCAGCTTTTTAAAATCAGTCAGCGAACCAGTTCTTAATCTCCCTGGGCAGAACCATGTAATAATCTCACTGGGACAAAACTGTGTAACTTTTTCACCCAGACAGAGCAGTATAACAATCTCACCGGACAAAACTATGTAACAATCTTACCGGACAAAACCATCTAACGATCTCTCCAGGATAGAAGTGTGTAACAATTTCACCAGGACAGAGCTGTTAAATTATCTCACCAGGCAGAACTGCATAATGATCTCACCGGATAAAGCCACGTAACAATCTCACCAAGCAGAACCGTGTAACAATCTCACCATTGATCAGATGGCACTGGTTGCCAGATGTCTGGAACTGCTGGGCTCCATGTTGTGCAGTGCATTATCCCTGCTTTCTGGCGCTGGTTTTGGGGATATCTAGTCATGCCTCTTTGTGTGCCTATCCTTTGTCTTTGACAGTGACTGGACAGCATGACCCCCACTCCCCTGCCTGCCCCAAGCCTCTCACCTTCTCCAGCAGCACAGTATTGACTGCTGCAGGCTGTCCTGCTTCTCCTGTTGCTGCTGCAGGGCTCAGCTCAGTCTGTGCTGTGCAGCTGGAGGGGCTGTCAGGCATTACGGGGCTAAGCGTGACGCTCCGCCCCCTCCCCATATTTCTGGCCCTGGGGGACTTGCTACTTCTGCTCTGAAGGTGACAGCAGAGGGGAGGTGTCTCGTGTGTTATCTATCTGATAGGGCACATGGAAAGGAGGGTGAAACAGGGTCCTCTGCCCTCACAGCGCTTGGAATGGGGCTACTGCTGCCCACGGAGTCTTAATCCCATGAACCTCAGGGATGCTCTGGGTTGAGAGGGCATCTGCGGTTTGGGGCTCGATCAGTGGAATTGGGGACTATGCCTTTAAGAGTTGAGCTTTCCTGGCAAGGCGCTGTGAAGCGCTTGTTGTGCACAGCTAGTTGCAAGTTGGAACCTGACACAGAACAAAGCAGAGCTCTTACAGGCGCCGTTGTAGCGCGGTAGTGTGAACATTTATTATAGAGACAGGAGGGATTCTTCCCTCGCTGTAGTAAATCTACCTCTCCGAGAGGCAGTAGCTAAGTCAATGGAAGAATTCTTTCTGTCAGCAAAGTGGTGTCTACACCAGGGCTCAGGTTGGCTTAACTACATCACACAAGGCGTGACATTTTTCAGGGCCCTGAGTGATGTAGTTAAACTGACCTAACTGTGTAGTTAGACCAGGCCTGAGTAATCACTGGACACCACATCAGCTCCCTTCCATAGCCCTCCTCGAACCCCCACCCGGCCCTGCCCCCTGCCCTCAGTGATGCTGCAGAGACAGTGACTCTGTACATGGTCATTGCTGGGGACAGTGCGCAAGGAAGGGACCTTCTGGAGCCACACCCCCTGTGGAAGAGCACAGCACCACTCTCCAGAATGGCACCATGGCTGCTGAGCAGCAAAAGACCCTTCGGTCACAGTTATCTGCCTTGGGGAGCCCCAGGGGCTGAAAGTGGCAGGGGCCTAAGTCACCACAGTGGGGCCCAGTGGGCCCAGCCAATTCACACTGACAGTTGCAACTTCTGGTGCCACAGGGGACGATGGAAACCCCAATGGTAGGTGCACTGACCTGCCCAAGGGTATGCCCCATAGCTGCAGCCAGCTGGCCCCTGTGCAGAGGTTGTCTCCTTGGCCGGGGCTCAGCTGTTTTCTTCTCATCATGGACTTGTGGGAAGAGAGAGAATCTGCTCCCAGTGATGACACTGACCTGACCCAGATCACAGCACTTGACTCTGGGGCCGGGGTCTGTGTTTTGGAGCAGATGGGCAGTGCTGCTTGTGTGCTGTTTAGCTGGTGATTGTGAGGCCTGTGTATGTGCAGCTGCGTCTCTGGCATGGGGCAAGTGCTGTGGCTCTCGCATGGCTTTTGAGTGCTCTGCTCTCTGTTCTGCATGACCAGAGCAGCACAGGTGACCTGCCCATGCTGAGCTCTCACTGCCACTGCTCTGGGATCCCTGTGAAGGCAGCGCTGTCTGGGGCAGAGTCTGTCCCTCACCATGGAGAGCCGGGAGGCCTCTGCAAGCACAAGTGCCCAGGGTTCTGGGGCTGCTCTGCTCCAGCACAGGGACTGAGCCCTTCTGTGTGCTGCCCAGAGGGAGGGATATTTCACCAAGGGCCTGTCACTGGGTGCCCTGCCTGATGGGAAGGCAGTGAGGAGAGACCCACCTGGCCTGTTACGGACCCACAGTCCCTTGGGGAACGAGACTCATCCCCTGTGTCTCACAGCCAGGTCAGGAAAGCAGAGAGCAAGAGGAGCACAGTTCATCAGGATCAGGGCTTTGCCCCTGCATCTGGGCAAGAGAAGGGCTCTGAGTGTTGTGGTTGGGTGACTGATGCAGCAAAGATCCCGTGGCAGCTGGGCTGATGAGGGCAGCTCCCCCTCCACATCCCATGCCTGAAGGCCACACACTTCTTCCAGAGCTGCAGATAGAACCCAGGTATCCTGACTCTCAGTTTCGTAACTGACTTTTTAACAACCCGCTTTCCCGTGTCCTGCTCCCTTCCCATCAAGAATGTGACTCTCGCCTTGTGTTTGGCTCAGGGACAAGGCAGCTGCCATAGCCTCGGCTGGATCTGTGTCCCACCAACCAGCAGCTTCCTCTGGCTTCAGCCGCCATGGCTGAAGGATCCCCTCCACTCGCAAGGACCCAGCCCACCGCTCATTCCTTCCTGACAGCTGGCAATGGCTGTGGAGGGGAAGCAGCCCCAGTCAGCCCACTCAGCCCCAGGGTGGGAAGTGTCACTGTACTGCAGGGTAGAGCTGGATGCAGGGCATTCTGCACTGCAAAGCCCACTGCAGCCATGGCTTTGGGCTGTGTGCAAGCATGACGCACTGGGGCTGATGGCCAGAGGGCTCCCACCGGCAGAGGAACTCTCATGGCAAATGCACTGCTCCAGCCCAATGCTGGTGCCACTCAGAGCAGGGGAAACCCCAGCTCAGCAGCTCCTGGAGAATGTGTTCCAGGGCAGGGGGCACACAACCCCCCGCACCTGGAGGTACCTGCTCTAGAGTCACTCTTCAGTTTCCATGGCTGTTTGGTCCTTGGCCTGTCTGCAAGGGATCCCATTACTGGCTCAGCTACCATAGTGATGCACAAAGAGATGATAGATGAATAGGTAGATTTGTATGGGACTCCAGATTGCAGGGAAACAGCAAGGACTCTGGGACAGGAGCAGCCGGGATCCAGGCTGGGCTGGTGGGCAGGAGGGGCAGCAATGCTGTCAGTGGGGAGCAGGGAGGGGATTTTCATTTGGTGCTTCAAGCCATGCCAGATGGAGCTCCACTCCAGTGTCCATCAGGAGCTCTGTGAGGCCTCTGCACCCGCCCCCAGTGCCATTCACCCCCATTTCCCACATCCTCCTCTTTCCATGGAGCTGCCATTGCACTGTCAGTCAAACTGAGGGGCAGGGCAGTGGGCCAGTGTGTGGCAGCCAGGGGCAAAGCTGCTGAATGATATGCATCTCGTATGACATTCATACACGCAGCGGGTTTGTCACGCATTCCCGGAGCTCAGAGGAAACATCATGTGCTGTATTTGGGGGCTGGGGCACTGAGATGCAGGCTGGGAGTTCTAGCCCCCGTTCTTCTATTGACTGCAATCAGCCTTTGTGCGCTTCCACAACCCTTATCACCAACGAAGGCCTCACACGTCTACCTGTCCTGTCATGCACCCATTTCACCACTCAGGTAACTGGGAGATTGGACACAGTCAGTACAGGCAGAGCTGGAGATAGAGCCCAGGTTTCTGATATGACAAAGCCAAGTCTCAGCCACTGTGTCATGCTGCCTTTCAGAAGGAATGGTCCAAACTACGTACTTAACTATGCTGTCTCTAACCACTAGACCACACTTTGCATCCAGAGTCATGAGCATAACCCAGGAATCCTAACAGACAACATTCCTCTGGTGTCGCACAGAGTTGTGTATCCCACTGGCAAAGTGTGTGCTGTGTCTTCCTCTGTGGCTGGATAACATCAATTCACCAGCCACTGCTCCTATGGCTGAACTGGAGGCGGTCTATGCGGTAGATCTACAGGTCCTGCACTCAAACCCTGCTGATAGCCCATGGGCAGGGCAGGAATTATACTACAGGGGGTTTGTTAGTGTCCCTTATATTTAGGTTGCCTCAACTTTTCCATTATAAAAGATTCCTGTCTTTGAGGAAGCTCTCGTGTCCGTCCCCACTGCTACTGCTGCTTGTTGGTGCTGCTGAGCTTCGATATTCTGCAGCAGAAAAGTCCTTGAGCCACAGCATTGCCTCTTCTTTGCTCTGTGAAATTCTGTTGTGTTTGGCTAAGATACAACATGTTCACTATCACCATTTTCCATCTCTTGCTCAGGAAACATCGGCAGCAGCCAAAATCATCTGCTTTCTTATGGCATTCAAAAGGCATTCTAATACTTCTGGGGTTGCTAGGTGGATCCCCTTATGCCACCACTCTAAGTATGAATGGGGCAGTTGTCCATAATGTGTTGCATAGTTTGTACTTCACCACAATCACAATTTAGTGATTCTTTAATTTTCCATTTGTGGAGGAGACATCTACACCTTCTATGCATTGGGGAGGAGATGACAAGCTTCATGTGGTCTCCTGTTACGTTTGAAGGAACAACAAATGTCATAAAATTGGTGACCAAATGTCCTTTAAGGACCTCCTGGTCAGAAACGCAGCAGCAACCAAAACAATAACTGAACATGAACGTTCTCAAGAGCCAGACATGCAGCTACACTGCAGAAACAGCAGCAGCAACAGATACTGCACCAGGAACAACCGGGAACTACCACTATATGAGGGCGGTTAGCCGAGCTGGAGGTCCCACCAAACAACCTCCCAGATCCAGCACCTGATTCCCACTGCCCAGAATAACAGCCTTCTTTAGCTACCAGCAAATGTACTCAATTCGGTAGCTTAAGTGTGGCAGTCAATGCTGAAGGCTCAATGTTGAAATCCTGCTGATGATGCATAATAAAGAAGTCATTATAGTTACATTTAATAGAATTTGTGTTTACCTTTGTATGAAAAGGAACCTAGGAAATTGCACACAAATAAACAACATTACAAGAACTTTAAGGTTGCAAAGTCAAATACTCAAAGGCTAGATTTTCAGTTGGCTGGAGAACCTTAACTCTGCCCCTTAAAACAGAAAACTGCTTCTCTCTGGCAGGTGTGACATTAGCAACAGCTGGGACTTACTGCACATCTCCAACGGGCTAAAGAGCCTCTCATCTGCTATTCCCCAGTGTGAATCTAGCCCTGTACAACAGCACTAATAGCTGTTCCCAGCTAATGGCCAATTAGTAGCCCCTAATCTCCAGCTCCCTTTTTACAAATTCACTCCCATCCTCGCTCTGCACAAACAAGCAAACTCAGCAGAGATACCAGGAACTGCCTGGGCTATTGAGAACAAGCTGCTCAGGTGAACCCCAGTGACAGCACCCCCACACCGTACCAATGCTGAGGGCAGCTGGCAGAGCTGTATGTGGGGAAAGCTGTCCTGCATACATACGGGGCTCTGTTTACCAGGACTCTCATGCTGATGCTTTTCACCAGCACTTAAACTATTTTTAAGATGAAGTTTATGGTAATATGTAAGCTATTTACATATATGCAAATAGGCCATTAGAATTTGCATAGAACGACACCATTGGCAGTTCTGCACAGACACTATGGTCCCATGATGCCCAGCTCTGCTGTTTGGGCTGCATTTGCTCCCCCCTTCCAGAGAGCACCAGCCTGCTTGGAGCCTGAAGCTAGGGCAGGGGAGATTCCCCTGGCTTCCCCCCATCCCTCTCCCTTCTCCTACTATTAATATACCTCTGACCTGCCAGCACCCCTGCCCAGTGCCAGCAGGAGGCCAAGCTGTGCCAGACAGTGGTGCAGGATGGGGGTGACCACTCTGTTCCCATGAACGCTGGGCTGGGGCCGTGTGCTCACCCAGCTCCCAAGCATAGGTAGGGCTCTCAGTTGCTGCTGCCAGCTGCACAGGCCATTTGTGCTGTGAGGTCATTTTTCTCTATGCCATCGCTTTGGAATCTGCTGGCCCCCTTCCCAAAAGTGCAAGGCAGGGTCCCATCCCCACCACGTGACAGAGTGACAGAGTGCAGTGTGAGCCAGCATCCTGCTCCCCAAGAACTCATCCCACCCATCTCCTATGGCCCAGACAGCACTTTAATATCCAGGACTCTGACCACAGGAGCGTGGGCTGGGGAGCTCAAATCTGGGGGCTCCAGCAGCAGGGAGATGAGACACAGGGAACTGGGCAATTGGGTTTCATGGAGCTGCTACAGCCCTGGAATTAGGGGATTTGGACATTGGGGAGGCAGATCTAGTTTGGGGATCAAGGAGGATCTCACTGCCAAGATCCTTCCCCAAGTCCCACCTGCCAGTCTGATCTTTTTGTGCTACCCAGGTCATCCACTGCCATGAACCATCCCTGATCCCACCCTGACTTGTCCTCACCACCCACACACTTACACACCCACACGTGCATAAACACACACACAAAGGGAGCAAAATAGGACTCAGTGGGGAGCACTCTCCCTTGACAGTCAGCACTGACCCCAATGCCCCAGTGCCGCACTAGGGACCTGTGCTGCAGGGAGTGGGCTAGAGGCTCAGTACAGGATGCATTTTACTCTCTCTGTCCCAGTGGGCTCTCCTTGTGCCCCCCTCCCTGGGCTCAGGCATGGGCCGCATGTGCAGAGCACTCAGTCCATGGTGTCCCTGGGGCTAAATGGCTCATTGACAGTACTAGGTGTGGATGGAGAGTTGCAGAAGAGTAGCACCCCCCTGCATTGCCCCAGCCCTGGGCTATGGCTCAGGCTGCATGGGATGGGGGCCAGCAAGGGCCATAGGGCAGCTGCACTCTTCCAGAGTGGGGAGATGGTCTCAGCACAGATCCCCTCCCTGCCCTCTGGGTGCAGAGACTCCCTGTGGGCACCCTGCAGGGGAATGAACTGCACTGTGTCTAGTTGGGAATGGAACCCACCAGCCAAGCCTGACTGCAAAATGGGTTTGTGAATGACATGGGTTCCCAGCCACATCGGGCCCCCAACAGGAGTGGGGTTTAGGGGTGACAGCAAGAGGGGTGGAGCTGGGAGCCTGGACTCTTGACTTCTCTCCCTGACTCTGTGCCTGAGCTGCAGAGTGACAATGTGCATCTCTTCCCATGTCAGTGACTCAATTTCCCCATGAGCATCCTAGGCAATGACAAGCAAATGCTCCATATTGATGAGGTGAGCAGTTCACACAGGCCTAGGGGACCCCCCCCCAAACACACACACACACACACACACCATGCAGAAAGAGCTCAGCCCTACTAGAGGGAGGGCATACTCAAGCTGACCCCCAACTCCCCTCTGCCATGATTCCCAGCACAGCAGGCTGGGCTGGCCAGGCCCCCAGGTGCATGAGAGGTTGACTTTGTGTGAGTGAGGCAGGGCGTGGATATCTGAGGGCTGTCCCAGGTGAGGGAGGCTGTCCCAGTATTGCCAATCTCAACAGATCAAAACCCATGAGTCAGACCCCAACAAATCATGAGAATTTATCTGAATTATATTGTGTTTTTTTGTCTTTTGATTTCCAAACTACCCCACCCACTGTGTGTGTGTGAAATAATAAGCGTGGCCAATGCTCCCAAATGTATTGGGTCAGGTGGTTCTGTCCCCACTGCTGGAGGTCACACCCTACATCTGCTTAGACCCTGCCCTGCAAGTAATTCTGCCTCCAACCTCCAAATCAATCCTGTCCCCCCAGTCCCTTCAGGTCAGGCCTCCAGCCCCCCTCTGCCCCTTCCCCACTGGCTGTTACAGGAGGGGGAGGGGAGCAGATGCATCAACTTGTCCCCATTGCTCACAGGAGGGGAGAAGGGAGGAGGAGTGGAGCCGTCCTGGACTGCTGGGCTCTTTAGCCTCCTCCTCCCCTCACCAACCCAAACCCGTGTTTGTGGGAAGAGGGGGGGGGAGGAGGAAGCTAAAGAGCCCAGCAGCCTGGGGCAGCTCTGCTCCTCCTGCCCTCCATCCCATGAGAGTATCTTCGCACTGCTGAGGAGAGGAAGAGGGAGAGGGAGGGAGGAAGGGAGAGAGCTGTTCCTGCAGCAGCTCTGATTGGTTGCTGTGCCCCAGGAGGTGGGAAGGTAGGGCAGGCAGCCAATCAGAGGGGTTTTCCCATTATATGGGTCTCAAGTTCACTAGGGCTAGAAAAAGGCCATTCAGCCAGCCCAACCCTGCCCTCGCCCCCACAAGTTGACTTTGCTGCTGTCAGGGGTAGGTGCTGCTGGGGGCAGGGGCTGAAGCAGGGGGTGGGGAGGCTGCATTAGGTCACATTTTGAAGAATTGCCACTTAGCTACAGTGCTATGGTTGCCAACTTTCTAATTGCACAAAACCGAACATCCTAGCCCCGCCCCTTCCCAAGGCCTCGCCCCCTGCTCACTACATTCCTTCTCCCTCTATGGCTCGCTCTCCCCCACCCTCACTCACTTTCACTTGACTGGGGCAAGGACTTCGGGCACGGGAGGGGGTGAGGGCTCTAACTGGGGGTGCAGGCTCTGGGGTGAGGCCAGAAATGAGGGGTACAGGGTGTGGGAGGGGGCTCCACGCTGCGGGGTAGGTCTGAGGGATTCAGAGTGCAGGAGGGGTCTGCAGGTTAGGCAGGAGGTAGGGGTGCAGAAGGGTGTATGGGCTCTGGGCTGGGGGTGCGGGCTCTGTGGTGGGGCCGGGGATGAGGAGTTCAGGTTGTGGGAGGGTGAGGTTCCAGGGGGGCTCAGGGCTGGGGCAGGGGTTTGGGGCACGGGCTTACCTTGGGCAGCTCCTGGTCAGTGGCACAGCGGGGCTAAGGCAGGCTCTCTGCCTGTCCTGGCACCGTGCTGCACCCCGGAAGCAGCCACAGCAGGTCCAGCTCCTAGGCAGAGGGGCCAGGAGGCTCCGCGCGCTGCTCTCCCCCACAGGCACTGTCCCCACCCACAGTTCCCATTGTCTGTGGTTCCTGGCCAGTGCTTGGGGCAGGGGCAGGGGCAGCACATGGAGCCCCGTGGCCCCCCTGCCTAGGAGCCGGACTTGCTGGCTGCTTCCAGAGTACAGCGCAGTGCCAGGACAGGTAGAGACTACCCTGTCTTAGACCTGCAGCACCGCCGACCGGACTTTTAACAGCTCAGTCAGCGGTGCTGACCGGAGCAGACAGGGTCCCTTTTCGACCAGGTGTTCCCATTGGAAAACGGATGCCTGGCGACCCTATATAACAGTGCAGCCTCCTTCCCGGGCAAGGCAAGGGGCTGGCCAGGCAGCAGGCCCTGGGCGTGGCAGTGAGCCCCTGAGCTGGCACTGTGATGGTGCAGGATTTAAGCCTCACCCCGCTGCGCCTGGGGAGCTGATACTTCCTGTGCACTGACATTTCTGAAAAGTAGCTTCCTTCCAACCTGAGCAGTGGCTTGGAGACAGCAGGACAGCGCTGTGCCCGGGGGTGGCCTGAGGTCCTGATATCTCTAGGGCTTTGTAGGCAAAAGGCTACTGTTTGAAAACATGCCCTCTGGCTTGTGTCCAGTGTCTTTCACACAGCAGCAGAGACATGTCCCATGTTGTTAGTCCCATTAAAGAGAGGCAGACCCACTGCTGCCTTGGGTTTCACACCCAATGGTGCTCTTGAGGGCACTGTGGACAGCCCTAAATTCCTCATGCTCTTGCTCTGCTCCCCTTGCCAGGACCACAGGCAGGCTTTGGGGATTTGAAACAGGCTTGAATTTCGGTTTCCCCATTTGGTTGATTCATTTGGGAATTCTGGGGCAGAGAGGATTATGGGATTGACCAGCTCCAGGCATGGGAACTTTCTGGGAACTTGCCTGTAAAAATGTCTGTATTGTAACTCCTGAGACACACAGTGGTGTTGTGAGTGTGCAGACACCACTCCCTGCCCAGGACCGCCAGAGCTGCGGGGCAAGACCCCACTTTATTGCCCCATCTCACCCTCTCAGCACAGTCCCTTAGTGCCTGCAGAGCCTAAGCTTCAGCCCCGGACAATCGGGATTTTTGTGTGTGGAGGTTTCCCAGAGAACCTGACCCCCCATCTAAATTGTCAGTGACTGAGAAGCCTATTGGTTCCCTTTCTCTGACTAGCTTGTCCCCGCTTGTATCCTACGCCTGCTTGGGGAACAGCCTTCAAACCAGCCTTGCCTGTAGGGGCCAATCCCACCCATGAGGATGAGAAGGGCCATCAGAGCACAAGAGCCTTTTACAGCTCGATTCCCAGATAATCAGTAGGAAGCTAAGGGATATTTCTGGGAACATTTCTCACCCTGTGAAAGGGGTTTTTATAAACTCCTGGGAGAGCAAATCCAGTCCCAGCTCTGCCCTCCCTGGCCAGTGAGGGGAGAAAACAAGACCTTGAGCTGTGCTGTGAAGCACAGACTCCTGGAAGTAATCCCCCAAAGCACTCTCCTGTTGGGAGGGAACAGCATGGTGGAGTCTGCAAACAGGTCCCTGCCTCAGAGCCCCACCCACCCATGCTGGCATAAACTGACGCATGAAATCTCTCCTGAGCTGATGAAAAGTCTCTCAGCTCCCTGGAGAAGTGCCAAACTCACCTCCCCCAAATTCCAGCTACTGCCCCTGTCCAGGGCTTAGCTCTCTCCCAGCTCCCAACGTGCCCAGAGATGCCCAAACTGCTACCAACCCCCAGGCACCCCTGTGACAAGCCTCTGATGTACCTCAGCAGCCAAGGAACAAACTGCCACTACTTCATATACAGCACCATCCAACCGGCCTGCCTTTGGATCACTCTCCCTGGGAACACTGCTCAGTATTGGCTGCAAGGACAACACAATCTGGAGACCCTTGACCTAATGCCCATTCATGTATTTCACTGCAAGTCTGGGAGAAACTACCACCAGAACAAAATGCTGCTCACATGGAAACTTTGCTGTGGGAGGGACTGACGAATACTGGGTGCAGCTGCATCAGCTCCATTAACATATCACCCCTGAGGACTCTGTATCAGGTAGGAGATGCTCAGAGCATGAGGAAAGGGGATTGTACAGCTCAGTGATGGTGATTTGTAGTAGAATTTCTCTATATAAAAGCTAGGTACAGTATTACTAATTCCCAGCAATTACTGGGGCAACCTAATGCTAATGGCTGAAATATGCCAGCTGACAGATAAGCAATAAGAAAAAGCACAGCTGGTGCATCACATACTGTGCTCTGACAAGTGTAGCCTCGCTTTGGCTATTCAGAATGGCACTGCATAGTGTAGAGGACGATCTTCACTAGCTTTTCCTGCCAGTCTTTCTTTCACACACTTTAGTTTTATTTGCCTATAACGTCAATGGTACAACACATACAGACACAGCACTGCTGCCCACAGTGCACCAGGCACTTTCCAAACACAACAGCAAATTCCCCTCTGCCCCAAAGAGCTAATCACCTGAAAGAGCTTTTGGAAACCTCACACACATCTTCACTAGCTTTTTCTTGCCAGTCTCTCTCCTTTGTGGGTTTTGGGACTCCGTGCCTATAACAGCAGTGCATGCGCGCACACACACAAGCACACATGGGCAAAGCCCTGCTCTTTCCTAATCCTAGTTCTGCACAGTCCTAGTTCTGAGACTAACCAGTGGCTAAATTATCCTTCCTCAGCTTCTTTTGGGTGCCTGAGGTTATAATGGCCAGGTCAACACCTTGACGACCAAAAGGATCAAGCTCTAAGGCTTAGATCATTACAGATATTTAAGCACCTAATTTCCACTGATTTCAGTGGGAGTTAGTCCCAGATCCTCAAAGGTATTTAAGCATCCAACTGACCCCTTAGGCCTGTCTAAACTAGTGCGTGGGGGATGATCTCCTGCCAGTGTAGCTTCCCTAGAAGCACAATGCTGGGAGTGCTAGTGTAGAGTGGCCATTGCTGATTTAACCATCATGTCCTCTAACCCTCGGTGTTAACAAAATGGCATTAACATGCCAGCAGCTGGTTTGCACTAGCACTCCACCACTGCTCCTTCTGGGCAAGCTGCACTGGGGATAGCGCCTGTGGGGAAATTCTCACAAATATGCTAGTGCAGACAGGGCTTAGGGAGGAAAACTGAGACATAGCTGGAAAGGAGTTAGAGGGACAGAGCCCCGCAGTGGGTGGGTGAGGATATGCTGGCAGATTGGCCAGAGACAGGGGCAGAGCAGAAAGGACCCTGTTGGCACAGGATGCATCTGCACACAAGGCATTTTCTCTTTGCAATGACACACAGGACCAGCGCTGTAGCTGTTGCTGAGTACCAGGCTGGAGATGTTGTGCAGACACAGCAGCTTTTAACCGTCACCCCATTTTCTCTCCTGATTTATGATTTTAACTAGATTTGGGTTGCTCTGAGGTCAGGTCCCTGCAACACATCAATGAAGGGAAGAGACAGTGTGCTGAGCTCTCAGCAGTGGCATTTGGGAGAAACACAGCCCATCAGCTGAGTCAAACTCCAGGAAGTGCCCGCCAGACGAGGCCATCGATCAGGGCCACAGGGAGCCAGGGGACCAGAAGTCGCAGTTCCCAGAACGAGTCTGTGTCCCAATAATTGCTGTCATTGAGGCTGTTTCTGGTTATAAGCCAGAAGGAGTCAGCGCTGCTCCAAGCAGGTTCTTAACCAAGGAGGAGGAATCGGATTTCTGGACACATCAGGTGCGCTGCATGCTACCATATCACATATACCCATGAGTGTCATCAGGAATGAATGCAGCTGACCCCTCCTACTCCTCAGGATGTATTCTCCTCTCCAAAGACTCCCCCTCCCGCTCTTTAATGGTAGTGGGCATTACATGGATGAATTTCCTGTATCCCATTGCAGCGTTAACTGAAACAGCATTTGATACAAAGCCCCAAATGCAGATCTGAGACTGCATGCCAGCCAGGGCAACTATATTTACCACAAACCTGAGTAGACAATCTATATTTTAAACCACAAAAAGTATGTAGCAAATAGAGTATGGCTGAACTAGCACAGGAATTACAGAGCTTTACAGGGAATAGTTCAATGCAACAATCAGCTGGTTCTGTGATCATCAGCTAAGCAATTATTGGACAAAACAAAAACCTGAGGATTAGGTACAGAAATTAAAGATTTGTGCTGCTACTCAGAGTCAGAGAGCACACTGTGCCCTGATTTAGCTGCTCCGAACCTGTGCACCCTGTGCTGGGGGGAGTTTGGACACTGAGCCTCAGGCTTGCTCTTGTTGGTAAATTGTTAGCTTTTTACAGTGTTTCTGGAGCAGTGAGGAGCTCCCAGCTCTAGAGTCTCTTCAGTGGGCAAGGTCTGCTGGTTTTTGACAGATCTTTGCTGGATAGGCTGTTTGAGAATGCCCAGGTGGCTCTGCACATGTGACACGTGAATGCAAGAGGAGATGACCCAGAGAGAGGGTGACAGGTAGAGGATATGTCCATTTCTTTCCCTTTCCTTTGGTGATGATGTTTCTGTAGTGTTTGTGTTTTCCCCTTCCTGCCCTGGCCCGTGGGGAGAAGAATGAGTGCTCTTATGCACTAGCAACCACCCTTCCTTCTGGGAAATGGGCTCAAATTGGGTAAAGAGAAGTCATGGTGCTATTCCAAGTTCTGCCCACAAATACAGCTCCGCACATCTGAGATACAAAAATGAAATACCAAAATAAGATGCAACTCACAGCAGATTGTGCAGATGTTCAGAATATGCTAGTGTGGCTTGCTAGGCTCCTGAGGCTTGGATACCTCTGGGTGGGGCTGGTTACCCCCTGGGTGCCATGGGGTACCCCTCAAGTACCCCTCCTTGAGGCCTGGGTAACCCTGGGTGGGGCTGGATACTCTCAGGGGCTCTGCCAAATTTACTGGGCTCCTCTGAGGGATCCACCTTGGTTGGGCTCGCCTGTCCCAAATTTACACCAGGATAACAATTTGCTACACTCCTGCTGGTTGTATCCTGCTGATAGCAGAATCCCGGGGCTCACTCACATGCTGCTGGGTGGGACCTGCACCAACTAATTCACTTTTACACCCAAATCACACTACAGTTCCCAACTGGCTCCTACTTGTTGGGGCTCAGAAGTCCCCCACAGCTTTGGGGGGGGGGTTGGCTCCTGAGTGGGGCTTAGATGCCTCCCAGCCACATCTGACCTGGCTCCCTTGTAGAGGGACTTAGACATGCCCTGGCCTCTGCTAGGCTCCTCTCAGCTCTGGGACTTGATGCCCCCTTCAGGGGGCTTGGATGCCGGGCTGTGCTCTGTTGCGTTTCTCTGACCTGGCTTTCCCCATAGTTGGACTCTTGCTCCTTGGATTCCCCCATAGAGGGGCCTGGATATTCTCTGCAGCTCTGCTGAGCTTCACTGGGCTCCTCCAACTTGGTTCCCCCAGGTTCTGCTGGTACTTGGGCTACACTCCTGCTCAGAAGAGGTTGGATTCCCCCCCCCCCCCCCCGCATCAGAACTCTGGGCTCCTCCGGTTTGGATCCCACACCAGCTTTGACTCCTAAGGCTCACATCACTCTGGGCTCCACTGGTGGGGCTGGGCTCCTTGTGTTTGGCTCCCCTTCAGTGGTGGTGGGAAGCCCTGCTGTGCTCTGTAGATTTGGCTTCCCCCCTTACTGGATCTCAGATGCCTCTGGTGTTCTGGCTGGGAACGGGGCATGTCAGCTTCTACAGTCAGTGTAACTCTCCAGCCATCTGGGTATGTCTACACTTCAATTAAAAACCTGTGGCTGGCCTGTGCCAGCTGACTCAGACTATGGGGCTCGGGCTAAGGGGCTATTTAATTGTGGTGTGAGCATTCGGGCTTGGGCTGAAGCCTAGGCTCTAGGACCCTGAGAGTTGGGGGTTCCCAGAGCTCCCAGTTGTTCCTGCAGGTTAATGTTGATCTAGCCACATACTGCTGAGGTGACTGACAGCTCTAATGGCACCCAGCTACCTGGGGAAGGACACATGCACTAAATGGTTTGTGTTTTATCCGACAAAGGGAAGTTTATGATCATAATGCCAGGAGGGTGGATTTGCAGCTGACACACAACAAATGTTCCCGGTAGAATGAGCTGGAATGGCAAATGTAGCAGCACATCATACAGTCTAATTCAAGTCTTTGGTAATTATTACATTAAAATATCTCCAAGTTGTTATGTGACAAATTGCCTAGTGCTGTACGATTATCCTGCTTATCTGGGAACCAGCTGTAACTGCAGCCTTCTCTGCCTCCTGGCACAGATTAGATCCTGCTCCCATATTTCTGCAGCTACATTGCTGCATATGAAACAGACATCTATTGTTATACTAAACAATGAGAGAAATAGTTCTGATTGCATGGAACACACATGGAATGTGGGACGGTTAAAAGCACATGCTAGGTTGAACCTCTCTGAGCTCCTCTGCCATTGTGTGTGTAGCAAATGCTGAAATACATCAGCTCATCAGTTAACTTCCAGAACTTCCTGTTCTTCTCTTTGGGTATGTCTACACTACGGGATTACACCGAATTTACAGAATTAGATTTTGGGCAACCGATCGTATAAAGTCAAGTGCATGCGGCCACACTAAGCACATTAATTCGGCGGTGTGCGTCCATGTACCGAGGCTAGCGTCGACTTCCAGAGCGTTGCACTGTGGGTAGCTATCCCATAGCTATCCCATACTTCCTGCAGTCTCCCCCGCCCATTGGAATTCTGGGTTGGGATCCCAATGCCTGATGGGGCAAAAAACATTGTCGCTGGTGGTTCTGGGTACAGCCTCACCCCTCCCTCCGTGCAAGCAACGGCAGACAACCGTTTCACGCCTTTTTTCCTGGGTGAAGTGTGCAGACGCCATACCATAGCATGGAGCCCGCTCAGCTCAAGACAGCAGTCATGAACATTGTAAACACCTCGCGCATTATCGTGCAGTTTATGCTGAACCACAACCTGGAAAACCAGGTGAGGAGGAGACTGCGACTGCAGCACGGCGACAAGAGTAATGAGGACATGGACATGGACACAGAATTCTCTCAAACCGCGGGCCCCGGCGCTTTGGAGATCATGCTGTTAATGGGGCAGGTTCTAGCCATGGAACACCGATTTTGGGCCCGGGAAACAAGCACAGACTGGTGGGATCGCATAGTGTTGCAGGTGTGGGACGATTCCCAGTGGCTGCGAAACTTTTGCACGCGTAAGGGCACTTTCATGGAACTTTGTGACTTGCTTTCCCCTGCCCTGAAGTGCCAGAATACCAAGATGAGAGCAGCCCTCACAGTTGGGAGGCGAGTGGCGATAGCCCTGTGGAAGCTTGCAAAGCCAGACAGTTACCAGTCAGTCGGGAATCAATTTGGAGTGGGCAAATCTACCGTGGGGGCTGCTGTGATCCAAGTAGCCAACGCAATCACTGAGCTGCTGCTACCAAAGGTAGTGACTCTGGGAAATGTGCAGGTCATAGTGGATGGCTTTACTGCAATGGGATTCTCTAACTGTGGTGGGGCGATAGATGGAACCCATATCCCTATCTTGGCACCGGAGCACCAGGGCAGCCAGTACATAAACCGCAAGGGGTACTTTTCAATGGTGCTGCAAGCACTGGTGGATCACAAGGGACGTTTCACCAACATCAACGTGGGATGGCCGGGAAGGGTTCATGACACTCGCGTCTTCAGGAACACTACTCTGTTTAAACGGCTGCAGCAAGGGATTTACTTCCCAGACCAGAAAATAACTGTTGGGGATGTTGAAATGCCTATAGTTATCCTTGGGGACCCAGCCTACCCCTTAATGCCATGGCTCATGAAGCCATACACAGGCATCCTGGACAGTAGTCAGGAGCTGTTCAACTACAGGCTGAGCAAGTACAGAATGGTGGTAGAATGTGCATTTGGACGTTTAAAGGGTCGCTGGCGCACGTTGCTGACTCATTCAGACCTCAGCCAAACCAATATTCCCATTGTTATTACTGGTTGCTATGTGCTCCACAATCTCTGTGAGAGTAAGGGGGAGACCTTTATGGCAGGGTGGGAGGCTGAGGCAAATTGCCTGGCCGCTGATTACGCGCAGCCAGACACCAGGGCGATTAGAGGAGCACACCAGGAAGTGCTGCACATCAGAGAAGCTTTGAAAACCAGTTTCATGACTGGCCAGGCTACGGTGTGAAAGTTCTGTTTGTTTCTCCTTGATGAAAACCCGCCCCCTTGATTGACTCATTCCCTGTAAGCAACCCACCCTCCCCCTTCGATCACAGCTTGCTTTCTAAGGAAATAAAGTCACTATCGTTTAAAAATCATGTATTCTTTATTAATTGATTATAAAAAGAGGGAGAGAACTGACAAGGTAGCCCAGGTGGGGTTTGGGAGGAGGATAAGAGGGAAGGGAAAGGCCACTTCAAAAGTTCAAAATAATGACAGCTTTTTGCTTGGGCTGTCCACTGGGGTGGAGTGGGCGGGTGCACGGAGCCTCCCCCCCCCCCCCACGTTCTTACACGTCTGGGTGAGGAGGCTATGCAACATGGTGAGGAGGGAGGGCGGTTATACAGGGGCTGCAGTGGCACTCTGTGATCCTGCTGCCATTCCTGAAGCTCCACCAGACGCCAGAGCATGTCAGTTTGATAACACAGCAGCCCCAGCGTTGCATCCCGCCACCTCTCATCTCGAGCGTCTCTCCTTTCCTCACGTTCGTCCCTCATGGCCTCACATTCACTGGCAACTTTCCTGTACTGGGATAGGGTGACCTTCCACTCATTCAGATGAGTGCTTTCATTGCGGGTTGATTCCATGATTTCCGAGAACATTTAGTCTCGTGTCCGTTTTTTCGCCGCCTTATCTGAGATAGCCTTCGGGACAGAGGAGAGAGGCTTGAAAAATTTGCAGCTCTGGGAGGGAGGGAAAAAAGGGAGAGAAGTATTTAAAAAGATACATTTTACAGAACAATGCTTATACTCTTTCACGGTGAACAACACTATTCACATTACATAGCACATGTGATTTCAGTACAAGGTTGCATTTTGCATCTTAATATTGAGTGCCTGTGGCTTTGGTGTTAGAGATCACAGCTGCAGGTCCGGGCAACAGAATTCGGCTTGCATGCGGCCATGGTAAGCCATTGTCTTTCGGCTTCTGCAGCATTCATAAAAGCAGCGCCCTCCTTTCCCACATACCGAGCAAAGCCCGTTGAGTGCTGCGGTTTTCCTGTTAACGTGCAGCAGCAGAAACCAAACTAACCCCCCCCCCATCCAATTCTCTGGGATGATCGCTTTACCCCTCTCCCCACCGCTTGGCTGGTATCAGGGAAGATCCCTGCTAGCCAAACGTGAAAAGCTTAGCGCCAATGTCCCCCCCTCCCCCCCCCCCCGCCCTCGGCTTGGCTAACTGCAGGGAAGGATTTCTTTTCAGCCACAGGCAAACAGCCCAGTAGGAACGGCCATCTCTGTCCCCTTAATTAAATTCCCGTATTTCAACCAGGTTACCATGAACACTATCACTCTCCTGAGGATAACACAGCGAGATAAAGAACGGATGTTGCTTGAATGCCAACAAACATCGGGACCATACGCTGCCAGGCTTTGTCATGCAATGATACCAGATTACTTGCTACTAGCATGGCGTGGTCAAGTATCCTACCATGGAGGACGGAATAAGGTTGCACTGCCCAGAAACCTTGTGGAAAGGCTTTTGGAGTACCTCCAGGAGAGCTTCATGGAGATGTTCCTGGAGGATTTCCACTCCATCCCCAGACGTTAACAGACATTTCCAGTAGCTGTACTGGCCGCGAATGCATCCCAAGTCCTCAGGGCAAATTAATAATTAAAAAACGCTTGCTTTTAAACCATGTTTTATATTTACAAAGGTACACTCACCAGAGGTCCCTTCCATGGCCTCATTGTCTGGGATACTGCCTTGGGAGGGTTGGGAGGGTACTTCAGTCAGGCTGAGAAAAAGATCCTGGCTGTTGGGGAGAACGGAGTGCTGTGTGCTCTCCGCAAGCTCGTCGTCCTCTTCCTCCTCATCATCTTCCCCATCCGCAGAATCCTCAGGCGTGGCTGAGATTACCCCCTCCTCAGAATCCATGGTCAGAGGTGGGATAGTGGTGGCGGTCCCCCCTAGAATTGCATGCAGCTCAGCGTAGAAGCGGAATGTCTGTGGCTCTGACCCGGAGTGACCGTTTGCCTCCTTTGGTTTTTGATAGGCTTGTCTGAGCTCCTTAACTTTCACGCGGCACTGATATGAGTCCCTATTGTGGCCTCTCTCCATCATGCCCTTGAAGATTTTTTCAAATGTTTTGGCATTTCGTCTTTTGGAACGTAGTTCTGCTAACACGGAATCCTCTCCCCATACAGCAATCAGATCCAGTACCTCCCGTACGGTCCATGCTGGTGCTCTTATTCGATTCTCAGACTGCATGGTTACCTGTGCTGATGAGCTCTGCGTGGTCACCTGTGCTCTCCATGCTGGGCAAACAGGAAATGAAATTCAAAAGTTCGCGGGGCTTTTCCTGTCTACCTGGCCAGTGTATCCGCGTTCAGATTGCTGTCCAGAGCAGTCACAATGGTGCATTGTGGGATAGCTCCCGGAGGCCAATACCATCGAATTGCGGCCACACTAACCCTAATTCGAAATGGCAATGTCGATTTCGGCACTACTCCCCTCGTCGGGGAGGAGTACAGAAATTGATTTTAAGAGCACTTTATTTCGAAGTAAATGGCTTCGTTGTGTGGACAGGTGCAGGGTTAATTTGATTTAACACTGCTAAATTCAACCTAAACTAATAGTGTAGACCAGGCCTTACTTACAACAGCTGAGACTGCTGCTGTTCATTCTTGACTCAGGGTTGTCTCTCCTGCTTTGGAAGAGGATGATGACCCTTGAAATAGAACCTTTTGCCTGTTGTCTAAATGGATGGACACCTGAGATTGTGAAGTGTACTGCCCTCTTTCCTGAAGCTGCTACTTTAGTGAGACGTCCAGGATAAACATGATCCTTACATCATGGCCTGTGGTAGCTGCGTTCTCTTCCTTCCATGGTTCCATTATGTTTTGCTGCAGTCAAAAATGATGAGAGTGTTAATCTGCAAGTCTTTTCTTTACTACAGAGCTCAGACATTAGGGGCCATTTTTGGCCCCTAATATTGGTCCCCAACATTAGATACCACAAGCCTGAGTTGCAAAGGTCCTGAGCACTCACAATACCTACTGGAGACAAGGGGAGCTGCCTCTGAAAATCAGACTCTAGGTGCCTCCAGATGAGCACCCCAAAACAGGCATCCAAATAAAGGCAAAGCAAAAGAACCAAAAGCTTCAGGATGCTCCTACACCCTGTCTCCCCTTATTAGGGGCAGGTAATGGGTCTGTTCCCTATGGTGAAAGAGCTGTCCAAGTCTCAATCCCTTTGGGTTGTGCTGATCATGATTTTGCTTACTGTGCCACAGAAACCAGGACATCTGCAGCTCAGCTTCCTCAGGAGAAGAAGAAAGCGGGGGTGAGGGTGGGGTGGGGACTGTTTCTAGTGTTCCTGAAATGCAAGTGTCCTTTGTACTGTTCTCCTCTCCTGGGAGCTTACAAACAAATCCTTACATGTTTAGCCAGACCCTTCCTGTCCATCTGTAGAACTGTATCTTTGCGTTGAGAGCAAGGGAAGCTCATTTCAGCCCAAATGGAACTTTTCAGGGAAAGTTTCTATAGAGTGAAAATAAGGGTTAGGACTGAGCCTGTCTTTCAGACAGAACGCTGGAGTTGCTGTCAGGGCTCTATAATAACCCTCTTGCTTAAGGCCAAGATTTTCAAAGGGGCCCGAGGGAGTTAGGTGACCAAGTCCCACTGGAAGCCTAACTCCCATGGGCCACACTAGAAGTCAGTGCGAGTTGGGCAACTAGCTCTGTTAGTCCCTTAGAAAAGCCCAGCCTTGAGCAACACAGTCACCGTTTAGCCACTCAGACCCAGGGACAGCAATGACTTTAAATGGGACTGTGATTCCTCCTGTGTTTTCAGAAATGGCTGGGCTAATGGGAGCATTTACAGGAACAGGAGCAAGAACAAAAAGGTGCCAGTGGAGGAGCGTTTGGGGGGAAATCTCTAAGGCCTGGTCTACACTACGAGTTTAGGTTGAATTTAGCAGCGTTAAATCAAATTAAGCCTGGACACGTCCACACAACGAAACCCTTTTTTTTGACTTAAAGGGCCCTTTAAACTGGTTTCCTTACTCCACCTCCGACGAGGGGATTAGCGCTGAAATCGGCCTTTCCGGGTCAGATTTGGGGTAGTGTGGACGGAATTCGACGGTATTGGCCTCCGGGAGCTATCCCAGAGTGCTTCATTGTGACCTCTCTGGACAGCACTCTCAACTCAGATGCATTGACCAGGTAGACAGGAAAAGCCCTGCGAACTTTTGAATTTCATTTCCTGTTTGCCCAGCGTGGAGAGCACAGGTGACCACGCAGAGCTCATCAGCACAGGTAACCATGATGGAGTCCCAGGATCGCAAAAGAGCTCCAGCATGGACCGAACGGGAGGTACAGGATCTGCTCGCCAAATGGGGAGATGAATCAGTGCTGGCTGAACTGAACTCCGTTGCAGTAAATGAAATGGCAAAATATTAGAAAAAGTCTCAAAGGCCATGAAGGACAGAGGCCATAACAGGGACACACAGCAGTGTCGCGTGAAAATTAAGGAGCTAAGGCAAGCCTACCACAAAGCCAGAGAGGCAAACGGAAGGTCCGAGGCAGAGCCGCAGACATGCCGCTTCTACGCGGAGCTGCATGCCATGCTAGGGGGTGCAGCCACCACTACCTCAACTGTGTGCTTTGACTCCATCAATGGAGAAGCACACAACAGGGAAGCGGGTTCAGGGTACGAGGAAGATGATGATGAAGACAATGAAGATAGCTCACAGCAAGGAAGCGGAGAAACCGGTTTCCCCAACAGCCAGGATATGTTTATCACCCTGGACCTGGAACCAGTAACCCCCAAACTCACTCCCAGACCCTGCGGGCGCACAAGGGACCTCTGGTGAGTGTACCTTTGTAAATATTACACATGGTTTAAAAGCAAGCGTGTTTAATGATTAATGATTAATTTGCCCTGGCAATCGTGGCCAGTACAGCTAATGGAAAAGTCTGTTAACATGTATGGGGATGGAGCGGAAATCCTCCAGAGACATCTCCAGAAAGCTCTCCTTGATGTACTCCCAAAGCCTTTGCAAAAGGTTTCTGGGGAGGGCTGCCTTATCCTGTCCACCATGGTAGGACACTTTACCACACCAGACCAGTAGCACATAGTCTGGAATCATTGCATAACAAAGCATGGCAGCGTATGGTCCCGGTGTTTGCTGGCATGCAGACAACATCCATTCCTTATCTCTCTTTGTTATCCTCAGGAGAGTGATATCATTCACGGTCACCTGGTTGAAATGGGGTGATTTTATTAAGGGGACATTCAGAGGTGCCCGTTCCTGCTCGGCTGAACAGAAATATTCCCCGCTGTTAGCCACGCGGTGGGGGGGAGGGGTGAAGTGATCATCCCAGAGAATTGGGTGTGTGGGGGGGAGGGGGGTTAATTGGGTTTGTGATGCATGTTAACCCAGAAACCGCAGCCCCTCCTTTTACATTGCAAACCCATTTTAAATGGCCAACCCAACGGGTGCTTGGTATGGGAAATGAGGGCGCTACTGTTTGAAACCATTCCCACATGTTATGAAGGTTAAAAAAGCCAAAAGACTGTGGCTTACCATGGCTGCCTGCAAGCCGAATTCTGTTGCCTGGCACTGCGTGAGTGATCTCTCACACCAAACCGGCAGGCCCTCAATGTAAGAGGAAAAATGCGACCTTGTAACGAAAGCACATGTGCTGTGTAATGTGAACAGCAAAATTTAACGTGAAAGAGTGTACCCATTGTTCTCTAAAATGTGTCTTTTTTAACCACCTCTCCCTTCTCCTCCACCAGCTGCAAATGTTTCTCGTTCGCAGAGGCTAGTGAAGATTAGAAGGCGAAAACAGCGGACTTGGGATGATATGTTCTCGGAGCTCCAGATGTCCTCCCACGCTGACAGAGCACAGCAGAATGCATGGAAGCAGTCAATGTCAGAGTGCAGAAAAGCACAATATGAATGAGAGGAGAGGTGGCGGGCTGAATCGCGGGCTGAAGAGAGCAAGTGGCGGGCTGAAGAGGATAGGTGGCGTCAGATTGCTGACAGAAGGCAAGAGTTGATGCTCCGGCTGCTGGAGCATCAAACTGATATGCTCCAGCGTATGGTTGAGCTGCAGGAAAGGCAGCAGGAGCAGAGACCGCCGCTACAGCCCCTGTGTAACCAACAGCCCTCCTCCCCAAGTTCCATAGCCTCCTCACCCAGACGCCCAAGAACGCGGTGGGGGGCCTCCGGCCACCCAGCCACTCCACCCCAGATGATTGCCCAAGCATCAGAAGGCTGGCCTTCAATAAGAGTTAAAGTTTTAAAGTTTTAAATTGCAGTGTGTCCTTGTCCTTCACTCCTCCCCCACCCCTCCCGGGCTACCTTGGCAGTTCTCCCCCTAGTTGTGTGATGATTTAATAAAGAATGCATGAATGTGAAGTAACAATGACTTTATTGCCTCTGCAAGCGGTGCTCGAAGGGAGGAGGAGAGGGTGGTTAGCTTACAGGGAAGTAGAGTGAACCGGGGGGGGGGGTCATCAAGGAGAAACAAACAGAAGTTTCACACCGTAGCCTGGCCAGTCACAAAACTCGTTTTCAAAGCTTCTCTGATGCGCACCGCACCCTGCTGTACTCTTCTAACCACCCTGGTCTCTGGCTGCGCGTAATCAGTGGCCAGGCGATTTGCCTCAACCTTCCACCCCGCCATAAATGTCTCCCCCTTACTCTCACAGATATTGTGGAGCGCACAGCAAGCAGCAATAACAATTGGAATATTGGTTTCGCTGAGGTCTATCCGAGTCAGTAAACTGCGCCAGCGTGCTTTTAAACGTCCAAATGCACATTCTACCACCATTCTGCACTTGCTCAGCCTATAGTTGAACAGCTCCTGACTACTGTCCAGGCTGCCTGTGTACGGCTTCATGAGCCATGGCATTAAGGGTTAGGCTGGGTCCCCAAGGATAACTATAGGCATTTCAACATCCCCAACGGTTATTTTCTGGTCCGGGAAGAAAGTCCCTTCCTTCAGCTTTTGAAACAGACCAGAGTTCCTGAAGACGCGAGCATCATGTACCTTTCCCGGCCATCCCACGTTGATGTTAGTGAAACATCCCTTGTGATCCACCAGGGCTTGCAGCAGCATTGAAAAGTACCCTTTTCGATTTATGTACTCGGTGGCTTGGTGCTCCAGTGACAAGATAGAGATATGGGTTCCGTCTATCGCCCCACCACAGTTAGGGAATCCCATTGCAGCAAAGCCATCTACTATGACCTGCACGTTTCTCAGAGTCACTACCCTTGATATCAGCAGGTCTTTGATTGCGTTGGCTACTTGGATCACAGCAGCCCCCCACAGTAGATTTGCCCACTCCAAATTGATTCCCGACTGACCGGTAGCTGTCTGGCATTGCAAGCTTTCACAGGGCTATCGCCACTCACTTCTCAACTGTGAGGGCTGCTCTCATCCTGGTATTCTGGCGCTTCAGGGCAGGGGAAAGCAAGTCACAAAGTTCCATGAAAGTGCCCTTATGCATGCAAAAGTTTCGCAGCCACTGGGAATCATCCCACACCAGCAACACAATGCAGTCCCACCAGTCTGTGCTTGTTTCCCGGGCCCAGAATCGGCGTTCCACGGCATGAACCTGCCCCAGTAACACCATGATTTGCACATTGCTGGGGCCCGTACTTTGTGAGAGGTCTATGTCCATGTCAATTTCTTCATCACTCTCGTCGCCGCGCTGCAATCACCTCCTCGCCTGGTTTTGCTTTGGCATGTTCTGGCTCTGCATATACTCCAGGACAATGCGCGTGGTGTTCATAGTGCTCATAATTGCCGCGGTGATCTGAGTGGGTTCCATGATGCCAGTGCTATGGCATCTGGGCTGAAAAAAGGCGCGAAACTATTGTCTGATGGAGGGAGGGAGGGGCGACTGACGACATGGCTTACAGGGAATTAAAATCAACAAAGGTGGCTGTGCATCACGGAGAAACACAAACAACTGTCACACAGAATGGCCCCCCCAAAGATTGAACTCAAAACCCTGGGTTTAGTAAGCCGTTGATTTCACGGAGGGAGGGGGAAGCAAATGAATACAGAACAAATCTGGTCCATCTATCTTTTACATCTTAGGCTGGCAGCAGACGGTGCAGCATGACTGATAGCCATCGGCATCTTCTGGGTGCTTGGCAGAAGATGCTGCATTACAATTGCTAGCCATCATCGTCAAGACGGTGCAATAGGACTGCCGGCAGGACTGAGTCTCCAGGAGACAAAACATTTCTGCCCAGGCGCCTCTGACCGAACTCACTGAGGAGTACGACGATGATGGATACCAATCGTAATACACCATCTACTGCCAAAAGACAAGGAGCTGCTGCTGTATAGCAATGCAGTCCCACGTCTGCCAGCACCCAGATAGCTGATGACGGCTACCAGTCATACTGCACCGTCTACTGCCAAAAGGCAATTAGCTGCTGCTGTGTAGCAATGCAGTACCACGTCTGCTGGCACCCAGATGACATATGGTGACAGTGAGCTGAGCTGAGTGGGCTCCATGCTTGTCATGGTATGTCATCTGCACAGGTAACCCAGGAAAAAAGATGCAAAACAATTGTCTGCCGTTGCTCTCACGGAGGGGGGGGCTGACAACATGTACCCAGAATCCCCCGCAACACTGTTTTTGCCTCATCAGGCATTGGGATCTCAACCCAGAATTCCAATGGGCGGCGGAGACTGCAGGAACTGTGGGATAGTTACCCACAGTGCAATGCTCCGGAAGTCGACGCTAGCCTCGGTACTGTAGACGCGGTCCGCCAACTTAATGCACTTAGTATCACACCGCACATGAACATGCCAACAAAGGCTGCAGAGAGACAGGTGTCCTGCCCGCGCATCTGAGACAGGCCAACGCAGCTGCCAGATGAACATGAATGGACTTTGTTTGGCTACCCTTCTTTATCTGTGTGAGTGCCTTAAAGGCAGTCTTTGAGCGAGGTTGTGATAAATGAAAGAGAGGAGGGTAGCTCCCTTTTATGGGCACCCAGCCAGCCAGTTAGCTATAAAATCCCTGTTAGTAGCTGTTCTCTACTTGCTTCACCTGTAAAGGGTTAAAAAAGCCCAAAAGTAAAAGGAAGGGAGTGGGCACCTGACCAAAAGAGCCAATGGGAGGGCTAGAACTTTTTAAAATTGGGAAAAACCTTTCCCTTTGTCTGTCTGTTGTTGTTCTCTGGAGAGAGGGGACGGAGCAGAGACAGGGCTGGAGCTATGTTGTAAAAAGCTGTGAACCAGGTATGAAAATCACCAGATCATACCTAGGAACTACTCAATTTGAAACCCTAGATATGTAAGTAGATCAGGAAATGTCTAGAAAGATTTATCTCTTTTATTTCTGTAAGGCTTGTGGACTCTTCTGTGCTAACCCCCAAATGTTTTTGTTTTGCTTGTAATGATTAAGCTGGACCTCAAGAAAACCATTCTTGATGCTTAATTATTATATTTGCTCTTTTAAAATCTAGCAATAGCCTAAGTTCCAGATGTTTGTTTGTTTTTTATAAAATTTACCTTTTTTAAGAACAGGATTGGGTTTTTGTGCTCTAAGAGGTTTGTGCATATGTTGTTTCATTAGCTGGTGGCAACAGCTGATTTCCTTTGTTTTCTTTCTCAGCTCTTCCCCGGAGTGGGGGTGAAAGGGTTTGAGGGTGCCCCACAGGGAGGAATTCCCAAGTGCGCCTTCCTGGGTTCAAAGGGTTTTTTTTTGGGTGGTGGCAGCATCTACCCATCCAAGGTCAGAGAAAAGCTGTAACCTTGGGAGTTTAATACAAGCCTGGAGTGGCCAGTATTAATGTTTAGAATCCTTGTGGGCCCCCACCTTCTGCACTTGAAGTGCCAGAGTGGAAAATCAGCCTTGACAGAGGTATTTAAAGGGATATGGATGGCTGCTTGCACCACAACCCAAACCTCTTCCATTGCAAAGAGAAGCTCCTATAGTAAGTGCCTCCCAAGCAGCCAGGAGAGGCCTGAGAGACCTGTCCAGAAAACCAAGCCAACAGCAGGGAGCGTGTAGTATCTTACTGGTGAGCAGACTGGTGTCAAAATAAACCCTTTATTGAGAAGAGACACTATGTACAGAAGTAAGGTAACAAAACTTCCTGAAGTTCTCTAGCTGCAGTCTGTGATTGCCATGAGCTGGACTCCTTTATTTCTGCTTCCCAACAGGAAGTGTGTCACAAGAAACCAAAGGCTGCATGCAGAATATACAGGAAGTGTGGCATCTCTAGCACAGAGAGTGCACTGGAGCTAGGATGCACAGGGGGTGCCCTGTAAGAAAACATTCACATATTCTGGTGGGAAGCACATGCTCTCTTGGCCCAATTTGGAAGCTTACAAATCAGGAATAAATCTGTAAAAAATCACAACCTGTTCCCTGATAACTGACAGATAAAAGCAGGGCTACTTTAGTGGACATATTATTTACAATAACTAATCTGAACATTCTTCTGCTTACCGTACCTCATTGAGCATGGGCAAAGGGAAACATAATGAAGTGAAAAGGCAACACTTTTAAAGCCGATATCTGGAACAGATTTTGAAATAATTTCCTGAAAGATGGTGTGACAGACCCAGACCAGTGGGGTACAGGAGTCTGTGTAGAGGGCAAATATACTGGTCACTGGATGAGTAGTTTTCTGTTCCCTGAGAGACCAGAGCAGGGGCTGCACTAGAGTAATCAGGAACCTGCTAGAACCAGTTAAGGCAGGCAGGCTAATTAGGACACCTGGAGCCAATTAAGAAGAAGCTGCTAGAATCAATTAAGGCAGGCTAATCAGGGCACCTGGGTTTTAAAAAGGAGCTCACTTCAGTTTGTGGTGCGAGTGTGAGGAGCTGGGAGCAAGAGGTGCAAGGAGCTGAGAGTGAGAGGGTGTGCTGCTGGAGGACTGAGGAGCACAAGCGTTATCAGACACCAGGAGGAAGGTCCCGTGGTGAGAATAAGGAAGGTGTTTGGAGGAGGTCATGGGGAAGTAGCCCAGGGAATTGAAGCTGTCATGCAGCTGTTACAGGAGGCACTATAGACAGCTGCAGTCCACAGGATCCTGGGCTGGAACCCAGAGTAGAGGGCGGGCCCGGGTTCCCCCCCAACCTCCTAATTGACCTGGACTGTGGGTTCTTCCAGAGGGGAAGGCCTCTGGGCTGTTCCCCAACCCACATGGTGAATCTCTGAGGCAAGAAAATCCGTCACTAAGCGCAGGACCCACCAAGATAGAGGAGGAACTTTGTCACACTGGTGTCAGGGGTGGGATCGTGGGGTGCACAGCGCGGCGGAAGAAGGAGGGTGATTTTTTAAAAAAAAAGGGAGGGGGTTTATTTTTTTTCACCACAATGGATGACGTAGTGCGGGCACTGATACAAGCTATGGCGGCCCAGCAGGAGGATACCCGTGTCCAGGCAGCTGCCCAACAGGAGGCAGTGCGGCTGCAGCAAGAGACTAATCGCCTGCTGATGGACCAGGCTGCTCAAGACTGAGCTATGTTGCAGGAACTGGTAAACCAGGTAAAGTCCCTTAAAGAGCTGAATCGCAGCCATGATGGGATGCGGCTCATACGGGCCAGCCATTGGCTGCAGAAAATGACACTGGAGGATAACATAGAGCCATAGCTTCTGGCCTTTGAGAGGACAGCCCTAAGGGAGGCCTGGCCTTGAGATCAGTGGTCTGGCATCCTTGCCCCATTCCTGTGTGGGGAGGCTCAGAAGGCCTACCATGATCTGCCTGAAGAGGCTGCGGCAGACTACCCCCAGCTGAAAGCAGAGATCCTGGCCAGATCTGGGGTAACGACAGCAGTGCGGGCCCAGCAGTATCACGGTTGGAGGTACCAGGAAGACACAACCCCGCGGTCCCAATTGTATGACCTCATCCATCTCGCAGAAAAGTGGTTGCAAACAGAGTCCCGGAGTCCGGAAGAGATACTAGCGGTTCTGGTCATCGACCGATACATGAGGGGACTACCACCAGACCTTCATGCCTGGGTAAGCCAGAAGGAACCCTCCACCTATGAAGAGGTTGTCGCCCTGGTAGAGAGGTGAAGGACAGCGAGGAAGCTGACCCCACCAGTTAAGGAAGAGGCACTCTGGGTTAAACTAGCAGCACCAAACCCTAAAGTTCAGGTGACTGGGCCACCAGGAGGGCCCAGGTGGAAGAAGAGAGAGGCTGAAGGCCCATCAGAGACCACAAAGAGTCGGAGCACTGAGGGAGAAGAGGATCGTGATGTTAGACTGCCCAAACCAAGAGACCGGGGAACGCCTAGGGCTCCATACAGATGTTATGCCTGCGGGGAGTGGGGACACATAGCTGCACAGTGTCCCAGTGCTGAGGAGCCTATGCAGTGTAACCTGGGGAACTGGGCAGATCCATGCTCCCTAATCCACCTTGTGGGGGTCTCACTAACCCCACATATGTATACCAGACCAGTGAAACTAAATGGGGTAGGGACCACGGCACTGGTTGATTCGGGGAGTGCTATCACGCTTATCTCAGGGAAGCTCGTGAAGCGTAGTCAGCTGCTGCAGGCTAAACGTACGGGAATAACATGTGTCCATGGGACAGTTAATTACTACCCCACCATCCCAGTAAAAATCGATATCCAAGGGAACACTACTGAGGTAGCAGCAGGTGTAGTTCCTAAACTCCCATAGCCGGTGCTCATAGGGAGGGACTTCCCAGGGTTTGGAAACTTACTCCCAGTAGGGGGATTGGTGAAAGATGGGGACCCTAAAATTGGTGAGGCATCCACAACAGACTGTCAACCCCCAATCTTCTCTGAAATATCCCCAGATTTGTTCTCCACTCCCAGACAGGGTAGAAAGACAAAAAGGGAAAGAAGAGCAGCTAAGGCCTTGGAAACCTGAATACTGACCCAAAGCCAGAGGGTCACTCTTGTAGGTAGAAAGCAACAGAGGGTCCTGTGGCACCTTTAAGACTAACAGAAGTATTGGGAGCATAAGCTTTCGTGGGTAAGAACCTCACTTCTTCAGATGCAAGTAATGGAAATCTTCAGAGGCAGGTATAAATCAGTATGGAGATAACGAGGTTAGTTCAATCAGGGAGGGTGAGGTGCTCTGCTAGCAGTAGAGGTGTGAACACCAAGGGAGGAGAAACTGCTTCTGTAGTTTGGATAGCCATTCACAGTCTTTGTTTAATCCTGATCTGATGGTGTCAAATTTGCAAATGAACTGGAGCTCAGCAGTTTCTCTTTGGAGTCTGGTCCTGAAGTTTTTTTGCTGTAAGATGACTACCTTAACATCTGCTATTGTGTGGCCAGCGAGGTTGAAGTGTTCTCCTACAGGTTTTTGTATATTGCCATTCCTGATATCTGACTTGTGTCCATTTATCCTCTTGCGTAGTGACTGTCCAGTTTGGCCAATGTACATAGCAGAGGGGCATTGCTGGCACATGATGGCATATATAACATTGGTGGACGTGCAGGTGAATGAGCCGGTGATGTTGTAGCTGATCTGGTTAGGTCCTGTGATAGTGCTGCTGGTGTAGATATGTGGGCAGAGTTGGCATCGAAGTTTGTTGCATGGGTTGGTTCCTGAGTTAGAGTTGTTATGGTGCGGTGCGTGGTTGCTGGTGAGAATATGCTTAAGGTTGGCGGGTTGTCTGTGGGCGAGGACTGGCTTGCCTCCCAAGGTCTGTGAAAGTGAGGGATCATTGTCCAGGATGGGTTGTAGATCACTGATGATCTACCTACTTGTAGGTAGGTGGACCTGTGCAGCTGAAAAGGAGGCCACGCAGGAGGGAGAAGCACCTGAGTCTGACCCCCACCCTAATGCTTCTGAACCAGTAGAGGCAACAGAGACTGGGTCCCTAGATCTTGGGCAGATTAGCCCCGGGAGAGGAAATTTTGGACGGGACCAGGCAGAAGACCCAAGGTACGACAACATTAGGAAGGAGGTGACTGAAATAGATGGGGTCCCTGTGGAAGGGAAAACCCAGGGACCAGGACCCTACTTCATAATGAAGAAGGATCTCTTCCTTCTGCACCAGTACAGGGGCAGAAGGTACAGCAGATCCTAGTACCTCAAAAATACCAGAATGCTGTATTAAGTCTTGCTCATAGTCATCTTTTTGGGGGGCATTTGGGGGTAGAGAAGACCCTAGCACGAATCCTACGACGGTTCTTCTGGCCCAGAGTACATGAAGAAGTGCGGAGGTACTGTGCCTCCTGCCCGGAGTGTCAGCTGCACAGTCCCCGTCCCCACTTGAGGGCACCTTTAGTACCCCTTCCCATCATAGAGGTCCCCTTCGAGCGAATAGCCATGGACCTAGTGGGACCCCTGGAGAAGATGGCTCGGGGCCACCAATATATACTTGTTGTTTTGGACTATGCTACTCACTACCCAGAAGCCGTCCCCCTGCGGAACACGGCCTCTCAAATTATAGCCAAAGAGCTGGTGGGGATCTTTGCCCGAATGGGGCTACCGAAGGAGATATTAACTGACCAAGGAACCCCATTTATGTCAAAGCTAATGAAGGACCTCTGTACGCTGCTCCATATACATACCCTGAGAACTTCGGTCTACCATCCGCAGACTGATGGGTTGGTAGAAAGGTTTAACCGAACCCTCAAGGCTATGATAAGGAAGGTGGTAAGTCAGGATGGGAAGGATTGGGACACCCTACTACCCTACCTTATGTTCGCTATCCGGGAGGTACCTCAGGCCTCAACTGGGTTTTCCCCCTTCGAGTTATTATACAGGTGTCACCCCCATGGCATACTAGATATCGCCAAAGAGATCTGGGAAGAGGAACCCAATGAGGGGAGAAATATAATAGAGCCTGTAATGCAGATGCGAGACCGGATAGCCTGGGTTACCCCTATTGTACGGGAACATTTGGAGAAGGCACAGGAGGCCCAACGAACCCATTATAATCGCCAGGCCAAAGTGCGACAGTTCCAACCAGGGGATCGGGTTATGGTGTTGGTACCCACGGCAGAAAGCAAGCTTCTGGCCCAATGGCAGGGGCCCTATGAGGTGGTTGAACCCGTGGGGGAAGTAACCTACAAGGTGCGGCAGCCAGGACGCAGAAAACAAGAACAGATTTATCACATTAACCTTCTGAAACCCTGGCATGCACAAGAGGCATGCACAATGGTCCAAAAAGACCTAACCCAGGAAAACAAGCCTTCCAAACAGGTGAGAGTGTCTCCCGATTTAACACCAGACCAGAAGAATGAGGTGTCTGAGATGATCTTCTGGAACCAAGATGTGTTCTCGACAAAACCAGGTCGAACAACTGAGACATATCACCACATCATCACGAACCCTGGGGCCAGAGTAACAATGAGGCCCTATCGGGTGCCAGCGGCAAAAAGAGAGGAAATAAAAGCAGAAGTAAAAAAAATGCTGGAGTTGGGGATCATCGAAGAATCCCACAGTCAGTGGTCCAGCCCAATTGTGCTGGTGCCCAAACCTGATGGCACCACAAGATTTTGCAATGACTTCTGGCGACTAAACGAAGTATCCCAATTCGACCCGTATCCCATACCTCGCATAGATGAGCTAGTGGACCGTCTGGGTAATGTCCAGTACTTGACTACCCTAGACTTGACAAAGGGGTACTAGCAGATTGCCCTTGCAGAAGACGCAAAGGAAAAGACTGCGTTCTCTACACCAGAGGGTCTTTTTCAATATACTGTCCTCCCTTTTGGACTACATGGGGCCCCAGCTACCTTCCAGCGCCTCATAGACAAGCTATCATGCCCGCATAACAGTTATGCTGCTGCCTACTTGGACGATGTGGTCATTCATACCCCAGACTGGGAAACCCACCTGGAGAAGGTGGAGGCAGTCCTCAATACCTTCAGGCGAGCTGGCCTTACAGCAAACCCTACCAAGTGCGCTGTAGGGTTTACAGAGGCCAAATATCTTGGCTACATTGTGGGAAAAGGTCTGGTAAAACCCCAAGTGAACAAGTTAGAGGCCATCCAAAATTGGCCCCGACCAAGTCGCAAGAAACAAGTCCGGGCGTTCCTAGGTGTGGTGGAGTATTACCGACGATTTATCCCCCACTTTGGCACAAGGGCAAGCCCCTGACAGACCTAGTGAAAGCCCATGGACCTGATCTGGTGAGATGGTCTGACGCAGCAGAGGAAGCATTCACAGACCTACGGACTGCCCTCTGCAGTAACCCCGTACTGATCTCCTTGGTGAAATCAGGGGTTTTTATCCTGCAGACGGATGCATCGGAAGTAGGGTTGAGGGCCGTTCTATCACAGATGGTCAGGGAGGAGGAACACCCAATTCTATACCTCAGTTGGAAACTCCTTCCAAGGGAACAAAAATATGCAGTGGTGCAGAGAGAATGCCTCGCTGTAAAAGGGGCCATGGAAACATTGCGCTACTACCTGCTCGGGCGCAGATTTGTCTTCGTGACCGACCATGCCCCTCTTCAATGGATGCAGCGGAACAAGGAAAAGAACACAAGGGTGACCAGATGGTTCTTATCCCTCCAACCTTTCCAGTTCCGTGTGCAACACAGAGCAGGGAGCCGTCATGATAACGCCAATGGCTTGTCACGTGTGCACTGTCTGGCATCCCAAGCTGCCCAACACCTTGGCGTTGAGCAGGGGGGAGGGATACGTGACAGACCCAGACCAGTGGGGTACAAGAGTCTGGTCCTATTGGGATCCAGGAAGTGGGCCCACTGCTAAAGGATCCCCCCCAGCCAAAGGGGGGGGTCCACAGGACCTGGAGACCAAAAAATTATGGGGGACAACTAATAAAAGAACAGGGACAGGAGTGAGGTCAAAGGGTCAAATGAAGGGAACCAGACGGGGACACTGAGCAGAGAACCCCGGACAGCGCCCACTGCTCCTCGAAGACGTCAAGGGAGCCAGTGGACGCCGCCCAGAGGAACTCTGCCCGGATACGTGAAAGAACGGAGGACCTGAAATAGGCCCCACAGTCACAGGAGACTCCATCAGCCAACCTCCTCACTCTGGTTTTATAGATGGCCAGTTTCGCTAGGGCCAGGAGGAGGTTGACGAGGAGGTCCCGCGACTTTGTGGGGCGATGGATAGGGAGTGCATAAATAAAAAGGTGAGGAGAAAAGTGCAACCACAATCTTAACAAAATATCCGTGAGGAGCCGGAATAGGGGCTGCAGCCTGGCGCAATCCAGGTAAACATGCGCCAGGGTCTCCCTCACGCCGCAAAAGGGACAGGTGTCTGGGATGGGGTAAACTGCGCCAAGTACATGCCCGTGCTCACGGCTCCATGAAGGATCCGCCAACTGATGTCCCTGGTGGGCTTCGGGATCAGAGCAGAATAAAGGCTGGCCCACCGGGGCTCCTCACCCTCCAGAGGTGGCAGAAGGTCCCGCCACTTCGTATTGGGGCGGGACGTGAGGGTGAGGACATGAAGAACATGGAGCATGAGCATGTATAGATGTTTCCTTGGCGCGGTCCAGAACAGAACCAGCTGCAAATCGTGCACCCGGCTCATGGTGAATGGACGGGGAGGGGGCCGGTTGGGTCCACGGGGCAGGGGCCCAATGAAAAAATCTGGAGGGCTCGGAGTGGAGGGTGGGCGGGGCGTGCCCTCTTGCAGAACCCGGTCGAGACAGTTCCGAGCAGCGGGCGGCAAAGCGGCCCTCACCTCCTGAAGTACACGCCGGGGAGTACGAGGTCTGGAGAGCCCCATGTGCTCAGCAAGCGTCAGGGGATCCAGCCAGTCTCCCCGGTCGTAGTCCAGGAGGTCTCCAACTTTGGTGACTTCTGCCAGGACCAACCTCTGGCGCACCATGGGGAACTCCGCCACCTGCACATGAAGCTGGGGGTTGTGTAGCAGGGGCTCCATGAGGAGATCTGCCCCCACGGTGGCCGCCACGGACCTGGTCACTGAAAACAGTTTCCAGGTCTGGAAGAGGTCCTGGTAGAAGACCGGCAGCCCGGAGAGGCCTCGCGGAAGACCTCTCGGATGGAGACAAAGGAGCTGCCGGTCATATCGGAAGCAGTGCAGGAAGGCGTGCGCCAATACGCTCCACGCCGGACTACCTGCACCATAAAGGAGCCTCTGCAGGGCCTGGAGGTGGAAGACGTGGACCTGAGCATGCAGACACTTCAGGCCCAGCCCTCCCTCCTCCAGGGGTAGATGGAGAACCCCCTGTGACGATATTGATATAATCTGGGACCATATAGATCATTGTTGCCACCGAGGTCCTGTAGTGGCACCCAGATCTTGTGTAAAGGGGGTCAAATGGGGTGTCTAAGACAAGGTTATGGTTTACTAGTTATGATTATGCTGTCTATATGTGTGTATCAATTTCGTAGTTGAAGTTAGGAATATTGGCTCTATACTGTCTGTATTTCAAACTTATGCTATGCTGCTGGGTGACATCCCAGACAAATTGGTGTTAGCTCTGCCTAGCCTGCTTGATGGCCCATTAAGGACCATCAGCTATACAATGGACCCATTGAGAGAAGGCAGATACGCCTTGTAACTCAGCAAGGTATGCAGAAACTGGCCCATGTGACTCCAGACTCCATTTTGCTGTAATTTTCCACAGTAAGGACAAAGAGGTGTTCTTACACCTGGAAAAGACTATATAAGGCTGATGCCTCATCTCCATCTGGTCTTCAATCCTGCTTCATACCTCTGGAGGAACCTTGCTACAAGCTGAAGCTTTGAACAAAGGACTGAGGACCCATCCCAGCGGGGGATGTATTCCAGAGACTTGATTTGAACCTGCAGTTTATTCTATCGCTGCTGCAAGCCTGAACCAAGAACTTTGCCATTACTGTGTGTAATTGATTCCATTTAACCAATTCTAACTCTCATCTCTATCCTTTTCCTTTTATGAATAAACCTTTAGATTTTAGATTCTAAAGGATTGGCAACAGCGTGATTTGTGGGTAAGATCTGATTTGTATATTGACCTGGGTCTGGGGCTTGATCCTTTGGGATCAGGAGAACCTTTTTCTTTTACTGGGGTATTGGTTTTCATAACCATCTGTCCCCATAGCGAGTGGCACTGGTGGTAATACTGGGAAACTGGAGTGTCTAAGGAGATTGCTTGTGAGACTTGCGGTTAGCCAGTGGGGTGAGACCGAAGTCCTCTTAGTCTGGCTGGTTTGGTTTGCCTTAGAGGTGGAAAAACCCCCAGCCTTGGGCTGTAACTGCCCTGTTTGAGCAATTTGTCCTGAGTTGGCACTCTCAGTTGGGTTCCGCCAGAACCGCATTGTCACAGTGGCGTAGTCGGCAGGATCCACAGAACCAGGTCAATTAAGCTTTGGGTCAGAACCCCACGCTATCCAAATTTGAATTTTGGGATTGAGAGTTTTGTTGGTTAAAGAGTGGCTGCAATGGCTGAGCAAAGAGCATATGAGGGACTTGGCAAAAAAGCCCTGGAAAATTTGTGTTCAGAAAAGAGAATAAGCTTTAGAAAGAAAGCTACAAATCAAGAATTGAGAAATCTGTTAATGGCCAGCGATCAGGGGGCAAGAGCACAGCCCTTACCTGAGGCTGCAGAAGATGCAGAAAAAATTAGGATGCAAAAGGTGACGAGTAAACTGCAATTTGAGCATGAACAGAAGCTAGCAGATCTTCGATTGCTGGAGAAGCAAAAAATAGCAGAATTAGAGAAAGAGGCTGCTCAGAGAGGGAAAGAAGCCGATCAAAGAAAGAAGGAGGCTGATGAGCGAGAAGAGAGAGCTCGTAAGGGGCGTCTAGAGCTGCTCGCTGCCGAACAGGAGACTCGCAGGATGGAACAGGAGACTCACAAGATGGAACAGGAGACGGCCAGACTTCAGCTCCAAGTAATGGAAGAGCGGAGAAAGTCATCCCCACCTGGTACTCCACTTCCCCCCCGCCATGAGAAAAACTGGGAAAGGATGTGTCCCATTTACAACGATACTGAGGATATAGAGGAGTTTTTGTCTACCTTTGAACGCCTCTGCAATCTGTACCAGATCCCCGAGGGTCAGCGAATGCCTGTCCTGCTGACCAGACTGACTGGAAAAGCCAGGGAGGTATTTAATGAATTGGGGGAACAAGAAGCCTTGGATTATGAGCGGTTTAAAGATTCTGTGTTAAGGCGGTTCAAGGTTACTCCTGAATCTTACAGAGTTAAGTTTAGAAAGTTTAAGATGTCTAGTGATTGTACTTTTGTAGAATGTGCTCATAAGCTGATGGGTTTTGTTAAAAAGTGGGTTATGGGAGCCAAGGCGCATGGGAGCTTTGAAAAACTGCTGGATTTAATAACTTTGGAACAGTTCTTAGACATTGTGCCTGACAATGTGAGAGCAGCTGTGTGTGATAGGGACCCTGAGTCAGTCCTACGGGCAGCAGAGATTGCGGATGCCCATACCCAAAACAGGGCTCGAGAAGGGTGTAAAACCCCGGGGAAAACTAATCACCATTCTCCCCAGTTCAAGAGGAGGGAAGGATTTAAAAGTAAACCTGACTCTTCTAAAGGAGTTCAAGGGGGCCCGGAGGGTAGGAACTCACATCCCAGGACGGAACAGGTTACATGCTATCACTGTGGTATGATGGGCCACATGAGACCAGACTGCCCGACACTGAAGGGCAGCCCAAAACCAGCAACCCCAGATGCCACGGCAAATGCTAACCCTGTTGTTATAAACTCACAGGCAAGCTACACAGAGCCCAGCATTGATGCCCTGTGTGCAAATGCTGTTTCGGTGGTCTCTGAAGAATTTGACCTTAAAACTCACATTAAAGCTAAATATGGGGGAAATAATGCAGAGTTTATTAGCAGTGCAGAAGTGAATGGAGTAAGGTGTATGGCATGGAGGGACACCGCAGCAGATATCACTTTGGTTAAAGCAAGTCTGGTCAGGAAGGAAGATTATTTGCAAGGTGAGGATGTGACTGTTGTAGCCTTTTCTGAGTATTTTGTCAGGGTGCCTTTGGCTAAAATCCACCTGAAATGGAAGGGATTTGAGGGCACCATGGTTGTGGGAGTAAAAGACACACTCCCTAAGGATATTATGATTGGAAATGATATTAAAGCTATGGTAAGTCAAGTTAACACAAACCAGGCACAGGAGAGAATTGATCCTAAGGTTGTGCCTATGGAGGGTTTCTCCAAAAGTTTGTCTTTGGAAAGTAGCTGTTTGGCTGTGAATGAAGTTTCTGAATGTCTATCTAATGTCTCAGAAGTAAATCTGGAATTAGATCAAGCGAAGGGAGAGGAGAACAAGGAGATTTTGGATGAGCCTAGGCAGTCTTGTGAGCTGATGGCTTTATCTAGTCAGCAGTTTGGAAAGGCAAGGAGAGTGGAAGATGAGTGTCCCCATACCTTACCGGTTTCCTGTGTGGAGAATAGTGACAGTGAAGGAACTGTGCCTGTGTCTGTCAGGGGTATTGACTTGCCTATGGAGGAAGCTACCCCAGTCTCCAAGCAGTTGTCTGTGAACAGCCCGGTGTGCTGGGACAAGGGAAATGAAATCCCAAACTGTGTGTCTAGTAAAGGAAAATGTGTCTCCAACTCTTTTTTGTCTGTGGAGCAGACAGAAGGTGCCCTTCAGCCTGTGATGGTTGAGAGTAATTCAGTTGTCTCAGATTTGGTTCTGGATTCAGCTAAAGCCCAGGAAGGGAATGGTCCTAAGTTTGTGTCGGCTGGGGAGAATGGCACTGTAACTAGGTTGCATCCAGTTAGTGTCTTAGCGAAATCCCAGAGACCAGACAATTCTGGGGCTTGTATCTTGCCTGTTGATCATGTGTGGTTGGAGAAGGGGGTAACAACTCTGTCTAATCAGGGTGATACCCTAGCCAGGGCACAAGGAGAGCAGAAAGGTAATTTGGTTGTGGTACCTATGGACAGTTTAACAACTTGTAGCAAAAAGGACAAAATTCCTAAGCTTGTGTGTGGCAAAGGAAAGAAGAATGCTTCTGACCTTTCATCTAATGAGTCTATGGGTTTGCCTGAAAGGGGATTGTGTAGAAATCTGCCTAATGGGCCAAAGGTGATCCTAAATGTAAGTAAGACCCAGACAGAGTCTGTTGTTGCTCAGAAAAGTGTTCCTTTAAAGCAAGCCCTAGGTGAAAAGGGTAAGGACAGAATTTCTGTGAGGGGTGATTTGCTGCTTAGAAAAGCTCCTGGGGAAAGGACTCCTCATGGTAATCTGTGCAAGCAGTTCACTGCAACTGAAGGGTGTGAGAGTGAAGTTTCAGTTCCTAACAGCCAGAAATTTTCTGTTGTGAATGGATCCACTGACTTTCCTTTTGAAAGATCCAGTGTGCGTAGCTTTGAGAAGGTCTCAGATGAAGTAAGAGCTGTTAAGAAAGTGGAGCAGCCCTATAACCAAGTGGCTATGTGTGGCCAGCTTGTCGGGAAGACAATGGTGTTGGGACAGGACTGTCTCCATGCTAATTCGTTAAGTGAGAAGTCTGTGCTTCAGGGTCTGAGGACAGATTTGGTTACTGGTGTTTCAAAGCAGAACAGTTTTATGGCCGAATGCTTGAGAATGCAGGGGAGAGCAAGCAAACTCTCACCCTCAGACTCTTTGGATTTGTGTGGTATCTCTTTAAGACAGAGTCCAGCCTTGGAAATGATAGCAGTTAAGGATATGAAAACTGGTGGACTGGCTCCTGTCTGTGGTAATGCAAATTACTTGCCTGGCTGGGAGAGGAAGGACTTGCTAATAGCTGTTAGCACAGAGAGCCCACCCCATCAGCCAGTAAATTCTGTTAAGCAAGAGAAATTGGGGTTTGGTCCTGCAGGACAGGGAGGAAAGAGAAAACTGAATTTTGCAAAGGGAAGCCACAGGTTAACCCTAAAATGCCCAAATTCCAATGGTATTGAGCCAAAGCTGTGGCATGACAACCATGATTGTAAATGGACACTTGCAATGAATTTGTTATTATTGCTAAGGGTAATTTTTGTAACAAATGTTTTGCTATTACCACAAACTGTAAAAATGTACAATGTGCCTAATCTTTTGGAAAATCCATTGAACAGGTTAAAAGGAATACCTGAGAACACACTTTATGTTAAAAGGCCTTGTTATACTGGTGTTTCACAGTTAATGCCTGTAAACAGTATTGGAACTTTTCACAGGGGAAAAGACATTCCAGACCTAATGTGCTGTGTAAAAAGGGAAACCGAGGCACACTACCATATTGCTTTCATGGCTAAAGGCCAAGATTCCTGTACTGTAAACAACCTTAATATCTACATTAACTTGATGTTAATTGGGTTCCAAATATTTGCCAGAGCTTGTATGAATAAAGTAGCTGTTTTCTTTAGCTCTTGGCAAAATCACATGAGACATTCAGGAACCGTGCTGCAAGAGCAGATCCAATCCACTATTGTTCTAACTAAGTTTTACCTTGAGTTTGTAAAGAGGTTCAATCATGTTATTGAACATGACTTTGATAAACCATGTCTGTTATACACTGGTGTAACGTCTAACCCAATACTAGCGGTAGTGAGACAGACCCAAGGATGGGGAGCTCTTGGGATGCAGTCAGTGATGTTTGTGTCATCCCTTCCTGCATCAATTTTGCGTTGGGGGTGTGACGATATTGATATAATCTGGGACCATATAGATCATTGTTGCCACCGAGGTCCTGTAGTGGCACCCAGATCTTGTGTAAAGGGGGTCAAATGGGGTGTCTAAGACAAGGTTATGGTTTACTAGTTATGATTATGCTGTCTATATGTGTGTATCAATTTCGTAGTTGAAGTTAGGAATATTGGCTCTATACTGTCTGTATTTCAAACTTATGCTATGCTGCTGGGTGACATCCCAGACAAATTGGTGTTAGCTCTGCCTAGCCTGCTTGATGGCCCATTAAGGACCATCAGCTATACAATGGACCCATTGAGAGAAGGCAGATACGCCTTGTAACTCAGCAAGGTATGCAGAAACTGGCCCATGTGACTCCAGACTCCATTTTGCTGTAATTTTCCACAGTAAGGACAAAGAGGTGTTCTTACACCTGGAAAAGACTATATAAGGCTGATGCCTCATCTCCATCTGGTCTTCAATCCTGCTTCATACCTCTGGAGGAACCTTGCTACAAGCTGAAGCTTTGAACAAAGGACTGAGGACCCATCCCAGCGGGGGATGTATTCCAGAGACTTGATTTGAACCTGCAGTTTATTCTATCGCTGCTGCAAGCCTGAACCAAGAACTTTGCCATTACTGTGTGTAATTGATTCCATTTAACCAATTCTAACTCTCATCTCTATCCTTTTCCTTTTATGAATAAACCTTTAGATTTTAGATTCTAAAGGATTGGCAACAGCGTGATTTGTGGGTAAGATCTGATTTGTATATTGACCTGGGTCTGGGGCTTGATCCTTTGGGATCAGGAGAACCTTTTTCTTTTACTGGGGTATTGGTTTTCATAACCATCTGTCCCCATAGCGAGTGGCACTGGTGGTAATACTGGGAAACTGGAGTGTCTAAGGAGATTGCTTGTGAGACTTGCGGTTAGCCAGTGGGGTGAGACCGAAGTCCTCTTAGTCTGGCTGGTTTGGTTTGCCTTAAAGGTGGAAAAAACCCCAACCTTGGGCTGTAACTGCCCTGTTTGAGCAATTTGTCCTGAGTTGGCACTCTCAGTTGGGTTCCGCCAGAACCGCATTGTCACACCCCCGCAGAGACCCAGTGCAGTCCTGACCAAAAGAACTCCAGAATCGACGTCCGGAGGTTGGCCAGGAAACCTGGGGCCGGGACCAGGGTGTTGAGCTGGTACCAGAGCATGGATAGGACTAGTTGATTGAGCACCAGTGCTCTCCCTCGAAGGGAGAGACACAGGAGCAGTCCTGTCCATTTCCGGAGCCGCTCTGACACCCTGCCCTCTAAACCTAGCCAGTTCTCCAGTGGAGACGGATGCGTGGCAGAAAGGTAAACGCCGAGATAGAGCAGCGGACCCGTGCGCCACCGGACGGCCTGAAGTGCGGGTGGGAGGGAGCTCTCCTGCCACCCGTCCCCTACCACCAGGCCAGAGCTATTGACCCAGTTGACCTGGGCGGAGGAGGCTGCCGAGTAGATGGTCTGGCAAGCCTCCACCCGCACCAAGTCGCCCGGGTCCTGGACCACGAGGAGCACGTCGTCGGCGTACGCCGACAGGACCAGCTGCAGCTCCGGCTCCTGCAGCACCAACCCCGTCAACCTCCTACGGAGGAGACAGAGGAAGGGCTCGATCGCCAGAGCATACAGCTGGCCCGAGAGGGGGCATCCTTGACCTACTCCTCTCCCGAAGCTGACCGGTTCAGTCAGGGTCCAGTTGAGCCTGACCAAACACTCTGCGGAGGCGTACAGCACCTGGAGAAAACCCACAAACTGGGACCCGAAGCCAAACGCTCGCAGAGTGCCCAGGAGATACCCGTGGTCCACCCTGTCGAACGCCTTCTCCTGATCCAGGGACAGGAGGGCGAACGACAGACCATCCCTACACCCGAGTTCCAAGAGGTCCCGGACCAGATACAAGTTGTCGAAGATGGTGCGGCCCGGGACGGTGTAGGTCTGGTCTGGGTGGATCACGTCTGCCAGCATGGACCCTAGCAGCAGTGAGATGGCCTTCGCTACGACTTTATAGTCCATGCTGAGGAGCGAGATGGGATGCCAATTCCATAAATCGTGGAGGTCCCCCTTCTTCGGCAATAAGGCGAGCACAGCTCGCCTGCACGAAAGAGGGAGGACCCCGCCCTGCAAGGACTCGGCCCGGACCTTGTCACTGTGACAAAGTCCGGGCCGAGGATGTCCCAAAACACGCGGTAGAACTCCACAGTCAGCCAGTCCATGCCCGGAGATTTATTGGTGGGTATGCGGCGGAGGGCTTCCGAGAACTCGGCCAGAGTGAGAGGCAGCTCCAGCCGGTCTCGGTCACCCGCGCTGACCGTCGGGAGTTCATCCCAGAGCATTCTGCAAGCGTTAGGATCGGTCGGATCCGGGAAGAAAAGGCTTGTGTAGAAGGCCCTGGCCCTCCCGCACATCTCCACCGGATCTGTGAGGGGGGTGCCGTCCTCTGCTAGAAGGCAGGTGACGTGCTTCTTGGCCCCCCTCTTTTTCTCCAGGGCGTAGAAGAAGCGGGAGCCGCGATCCATCTCCTGAAGGAGGCGGATGCGGGATCGAACAAAGGCACCTCGGGCCCGATGGTCCTCGAGGGTCCGGAGCTCCTCCCGCTTCTCCCAGCACGCTCCGCAGAGGGATGGATCACCGGGGCTGGCAGCCAGATGCCTCTCCAGCTCTAAGACATCCCGTTCCAACTGCCCTATAGCCGCATCCCTCCATTGGCTGGTGCCCCGGGTGTAGTCACGGCAGAAGAGCCGGGCACGCACCTTCCCCAGGTCCCACCACCGCCGTGCCGAGGGAAAGGCACGCCGCTGCCCTCGCCAGGCCAGCCAGAACTCCCGGAAGGACGCCACGAAGCCCACATCCTCCAACAAGCTATTATTAAAGTGCCAATAGGCCGGCCCCGGCCTCTCCGCCCAGAGAGAGGCTGTCATGGTGGCTAGATGATGATCTGAAAAAGGGGCTGGCCGGACGCTGGAGGAGTGGGCCCGTGAAAGATGGAAGCGTGACAAATAGATGCGGTCCAACCGGGAGTGGCGCAACCAATGGACCTCCACCCGGACAAAAGTGAACGTCGAAACATCATCCAGGTGGTGGTCGCACCAGACGTCCACCAGGGAGTGATGTTCGATGATCTCCCGGAGGACGTCCGCAGTGGCTGGGTGCCGCTCGGTCCCCGAGCGGTCCCATTCCTCGAGGGTGGCATTAAAGTCCCCGCCCAGGGCCAGGCACTCGCGAGGATCCAAGGTGCAGAGGAAGGCAGATGCCTGCTGATAAAAACACAACCTCTCCGGGCCCGATGTCGGGGCGTAAACGTGGAGAAGATTGACCATAAGCCCCTCCATGCGGACCCGGAGGTGCAGCAGGCGGCCCGCCACAGCCTCGGCGATCCCCAGCTGTAGGAATGTGTTGCTCCCTAATCATAAGCCTTGAAGAACGGCAAACTGTTCCCTCGGCATTGAGGCGAGAGTGACCTTGTTCTAGTGTCTATGTTTGGAAAACTTATTGGCAACAATGACATCATCTTTGCAGCTGGCTGTCCACACGCTTAAGAGATGGGTTTGTAATCTCATGCTCATGCATACTGCCTGCCTTCTGAATGGGCAAGAATGTAACCACTCAGATAAGTTGTAAACAAAGTAAGGAGAAGAATAAAAACCCCAGGAAAGGTTTTTTCCTGAGAGGCTTTTGCAAGAGGCTTTTTGCAGGAGGCTTGTAAAGCTCTCTAGCTACCAACAAACCTGGTGTTCTGTTTCCTTTCCTGCGTCGTCACCACAGCAGCTGGTGACCCCGACGTGATACCCCTCTACTCACCGGCTGGAGATGCCGAGCGCGCCCGCGGCTGTTTGCCGCCCCTAATTCGTGAGTATGGTGGGGGGGGACTCTCCAGTGCCCAGAAGGAGCACGCAAGAGAGTTACAAAAGATTATACGGCAGCGATCATGCATCGCTGTCCCGGTCGCTCATATTGAGGACCTTCTAAGGGAAATAGATCGCCAGTGCCCCTGGTATCCGGACCGCGGGTCATTACAGCTTCCTGATTGGATACGGATTGGGATCACCTTGCATAGTGAACCCCGTGCCCCAGTTCAGCACCTGCTGCTCTGGCAGCGTTGTAAGGAGGCGCTGGAGGGGGTCGGCCCCGACGGCCCCAAGCCGGTCTCCCTTTTGCCCCCAGGTGATGGGCCACCCCCCTCCTACCCGCAGCTGACCCTCCCTGCGCCGCCGCCCGTGGCGGCGCCCCCCTGCCTACCGGTCGGGCGGGGGGGCGCTGTCGCCGCGGCAGTGCAGCCAGCGCGTGAGGCCGGTCTCTTGACCGACGAGGAATCCAGGTGTGGGTTCGAGGCATTCCCCGTCTCTTGGCGGGATAATGGAAATGGGGGGGAGATAGTGGATTGGGAGGCTCTCCCCTACTCGGTTCTGCGCGAGCTCCGCAAGGCGGTTCGTGAGACCGGGGTGCGGTCCACTTTCACCCTGGGGATCATGGAAGGTGTGTCAAACAGTTACTCCTTGCTCCCCCAAGATTGGAAAGACATGTGTCGCATGGTGCTGTCTCCCGCGCAATACGTTGTGTGGGACAGCGAGTACCAGCGAGAGGCGCTTGCGGCAGCAGCACAAGGTGGGGGGGCTTATCTTGCTGAGCAGTTATATGGCACAGGGCAGTTTTCGGGCATCCCCGAGCAGGCGGTGGGCATGCCCCGGGTAGCTTATCCCATCATTGGCCAGTGTGCCCGTCGCGCGTTCCGCAGGGTCCCCGCTGCGAGCGAGTCCTCTAAGTCCTTCGACCCTGGCGGAGTTGCTGCAGGCGTGTGCTGATGTAGGCACTCAAACCCATCAGATGGCCCTGCTGGCAGCTGCCCTGCACAAGGGGCAGAAACCTCAGGGGAACTGCTTTAGCTGCCACCATCCATATTGATGATTAGGCGTACGGCCCTCCCCCTCCGTTGGCTCACTGACGAGCCCGTATGGGTTGCGCAGTGGCCGCTTCCTCTGGACAAGCTGGAGGCTCTCCAGCACTTGGTTAATGACCAGCTACGGGCAGGGCATGTGGAGGAGTCCACTAGCCCCTTTAATACCGCCGTGTTTGTAAGCACAAAAGAAATTCCTGTAATAGGATCCTATTAGGCCATAATTCCCTCTGTTCTCTGTGTAATTCTCTGTTAGAGTGTCAGCAGGCAGATGGGTGGGTCTCTGGTAAAACCCTCTAAGGATAGCCCTTTGAATTATATGTTAAGTAAATGGCCTTTACCCGGTGTTCAAAAAGGAAATAAATACAAGGAAACATTTTAAGCAATGACTGACTGCCCAGAAGGGGTAGACCTCTGTTCTTTTGTTTTTCAGATTATCAGAGAAAACGGATGCCAGCTGAACAGCATTCAATGTACCATGCATTTACTGGCACAATAGGAATTATTTTTGTGTTTTATGGCAAAAATTGTTGTTAAGAATTGCATACCAACAGTCTTTGGAAACAAGGACATGGAAGGTTAACCCACTCCCCATATTGCCCATGGGATCCTTCTGGCTACCTCAGATTTCTAGCCAGAGGGCTGGGGAGGGAGGAAAGCAATTAGACACCTGAGGTTGTACCGAGTGCACTCCTCAAAAGTGGGTGTGCTTGTCCCGGTTTGTTGCTCCAAAGCTCTGTAATAAAGTTATTTTACTGGAAGAGTGAAGGTTTCCTTTGTAGGTTAAAAGAAGCCGAGAAAGGGAGAAGAGGAAAAAGCACGGAATGAGTTAACTGAGAGGAAAATACAGCTTGCAGGCTCATCCAAGGTCACAGCCAAAACTTGGCTGACCCCCAAGACAAGGTGGGGGGCTTAAATGTGCCCAGGCAGCTGTAAAATCTAAAAAACACTGCCAGGCATTAATGAAATGTGTTAGGTTTTTTTCTCACAGGTAGAAAAGTGTTATCCAAAGATCCTAGCACCCCTGCCATTAATTGAAACAAGGAAACTGAGTCTATGTAAAGTCCATCAACAAAAGACTGCTTTGGCTCCATGCTGGAAAGGCCCTTTCCAAGTCCTGTTAATCACCAACACTGCTGTGAAGTGCCAAGGACTGACTGCCTGGACCCATGCTTTTCACTGCAAAAAGACCCCTCCACCTGGGGAGGACTTTCTGACTGATGATAAGCCTATTTCTCCTTCTAGTTCTGCTGTGCCTTCTGGACAGCAGGAAAAAGGAAAAAAAGACAAGGTGAAGTGCTAGTAACCTCTCCCTTGTCCACTGACAGACCTACTGTTGCTTTGAATTTCTCTAGAAGACACAAAACCACTACAGGGTGATGTGCTAGTAACCTCTCCCCTGTATGATGCTGAACCATGACTGTTTCAGGAAAAGAGAAGAAGGAACACTTGCTTCATTGAAACCACAAAGTCCAGGAATTCCTGACTACAAGAAGCAACAGAGGGTCCTGTGGCACCTTTGAGACTAACAGAAGTATTGGGAGCATAAGCTTTCGTGGGTAAGAACCTCACTTCAAGAATTGACCCTGGTGAAGAAACAAAGAATTATACTCTGGCAGGAAGAAATTTGTGAAACCCATGCTTGGGAATGTGGTATTGATTGGATTTTGGGGTTTATTCTACAGGCAGCGCCCTGTGTTTTGGATAAGTCCCTCAGCATGTATTGCCCTCCCTAATTGGATTTTAAATGACAAGTACCAAAGGCACCTTGTTGCCATTGCCCCTGCCATTTCCTTCATCACACTATTACCCCTGTAACACATCTAAATACAGACAATGACCCAGAAGTTGCTGATAGAGATGGTATTGAATATCACTGAGGCTGGGAAGGCATTGCAGTGGGATCTAGCATGTTCAGGCTTGGCCCACTGCCCTTACAGACACATCAGGAGTACCATCTGATCTGTGGCCATGGAGACATACTTGGAGACTTTCTAAGTGGAAGTGCAGACGTTTTTAGTGCTCCTTCCAAGCATATGGACCGGTTGAGAGGGTGTGGGCTTCCACATACCGAATCCTGCCGGGTCCATGGGGAGGATGCATGTGGGATTGGGTAATTCACCAAGACATCTGGGAAATTAGACTACCTGGTATGCCCAGTCGATTTTAGTCAGTGCTCCTGGGATTACACCTGACAGGACACTTACTTTTTCAAGTTAATGACAGCTGTGTGTATGTTAATGACACCACATTACAAGACGTTTGGGTCCACCTGGCAGAAGTATTAAATCAATCTGATTTCTGCCTGGCCGTTGCCCCGGAAATGCAAGGTCTGTTAAGTACTTGCCTTGTTCCTGTCTGTAAACCACCCAGCAACATCTGGGGTGTGAGACAGTGAAAGAAATGTGTTGTTTTAAGCTTACTGATAATAGTAACCGCATGCAATAGCAAATTGATATGCTGAAATGTTATGCTTAAGCCATTTGCTAGGATGTTTTTTCTCCTTGGTGGGATTATATCTAGTTATAGCCACCCTTAGGCCTGGTCTACACTAGGCTTTTATGTCGAATTTAGCTCCGTTATATCGAATTAACCCTGCACCCGTCCACACCAGGAAGCCATTTAGTTCGACATAGAGCTCTCTTTAAATCGATTTCTGTAATCCTCCCCAACGAGAGGAGTAGCGCTAAATTCGACATGGCCATGTCGAATTAGGCTAGGTGTGGATGGAAATCGACGCTAATAGCTCCGGGAGCTATCCCACAGTGCACCACTCTGTTGACGCTCTGGACAGCAGTCCGAGCTCGGATGCTCTGACCAGCCACACCCCGGGAAAATTTGAATTCCTTTTCCTGTCTGGGCAGTTTGAAGCGCAGTTTCTGTTTGGACACCGTGGCGAGCTCAGCAGCAGTGTCAGCAGTGGCAACGATGCAGAGCTCTCCAGCAGAGATGGCCGTGCAATCCAATAGAAAGAGGGCCCCAGCATGGACGGATCGGGAAGTCTTGGATCTCATCGCTGTGTGGGGAGATGAGTCCGTGCTTTCCGAGCTGCGCTCCAAAAGACGGAATGCAAAGACCTATGAGAAGATCTCTAAAGCCATGGCAGAGAGAGGCTACAGCCGGGATGCAACGCAGTGCCGCGTGAAAATCAAGGAGCTGAGACAAGGCTACCAGAAGACCAAAGAGGCAAACGGACGCTCTGGATCCCAGCCCCACACATCCCGTTTCTACGAGGCACTGCATTCCATCCTAGGTGCGGCCGCCACCACCACCCCACCCCTGACCGTGGACTCTGAGGATGGGATATTGTCCGCGGCCGGTTCCTCAGCGGACGGGGAAGAGGAGGAAGGAGATGAGGAGGACGAGGCAGTAGACAGCGCTTACAACGCTGATTTGCCCGACAGCCAGGAGCTCTTCATCACCCTGACAGAGATCCCCTACCAACCCTCCCCAGCCGTTACCCCAGACACAGATTCAGGGGAAGGATCAAGCAGTAAGTGTTTTAAATATCTAAACATTTATTTACAACATAACTGGCGTATTTAAAATATTAACAGTAGCTAAAGTGCTTTAAAACATGTAAACATTTATTTGCAACAAAACAGGAAGATTGAAAATATTAACAGTGGGTAAAGTGCTTCAAAACATGTAAACAGGAAAGTCAAACAAAAGGGGAATCAGTGCAAAGTGTATCATGATTAGTCTGTCTTTGGGCGCCTCAATATATAGTCCGAACCATTTTCAAAAAATTGCACAATGTCCGCTTCATGATTATAGTGCCCAAAACCCTGCAGTCATTTGTCCCTCCAAGGGCACCTAAGCCAAGAACTGGTCAATGTAGCCGGGGATAGAGGCGACATCCTCTGGGGAGAACTCCTCATACACCTCCTGCAGGTGTTTTTCCAGCCTCATCAGCAGGTTCCTGGGCAGGGAGAGCTTATTAGGCCCCCCGTGGTAGGACACGTTTCCCTGCCACAACGCCAGCAGGTACTCCGGGATCATGGCCTTGCACAGCAGTGCAGCAAATGGCCCCGGTTTCTGCAGGCTGTCCCGGAGCATCTTCTCCTTCTGGCTCTCGGAGACCTTCAGGAGGGTGATGTCTGGCATGACTCCCTGCTGTGAATTAGGTAGGGGAAAGTTAGTATTGGGACTGCTTGCCCGTCCCTTTATAGAACTGCAACCGCCGGTTTACAGCCACGCGGTTTACAGCCGCGAGGGGGTGGGACAGGGGCAGAGTTCATGCTTGCAGGATTGCTGCCAGCAGAGACTCGCATTGCTTTCTATGTGAAAGGAGGCCAGTGCCACTCTTAAAGTTTTAAGCGGCCACAAGTCTACGGCTTACCATGTTTGCCAGCTAGACAAAGTCCGGTGTCCAGCCCTGCTCCTCAGCTCGCCACAGCAAGACCGCAGGCACTGTAGGCGAGGGCCGAAAATTCGACCTAGTCCTCAGTGCGCGTGTGATAGGTGCTCTGCATGGTCTTGTTGACAGAGAAAGACTATGTTCTCTGTTCACAGATACATTGCTCTGTCTCAGGAATTCACTCCCTTTTTCCAATTCCCACAGCCACATCTGCCCAGAGGCTAGCGCACATTAGGAGGAGGAAGAAGAGGACACGGGAAGACATGTTTGCAGAACTAATGGGATGCTCCCGAGCACAGGCAGCCCAGCAGACACAGTGGAGGGAGAACTTGTCCCAAATGCACCGGGCAAACATGGAACGGGAGGAGAGGTGGCGACAGGAGGACAGGCAGGCTACTCAAACGCTGCTTGGACTAATGAGGGAGCAAACAGACACGCTCCGCCGCCTTGTGGATGTTCTGCAGGACCGGAGGCAGGAGGAGAGAGCCCCGCTGCAGTCTCTCTGTAACTGCCCTGCCCCGCCACCAAGTCCCATACCCCCCTCACCCAAAGTCCAAACACGGAGGGGTGGAAGGGGCCGTGAAAAATTTCACTCCACCCCTGCGGACTGCTCTAGCACTAGAAGGCTCTCATTCCCCAAAATTTGAAAAGTCCTTTCCTACCCGCCTCACACAAGACCCCGTCCAAGTTTCACCCCCCCGTTCCATGTGCGGTTGTTAATAAAGAATACGTTTCTGTTCATTTCTATTTCCATCCTCTTCTTTTGGAGGGGAGTCTGTCTGAAGGGGGGGGAAGGGGCTTGGTCATTGGACAGGACAGTCACCTTTAGCAGGGGGCAGGTGCAGCAGCAGGGCACATATACAGTGCAGTGACTAGTTATCCTGGTCAGTCTGGGAGGTGGTTTTCATGTTTTGTGTGGTGGGGGCGGTGGTGTTGCTCTGTGACTTGGTGGCGGGGGAGGGCAGTTACAGATCTTATGCAGCGGTCCTTACCCTGCATCACAGAGCCGCGCAGCAGGGGATCTGTAACCCTCCTCCCCCTGCAAGACAGTCACATAGCCGACACATACACGCAGTCCCGGCCAGGAGGGCTGGCAGGCTCCGTTGAAACAACCAGTCCACCACCGCGGAGCCTGTCATTCCTGGAGTTTAGAAGCATCATTTGCATCACAACCCTAAACCCGCCCCCCGCCACAGTCTGCGTCCCAGGTTTAAAACATTCCCGCGAAAACAGTAATAAAGACAACGGTGTCCATTAACAAAACAGAACAGATTTTATTTTTTGGGAAGAGGGTGAAGGGGGTATGTAAGTGGAGAGGATAGTCGACGGCAACTGGGTAAAGAAACGGGGGCAAGTTCTGCCTCTGTGTCCACAAACTTAAAAGTCACTGGGTACCCTGCTCAGCCTTGAAACTGGCTTTCAAAGCCTCCAGGCTGCACAGCGCGTCCCGCTGGGCTCTTCTAATCGCCCGGCTGTCTGGCTGGGCGTAATCAGCAGCCAGGCTATTTGCCTCAACCTCCCACCCCGCCATAAAGGTCTCCCCCTTGCTCTCACACAGATTGTGGAGCACACAGCAAGCTGCAATAACGATGGGGATATTGGTTTCGCTGAGATCACAGCGAGTGAGTAAGCTTCTCCATCTCCCCTTGAGACGGCCAAAAGCACACTCCACCACCATTCTGCACTTGCTCAGCCGGTAGTTGAACAGTTCTTTTTCTGTGTCCAGGGCGCCAGTATAGGGCTTCATGAGCCAGGGCATTAGCGGGTAGGCTGGGTCCCCGAGGATCACTGTAGGGATCTCCACATCCCCAACAGTTATCTTGCGGTCCGGGAAGTAAATACCTTCCTGCAGCCGTCTAAACAGACCAGAGTTCCTGAACACGCGAGCGTCATGAACCTTGCCCGGCCATCCGACGTAGATGTTTGTAAACCGTCCCCAATGGTCCACCAGTGCTTGCAGCACCATTGAAAAGTAGCCCTTTCTGTTGATGTACTGGCTGGCCTGGTGGCCCGGTCCCAGGATAGGGATGTGAGTCCCATCGATAGCCCCACCGCAGTTTGGGAATCCCATCGCGGCAAAGCCATCTATGATGGCCTGCGCGTTTCCCAGGGTCACTACCTTTAACAGCAGTACCTTGACGATTGCCTTGGCTACTTGCATGACAACAACCCCCACGGTAGATTTGCCCACGCCAAAGTGGTTCGCGACTGACCGGTAGCTGTCCGGCGTTGCAAGCTTCCAGAGGGCTATGGCCACTCGCTTCTGGACAGTGAGGGCTGCTCGCATGCGGGTGTCCTTGCGCTTCAGGGCAGGGGACAGCAAGTCACAAAGTTCCAGGAAAGTGCCCTTCCGCATGCGAAAGTTTTGCAGCCACTGGGATTCATCCCAGACCTGAAGCACTATGCGGTCCCACCAGTCCGTGCTTGTTTCCCGGGCCCAGAATCGCCATTCAACAAAATCCACATGCCCCATTGCCACCGTGATGTCCTGGGCGCTGGGGCTCGTGGTTTCTGACAGCTCTGTGCTAGTCTCCGACTTCAGGCCCTCACGGCGGTGCCGTAGCCTCCTCGCCTGATTTCTCTGCATCTGCCTGTGGGAAAGGTGTATGATAAGCTGCGAGGTGTTGAGAACGGCCACAACTGCAGCGATGATCGCAGCGGGATCCATGATCGCAGTGCTGTGGCGTCCGCGCTGTCACTGATCAAAAAGTGCGCGAACTGATTTCCCGCCAGCGCTTTCAGGGAGGGAGGCAGGGCGGTAGTGACTGACGGATGACGACAGTTACCCAAAAGCACCCTCGCCACATTTTTTTACCCAGAAGGCATTGGGGGCTCGACCCAGAATTCCAATGGGCAGCGGGGACTGCGGGAACTGTGGGATAGCTGCCCACAGTGCACTGCTTCCAATGTCGACGCTTTCCCTGGTAGTGTGGACTGACAAAGTCGAATTACTGTCCTTAGTGTAGACACACACGTTCGACTTTCTAATATCGATTGCACATATTCGATTTAACTAAAATCGAACTACTCTCGTAGTGTAGACATACCCTTAGAGTGGATAAAGACCCTTTTATAGTATGGGGTCTTAGTTTTGATTTTTGGCGTTTTACTTTGCTGCTTTGTTTAATGCTTACCCAATTTAGTGGCGTTGTGTATGCTACCCTGTAAAGGTGCTTTGTCTAAATACCGCATATAAAATAAAATAGGGGGGGATGTAGGAATGTGTTGCTCCCTAATCATAAGCCTTGAAGAACGGCAAACTGTTCCCTCGGCATTGAGGCGGGAGTGACCTTGTTCTAGTGTCTATATTTGGAAAACTTATTGGCAACAATGACATCATCTTTGCAGCTGGCTGTCCACGCGCTTAAGAGATGGGTTTGTAATCTCATGCTCATGCATACTGCCTGCCTTCTGAATGGGCAAGAATGTAACCACTCAGATAAGTTGTAAACAAAGTAAGGAGAAGAATAAAAACCCCAGGAAAGGTTTTTTCCTGAGAGGCTTTTGCAAGAGGCTTTTTGCAGGAGGCTTGTAAAGCTCTCTGGCTACCAACAAACCTGGTGTTCTGTTTCCTTTCCTGCGTCGTCACCACAGCACCCAGCACCTCGGGCCGTAGGTCGGGGGAGAACAGGGTTGCCACTCCAGCCGTACGAACTGTGAGGTGGCTAAAATAGACCCTGTCTCCCCACTCCAGCTGCCAGCTAGCTTCAGTGGCCGGATCCGTATGGGTCTCCTGCAGGAAGATCATAGAGTACCCCCCCTCCCGAAGGAAGGAGAGCACCTGGCTCCTGCGGAGACCCATCCTACAGCCCCGGGTGTTTAATGTTGCGAAGATGATCGGTGCCATAAGGAGGGCTGGGGGGGATCCTCGCCAGCAGAGACACCCACGGCCTCCGTCGGGCCGCGCAACAATCTGTGACCTACCCCGTGGGCGATTAAGGAGTCACGGAAGAGGCGGACCCATTGGTAAGCCGCGGCGGCCTGCCTCCCGGTCCTCTTACCCTCCCCCATGAGGGCCCTCGCGGCCCGGAGGATCTGATGAAAATCCCCCCATCGCTGGAGTGCAAGCTGTACCTTGTTGCGGGAGCCACGGACATCCTCAAGGAACTCCCGTAGCTCCCCTCTCACATATGGGGGAGTGGGGTTACCGATCTATGGCTTTCCCCCAGTGGGGCCCCTGTCACAGCCCCGTGGCCCATCGAGATGGGCAAGCAGGGGGCAGACCCTCGACGTGGCGTCCGATGGGCTGGCGCCACGTGGCCTGCCTCAGACCCTGACTCAATGGGGGCCGGCGGAGGGAAGATAGCAGCCCCTGGTGGGGCGGGACAGAGAAAAACAAAGGCCGCTCCTTGGGGGTCATCCTCTGGGATATGGAAGGAGACAGCCCCAGGGGCGGCAAAAGCATCACGGGAAGTGGAGGGGACAGGGACGGGGTCGATGTCAGGAGCAGGGCCAGAGTCAGGAATAGGGACAGGGGAAGGGGTGATAGTGGGATCGGGGGCCCCAGCAGCCAGGCCACTGGGTGGGGGGGGTGGCACCCTGCAAATAGGCTCAGGGATTTGCGGGGAGGGAGGGGGGCCTTCGGCGATGCCGGGTTCATGCTCCAAGGCAGATGGTAAGGCCACGGCATCCATAGGTGGAGAATCAACGATGGGTCCCCCACCCGGGAAGGAGGTCGGCTGCCCCGCAGCCACAAGGGAGTTCCCTGGCGACTCGGGTCCCGGCAGCGTGGCACTGGCCGTCACCTCAAGAGGCTCGGCGGCCGCTAGTGGGGTGCCATCTGCGGCCGGGTTGGTGGAAGAGTCCAGGGGCTCCTCGGAGGTGGGAGCGGAAGCAGTGGATAAGGGGACGGAACACGGGGAAAGGGGGGCCGAGGCGAGGTCGCTCAGATTGAGGTCCGCTGGCAGAGGGTCGTCCTCCCCCTGGGTAACTGGGGTCAGACCCAGGGCCTCGATCTCCTCATAAATGGAGGGGAGATCACCGTCCACCACCTCAGGGCCCTCCCTGCCAGCACCCGAAGCGACACTCACCTTGGTGCTTGCAGGGGTTTCAGATTGTAAGGGGGCAAGAGGGGCTCCATCAGGGGCTTCCATAGGAATGGACTCCGGAGGAGGGGCAGTGCTATTCTCCGGTGCTGCCACGGCATCCCCAGCCGGCACCATTGAATTGGAATCGGCAGGGGGCAAAGTGGAAGGCTCAGCATCGGTGCTCCCCTTCCTGGTCTTCCAGGAGGCTTCCACATCAGATGGGAGGAGCGGAGCTTGAGCCTTCCGCTTGTCCCGCTTCCCCTGTACTAAGGACCAGTCCTCCATGGCATCATCCGGGGGTTGGCTAACAGGGGTCGAGTCAGGGAGCAAGGGTGAAGGCTCAGGGACTCGGGGAGGCAATGGTGGGGCAGCATGTAGGAGGGAGGATTCTCCCTGGGGCATGCCCTCTTCTATGCCCGGCGGTATCCCTACCTCACCCTCCTCCACAGGCCCCGCCAGATCGCAGGCGGCAGAGGTGGGGCCCTCCCGCTCGTCTGGGCGCACTGGGGGAGATACCCCTTGGGCCCGAGCGGGAGCGTTGGTGGGCCAAAAAGGAGGAGGGGCAGCTTTGGGCGCCGGGCAGCCAGGGGCACCGGCAATGACGGGGCCGGCGCCCTGCCGGGGCTCGGGGGTCCCGGATGCCCCTCTGTGCTGGGCCAAGGGGCAGTCCCTCCGGACGTGTCCCATCGCCCAGCAGAGGTAGCACCAGGCCTCCCCTGTTGAATAATGCACCCGGTAGCGGGCCCCCTGGTAGGGGACCAAGAAGGACCCCTCGAGCGCCTCACCGTCACGCGCCACCGGCGGCAGTTGTAACTGTACCTGACGGCGGAACGAGAGAACATGACCGAGGGCGTGGTCTTTGCAGCCCAATGGGAGAGGGCTGACCACAGAGATCAGCATCCCCAGGGTAGAGAGGGCGGGTAACAGGGCGGCATTAGGAAGGAAGGGAGGGACAGAGGTCAGGACCAGTTGGGCGCCCAGGTCTTCTAGCAGCTCCAGGGGGACGAACATGCCTCCCACCGCCAGGCCCTTCTCCACCGCCTCCTGGGTTATGGCACTATAGTAAGATGCATGAGAGCTGGGTTCAGTTTCTAGCTGTGCCATAGTTTTTCTTAACAGGGGTGTTAATTAATGTATGTGAAGCTCTATGATTGATGTGGGCCTTAATGAGTACCTAGACAGAATGGGTATCAGGAACTTGGTCTACAAATAGATTATCTGAATTAAAATTGACAATGCAAACCTACCCCATCACGTATATGTGATGCTAGCAGGCATAATCTGGGTACCGGGGAGGCAGAAAGATGCTATGTGTGAGACTACAGGCATTCAATAATGTTGCTTTAACAGAATATAAACAAACAAAAAACTACACAAAGAAAGTTAAACTTACAAAGTCAAGCACTCAACAATTAGGAAATGGCAGTTTAATTTGCATGTGAAACATTAATTGGCCCCCTTTGTGCATATGAACTATGATACAACATTATGATCATATGCTATTTTTTCCACAGGTTTCCTGCCTTCTTGACTTTTTTGACTTCTATCTAATCTATCTAAACTGCATATAGGAAATGTTCCATCCCTACCACTAAGGAGGAATGTGACAGCCATTTAACACAGCTAGTAATACAATACAACAGGATACTCTCCTTTAAAAAATAAACAAAGTAAGTAAAATATAGCTTCTCCTACTGAAATTATAGGGGGAATTTGTGTAGGGAAAATGGAATGCTCCAAGTTGGAATTGGACATAACACTTAGGCCTTGTCTTCACTGGAAAAGGTTTTTTTCCCTACCACACGGTAACTAACACATGGCAAAATTTTAGTGTGGATAAGGCAGCTGTAGTTTTCAGACATGTTAGCAAACTAAGGTAAATACATGGTTAAATCAACTGTGACACACCTGTACCTCAAAATGGCACTCTGTAACCCCCATATTCATCATTCATATGTGGTTGTAATATTTTAAACAAAGCGTGCCATATAAGATATCATATGAAAGGTCATAATCAGTTGAAACCCATTGTTCTGTCCAAATATGTATATCATTAGTGTGTATAAAGTTATGAGATTTTGCGGTATGGTTGTTACTGAAATATGCTGTATGTTTGCTAGTGACATACAAAGGACCCCACCCAGGAGGGTGCTCCGCAAACATTAATCAGCAGGAGAGTTGTAATCAAGGGATTTACAATTCAATGACAGTTGCCCAACTCCACACAGTGGGCGTTTACTCAATCACTCTGACTCAGCAAAGTTCACTAGGACACATTGCAGCATGTTTTTGCCTTTCTCCTCCTATGCTGAAAACAACTGGAATGCCAAGAAGACAAAGATCATCTGAGGAGACTGGTCCAGGCTTAAGGGGAATCCTGTGTATTAAGAACGGTAACATCCAGTTGGATGAGAAAAATGCTGATCTAAATACTGTCAAATGAAATAAGGCTTAAGATTTAGATTGTTCGTTTATCTTTTATTTTCTTTGGTAACTATCTCTGATCTTCCATGCCTACCACTTATAACCACTTAAAATCTAGCTTTCTGTAGTTAATAGATCTGTTTTATACTTTACCTGAACCAGTGGTTTTTTTTTTTTTTTGGTTGAAGCGCTTGGGAAATCTCAGCTCAGTTACAAAGGCTTATGCATGTCCTCTCCACATTGAGGGGTGATGGGGGGCGCGGAAGCAGTGTGGGTAATAAATTTACAGTGGTCAGGCTTCTGACTAGGGCAAGATGGTACAGCTCTGGGGTCCTAGGCTGGAGAATTGGGGGGAACTGTCTGGAGCCTCTCTATTGTTAGTTCATGAGTGGCTGGGAGAAGCATTCATGTAACTCAGTTGGGAGTGTCCCTGCCTGTGGATGTCTGTGTAAGTGCAGTACCTGCCAGAGGTTTGCAGCTTGTCACAGCATCACAGGGTTAGAGGGAGCCCAGATTGGTGGGACAGAGGGCTCAGCAGTACCCCAGTTCCAGGTTGCACCCTGGGGACACCATCACATCAACACCTTTTCTCATCGTTTCCCTAGATCTTGCAACAAGTTCATGGGACAAGCGACTTGATTAAACATCTTATCAGAAAGACAATAGCCTCAGCAGCACAGTGGCCCGAACACCACGCTGGCATTGGAGAATTAGTAAATGTTTGCTTCACCAGGAGTGGTACTAACTGCTGAGTCACTGATGCCACTTTCCTGGGAAGCCTCCCATCTAAATAATGTCCAAGCATAACCCTGTCTAGCGTAGAGCTGACAACACCACAGCCCAAGGTACTGAAGGATGGCTGTAGGGGAAATATTTTCTTAGTGCATTCACATAACTGTCATTAGCTTTTATTACAATTACTCATAAATATCAAGGGATATATTAACCCCTTAGATAGGGGTATATCTCAAAGCACATTGTAACAATCTTAAGATATGTAGGTCAGATTTCAAAACTTTTTTTCTAAATTTAAGGTGTTATACACTTGAAAATATTTTGGCATCAACTTATTAAAGGACGTTCAAAAATACAAATAAAAATTGTTAGAAAGTGTTACTGCCGAAAAGTAAATAAACAACTATTTCTCTTTTTTTTTAATCTTCTAATTAAATTTTAAATTATTTTTATTTTTTCCAAAAATAAAATTACAATGTGCTCTAAAGTCTGCCTAACAAATTACTGGATTGTGTTTTACAGATCTAGCAGTATACTTTTGTTAAAGGTATTTATTTAGCCAGTTGAGCATGTCCTTTCTTGCTTCTTCAATGTAAGGTTTATCTTGAGGGTTCATATCTTCTCTCTTGCGATGTACAAAACCATGAGTTTGTCCAGGGTAAATTTTAACTTTGTAATCAACTTTACAGTGTTGTTTTAGTTTCTGCTCCAGTAGGGTGACCTGTAACAGAACATCCTTCCATTAGTGACATTGATTTAACCTGTTATTTTTACCAATTTTCAGCTTGCCCATTATTTAGTTTCCTGAAAGATGTGATGTATCCTCATCTCAGTGCCTTCTTTAGTAATATCACACTTGGGCCAGACTAGATTTGTTACCCCAATTGTATTTTTATAGGCTCTTTTCTTCTAGTAAGAGGAGAAACCATCATTGAACTATGACTGTACAAAATTACACAAAATGTATAGGTAAGTGGAATAGCATCTTTAAAGGTCTCTGCAAAGATAAAAACACTTGTTTCCTGATGTGGGGCTTACTACCATGAGTAGTCCAGTTGGAAGCAAGCACTACAGAAAGTAGTAAGTAGTGGAGACTGGACCGAGAAATGGGACAAAACTAGAATCGCTTTGAATTTGTGTTTGGGCGGATGGCAGTTGCACAGATTCAAAGCTTGTGATTCTAACCTGCTCCTATGATTTTTAATGGAAAAAAACAAGAGTGGATGCAAGCCTGCAACGTGCCTTCCTTTCGGCTCCTGCGGAGGCTACTCAGCTCCCTCCTACTATGATTCTATACACTTTAAAAAAAACCCAAAATCTATATTTTGATCTGGAAAATATTGAGCACTGAGCCTATATAAGTGTTCTGGTTCAGACCGATCTGAAATGTTACAAGAAAAGCTTGCAGTATTTTAGTGTTGTTGAACCAGAGCCTGAGCCAAGCTTAAGCCTTGAACTTTAGCCTACATGGAATCCAGATCTGTCTAGTTTAGGGTGACCAGATGTCCTGATGTTATAAGGACAGTCCTGATTTTCGGGTCTCTCTCTTATATAGGCTCCTATTACCCCTCACCCCCGTCCCGATTTTTCACACTTCTTGTCTGGCCATCCTAGTCTAGTTACTAACAATGCCTTTAGATGATGAACAGGGTGGGGCTGGTAGCCGTGGGTAGGAGGACCTGGGCCCACCCTACTCTACTGGGTCCCAGCCCAGAGCCCTAACAGTGGTGGAGGGTTCTGCCACTGGGTCAATGGGATCCAACTGAAACATGCTTACTCATGCTCCAGCGACAAAAACGGACTAAAGTCTAGTTTCTCTGGGCTACTTCCTACCCCAGCCCAGCTGCAGGGCTCTGTAGTTCAAGGGTATTCCATCATCTTGGGATACAGGGCTGACAGCAGTCCTGGAAACTCCTATCAGGGGTTGGTCTCCTCTGGGGGTAGGGTGCGCACAGTGTTGATTCAGCTCTGGAGTTCTGCAGCTAGTTGGAAACATCTGCCTCCTTCCATGGCTCCAGCCGAACTGAGCTGCAGGGCCCTCCTTCTATGCTTCCTGCCACTCCCCTCTGCTTCAGGTACAAGGGGGTGGGGTTGGCCCAGCTTTGCCCGCCAAGGGGAGTGTAGTGGTCCCTGGAGCTCAGGCTCGGAGGGAGGCCACTCTGCCTGGCTACAGGGTTCATAATCAGCCCCTCTAGTTTCTCTCAGCTTTGTCAATGAAACTACAGTAGTTAGTTTTCCCTTCCAGGGAAAACTGCAAAATTGCCAGAAATGTCTTCCCTGAAGGGAAGGAGCTCCAGCAGGAGGGAATGACTCGGAGGGGAATAGGGAATAAAAACTAAGAAGGGTACAGAGAGCTGGCTGCCCTGATGGAGGATGGATTTCCTTGAGGTAAACAGAGAACCTGGAGACCAGATCCTCAAGTGATATAAATCACTACAGCCTCATCAGAGCTATTCTGACTTACACTAGAGGAGGATCTGACCCCAGCTGTTTGCAGGGCTTTTTGCCCTCTGATTGGCGTTCATAGACTGTTTGAAAGCCTAGTGAAGAGGAGTGGCTCTCTTGGCCTTTGTGGATGGGTAGCCTAGGAATGGCTAGCAGGAAGAAGAGGGGAAGCCTAGGAATGAGCTGTCCCTCTGCAACTGTTGACCCCAGTTGCACCAATTCAGGGTGTTGACCTAATGTTGACTGTTTGCTCTGGCATTTTGATTAAGGAGGGTTTCGTCTCCTGAGCCTGCTGAATGCCTTCCTTTAGACTCCGTCTACGGCTACTCACCTCTCTCCTACCATGACCCCCTTATTTTATAAAATCTATATTTAGAGATGGGAAACATTGACAGTATGCCTTTAAATAATTTGTGAGAACAATAACAGGCGTTTTTATACCCTTTTTAAGAGGCAAGAAAGATACTAATTAATTTTCTAATTTCTCCGAACAAAATGTTATCTTATGAAATAAATGTTTAAAAAGCAGTGAGGATATAAATGTGTTTGAAGGTGAACTTACTTGTTCAAGAGGGATGTAATCATCATTTTCACCAAAAATGAAGAATGTGGGGTGGAGCAAACTGTATCTATCCTCAAAGTACTTTATTATTCCTAGAAAAATTAAATACATTTAAAATGTTTATAGTGAGCAATTTAAAATGGTTAACACTAAATCAAAACATGAAAGTTACAGATGGAGACACGGGATCTGAACTTCCTCTCTTCCAAAGCTGAAGTGAGGCTCCAGATCCAGTGTCTTAGGCCAGCTCTATAACTGGTCTACCTGGACCTGCACTGGCAAAAAAAACATACACGTATTTCCCCATCAGTGCAGTTCCACAAGTAACAACAATGGACAAGTCTGTGTTGTAGACAAGCATTTTTACCACCGTGTTGTCTAACCTTGGGTTGGATGGCTAACCTACAACTTCCATCATTGATACCCCTGCTGGAGCTGTACTGGTGGGGAATTACTCACCTGACTTTTGCCAGGGTAGACATACACTGCAACCCTGAACCCAAAGATCTGTGGGAATATCTGATTCAGGTCCTGTTCAAAATCCATACTTCATGGCTTGGGTCAATCTTTTGTGAAAATTGTATGTATTACATTAAGCCTTGAGTGCGTGCCTGGCATTTTGCCTCACTGAAAAAGCCTACAGATCTAGTGTTGACACAGACCAAATGGTTGAGACACAGTTGTGCTGAATGTGATGTGCCTTTATCATCAGTTAGAAATGGTATAAGAATGAGCATGCTGTAGCAGACTATACAAAGTTGATTTTACGTTTTTTTCTGTTATGAAAGCTTCATAGATCTAGGGCTACAAAGATGCATATAAGCATTCATAATTATATATACACATGTATGATTTCAATTTAAATATATTCAGAAATATTAATGCAAATCACTAGGCAATCTATATTGTATTTGTATTTTACTATTTATTTACATTTAAAGAATAATAAAAAATCCACAGAAAAAGCTCTACATGCTCTGACAATTAATTAGACATATATTCACAAGTGATGACCACAGAGCAACAAAAATAATCATATGGAAATAATTAATTAACTTGGCAGACCAGGAAATCAAAGCAGCAAAATGACCTTTTAAGGCCCCCAGGAAGTTGTCCCAACTTTCCCCATAATCCACAGCACATAAATTAAATTGCTGTGGATTATATACAGCAATAGTTAAACTACATGCTATATTTATGTATGTGAGCTCAGGTTTACATGCATTTTAAACTTACCATATATGGCCACCCCAGTTTTTAATTCAGGATTTTTCAGCATCAAGTGATGTACAGCCATTCCACCCCAGCAAAATCCAATGACACCGATCTTCTTTGCATTGCATTGCTCCTTTAGATACTTCAAGACAACATCAGCTTCCCTAACACACGTAAAGAAAGGTGAATTAAGGAATCTAATAGCACTCCCTGGAAAACTGGAAAGAAAATACAATTGGTTTATAAAATAGTCATTCTAGTTTTGTTTAGGTTTTTAGTATGTTCTTGGAACACAACAACTCCAGAATTTAAACTGCAGTTTTGAAACATGAGTTGGCAACTATATGAAATACATGAATATTTAATGGAATTAGTTCATCCTAGAGAATAAAACAGCATAATGCACGAATAACATACTGAATGTGTAATGAGGTGCAATCAGAACAATCTTTTACTTTACATGTATTAGGGGTTAGAATTTTAATTGATTCTATATATACAAGTACAGTTGGACAAAGGACCAGATTTCTTATCTTATCAATTAACATTAATAAAATTTAAGTGAAGCCCATTCAAGAGAACATCATTTATGATCACATTATTAAAAATGATCGCTTGAACTGTTTCAAGGGAAGTAAACATTGCATGAAGTCAATACATTTTGAAAATGCTGAATGAAATTCAGCAGTGAAGTAATAGGTGTAAATGGTGAAGTGTAGTTAGGTGTAAAGGGTAAAAAACAAGTTTAAGTGACTAGTAGAGTGGCAGAGGAGTGTAACTTACGCTGATCTGGGACTTCATGGGTGTGCAATACAAATGTAAGTTACACCAGCTTAGTAGTCTTTGGTGACCCTAGGAAGCATGGGGGCAGTGTGACCTAAGTTAAAGTAAGAGAAACCTGCTTTATCTTGCTGCCTTTTGATAGGGTTCCCCGCCTCCTTTCCTTCGATGGCTCCATCTCCACTCCTGACATATATAAATTATAGCTGTTTTGCACACCTGCTAAATGTCACTACTTTGCCATTGACTCCACCATTTACATAACTACTAATTTGACCCACAGATTTCCATGGGATTTGTGCTTTCTTACTCCAAGCTGCATCTGGTCCATCATGTTTTAGGACTTGATCCTGGAGTCCTTACTAGGGCAAATCTATCAATGAGAGCTATGTACACATGCAGTCTACTAAGAAGTGGGTTGTAGCCCACGAAAGCTTATGCTCTAATAAATTTGTTAGTCTCTAAGGTGCCACAAGTACTCCTGTTCTTTTTGCGGATACAGACTAACACGGCTGCTACTCTGAAGTCTACTAAATATACATCTTACCTGTCTATCTTGCTGGCATCTCGAGTTTTCAGCCAGTCATTAAAGGTGGACCAGTCATCAGAAGGTTCCCAAGGTTTTTGTCCCACAAAGAAGTCTGGGCAGATGGCTCTATATGAAAAAGTAAAAATTTTAGGTCCATAGAATAGCAATAAGGAATAATTATGGGACAGTCTGTGTATTTTAATGTGCATTCATTCCATGATGATCACACACAATTATTATACAAATTTGTTCCTATTACTTGTCTAAATCTAATAAAATGATTTGAGAGAACTTCCAGAGCATGGCAGTTTACTTTGACCTATTAGACTTTGTTAATTAAGGAATCTGATGAGCTATCAACTGTTATTAAAATACCCTAAGAACTGATTATCAGTTTTGCAGATATTCTACAATTCCCAAGAATATAAATTTGAGCTTGAAGTAATGTTAACCTAATATTGTGGGAATGAGTCAATGTTTTTATTATATTTCTGAATACAGTACTCTTATAGGGCCTGAGTCAGCACTTCATACTCAGGCAAAATTCCATTTTTCTTCACTAGGACTTTTGCCATTATAAGTAATGCTAATTAGGACCAACAAGTACAAGGCTGTTTAAAAGACACTACAGATATTTTAAATAATATCTCAGAAACTTGAAAAATCAGATGTTTGTTTTTGCTTTCCTTCTTTCCTTCTTTATGCATCTACACACTGGCTAATTATTGTAAGTAGGGCTGTCAGGCGATTAAAAAATTAATCGCGATTAATCGCACTGCTAAACAATAATATAATACCATTTATTTAAATAGTTTTGGATATTTTCTACATTTTCAAATATATGATTTCAATTACAACACAGAATCCAAAGTAGACAGTGCTCACTTTATATTTATTTTTATTATAAATATTTGCACTGTAAAAAACAAAAGAAATAGTATTTTTCAATTCACCTAATACAGGTACTATAGTGCAATCTCTTTATCATGAAAGTTGAACTTACAAGTGTAGAATTATTTACAAAAATAACTGCATTCACATGGCACTGTTGTAGCTGGTGTTACAAGATACTTATGTGCCAGATGCACTAAAGAGTCATATCTCTTCATGCTTCAACCACCGTTCCAGAGGACATGCATCCATGCTGATAACGGGTTCTGCTCGATAACCATCCAGAGCAGTGTGGACTGATGCATGTTCATTTTCATCATCTGAGTCAGATGCCATCAGCAGAAAGGTTGATTTTCTTTTTTGGTGGTTCGGGTTCTGTAGTTTCCACATCAGAGTGATGCTCTTTTAAGACTTCTGAAAGTATGCTCTACATTTTATCCCTCTCAGATTTTGGAAGGCACTTCAGGCTCTAAAACCTTGGGTCGAGTGATGTAGCTATCTTTAAAAATCTCGCATTGGTACCTTTTTTGTGTTTTGTCAAATCTGCAATGAAAGTATTCTTAAAACAAACAACATGTGCTGGGTCATCATCCGAGACTGCTATAACATGAAATATATGGCAGAATGCTGGTAAAACAGAGTAGAAGACATACAATTCTCCCCCAAAGGAGTTTAGTCACAAATGTATTTAATGCATTATTTTTTTAACGAGCGTCATCAGCATGGAACTATGTCCTCTGGAATGGTGGCCGAAGCATGAAGGAGCATATGAATGTTTAGCATATCTGGCATGTAAATACCTTGCAATGCTGGCTACAAAAGTGCCATGCAAATACCTGTTCTCACTTTCAGGTGACATTGTAAATAAGCTGGCAGCATTATCTCTGGTAAATATAAACAAACTTGTTTGTCTTAACGATTGGCTGAATAAGAAGTAGGACTGAGTGGACTTGTAGGCTCTAAAGTTTTACATTGTTTTGTTTTTGAATGCAGTTATATAACAAACAAAAAAATCTAATTTGTAAGTTGCATTTACATGATAAAGAGCGGTGGTGGGCAACCTGCAGCCCGCGGGCCACATGCAGCCTGTCAGGGTAATCCGCTGGTGGGCTGCCAGACAGTTTGCTTACATTTGCATGGCCGCCCGCAGCTCCCAGTGGCTGCGGTTCACCCTTTCCGGCCAATGGGAGCCACAGGAAGCGGCGGCCGGCACGTCCCTGCAGCCTGCACCACTTCCCGTAGCACCCATTGGCCAGGAATGGCGAACCGCAGCCACTGGGAGCTCCAGGCGGCTGTGCAAATGTAAACTAACTGTCTGGCGGCCCACCAGCGGATCACCCTGACAGGCCGCAGGTTGCCCACCACTGATAAAGAGATTGCACTACAGTACTTGTACGAGGTGAACTGAAAAATACTATTTCTTTTGTTTGCCATTTTTACAGTGCAAATATTTGTAGTAAAAATAATATAAAGTGAGCACTGTAAATTTTGTATACTGTGTTGTAATTGAAATCAATATATTTAAAACTGTAGAAAAACATCAAACGTAATATATTTCAATTGGTATTCTGTTTAACAGTGCGATTAAAACTGCGATTAATCGCAATTAATTTATTTAATTGCCATTAATTTTTTTTAGTTCATCACGTGAGATAACTGCAATTAATCGACAGCCCTAATTGTAAGGTTACTCACTAGTGATCAGCTACTTGCACTGTTTTAAAATTATGACATATGTCTTTAGAAAAAACACATGCTAGCAAAGTCTTTGAAATTCTTCATATGTGTGTGGTTTTAAAAAAAAGTCGATAACATTTTTGGCCTAGCAACTTTGACAATGTCTCTTTAGGAAGAAAGCATTAAGATTGCTTACATGTATCCATTAGCTGCAAGCATATCAGCCATGTATCTGGTATTTGGAAGTTGCCATCCAAATATATCTTGAATCACAATCACAGCTTTTTCCGTGCTGGTGGATGGTTTGCAAATATACGCCTTGATGTGCTCAACTTGTACTTCACGCCCAAGGCCCCCATACTCAAACCTGTCTCCAATGTCACATGGGCAAGGTCTTGCTTCATTGGCCATCTGAGATACAAACATGAAAAGGACTAAAGATATTAAACTATTAATATTTAAGTACACACACAGAAAATGTCCGAATGCAATGTGGTAATGGCACCGTAAAATATGGAATCTATTAATAACCTTAGACATATCATTGATTTTAGGCATGAACTTCTAATACTTGTCAAACAGCAGAGTTTTTGCTGTATTTCACAGAGAGCTTTAATTTGGTTACTTAGCATATATGCCCTTGGGGGCAGGGAATCAGCTTTTAGATTTGTGTGTGCACAGCACCTAGGTTAATGGAGTCCTGGTCCATGACTAGGGTTCCTAGGTGCTTGTTAATACAAATAATAAAACAATGAAAAAAATTAAAAGTAATATCGCCCTAGATAAGATCATCACAAACTGCTGTTGTGATGAAGTACTGTTTTTTCCTTCTTTTCTGTGATGTACCCAGTAACTCATAGTATAGATTAGTCTAGTAGTTTTAAAGTTTTGATATGTGACACAGTGCTTTGGAAGTGAATAATCTTTTATGAACAAGTAAATATACATACATAGTTTTGATTAAACGTAAGACATTTTTATGGCAAGACTTAAAGCTATCTAAAACATTCTGTAATGGGCCCTTTCAGTTTAAAGAAGTTACACTGCTAAAGCAACTTCAACCCCAGGTGTTACAGGTACTTTGAAGAAAGGTGTTTATTTTATATTGATCACATTCCATATAAGAACATACCTAACAAATATTTCACAAACTTTTTACGTATTATAGAAGTGATACATTCTGCCGGTATGGTAAAAAGCTTGTGTGAAGTGAAAATCTTTAAGGTGAACAAAAATGTTATAAGAATGAAGTGACCACAAGGCCTGGTTAACTGCTAATTAGCTATTATACAGAGAGAGGTCAGCATATACAAGTGACTCAAACAGAATAAAGAGAACAGAGCTGATACAGAGGTTTATACAGCTGTTTTGTCTTACTATTTCATTAAGTTAATGGCTACATTCTACTAGTGTCTGACCAACCAAATGAATCAAATGACTTTATATTGCTGCAGAATGTTTCAAGTGATCCATATAAATCACTGCATTGTGGAGTGAATAGTTTACAAACTATTAAACAATGTGGAGAGATTTTACATAAAATTCAGTATGAACTTTAAAATGGACATGTTGCAAAGGCATAAGAGCACTGACAAAGAACATACAGCCTGGTACATAAAAGTAGATGTGTAAAGTTGACTACACTAAGTATGCTCATGGAAACCATCCTGTGGAAGCAGGTTGCTGACCAGGCCCTGGTATAGGATGGTCTAAATAGTTTTTTGTCCTCAGTTTTGCATTTGGACAGACAAGTCTGCATACCCATATGACCAGATGATTTACACAAATTGGTATGACCCAAGAGGTTTTGTACCTATGGACTTCAAATTCCAGTAACACAAACCACAAGCAGTGAACAGTTCCAAGAGCAAAAAACACAGCATTTGTTCTGTCTTTGGATGGTGAGAAGGCACAGGACTTGTACTCTGATAGACCACTTCAAAACTTAGTAAGAAGTATCAGCTGTATGTTGTTTGATTCACATCAGCTTTTCAAATGGAGAAATTCATTGGATTAACTCAACTCTTAATCAGAAACATGCCCTTATGCTCACGGCAGGGGGGGTATGGGTAGGGAGAGTGCAGAGGCCCCGCCTTTGCTCCGCCCTGCCCCAATTCCACCACCTGCCCCAAGGCCCCCCCCGCCTCTTCTCTGCACCCTTCCCCGAGCACGCTGTGACCCCACTCCTTCCCCTCCCTCCCGGAGCGCCGGCAAACAGCAGTTCAGCGGTAGGCGAAGCACTGGGAGGGAGGGGGAGAAGTGGGAACGCGGCACGCTGGGGGAGGAGGCAGAGAAGAGGTGGCAGAGGGAGGAGCTTGGCTGCCACTGGGTGCGAGACACAGGCGGGGGGCGGAGAAGAGCTGGCGGGGCCTTGGACTGCAGCCCAAGCAGAGCAGACCGGGCTGGGGCCCCTTTGGAGCCTGGGCCTGGCGCCATGGCACCAATGATGCCATTGTAAACCCGGTACTGCCCTTCTGCCTGTCAGAGTTGGCAGCAACAAGGATCAGGTTCAGTATCTAGGGGTTCCTTTTCAATAACACAATGCAAAACCGGTTTGAGCCCCTGCCCAGTGACCTGGGACAATTACGTACCACCCCCTGGGTGCCTCTAAGAGGCAATACTTCCCCTCTAACAAGCACAGAGTCTGAGTGTAGCAAAAGCCTTTTAATAAATGAGGGAAACAATGTGGCATTATGTTGGAGAAACACCAGAAACAGGATTCATAACACAAACCGTGAGCAAAAGATCCACCTCAAGTAAGTTGGGCAGTGTCCTTTTCCCCTCAGGGTCTTAAGTCCAGCAACCCAAAAGTCACCCAACTCACAGATGCTGTCCTTGGTCAGTGCAGCCCCAGAGTTCAGAAGTTCATCTGCAGAGTTCACCTCCCAGCATGGGTGGAAGGGAGGGAGGTATGGAGGCACCTTACACTCTCTGCTACTTGGGCCCTCGACAGCCGATTGCCATGCCTCTCTGTGGGGTTCTGCTCCAGTCCTCTCCACTAGCCGTGCCTCTCCACCAGCCAGCCGTGCCTCTCCGCTAGCAGTCCCACTAGCCATGCCTCTCTACCAGCCAGCCACACCTCTCCTCTAGCCACTCACCAATATGTCTTCAGCCCCCCCCAACCAACCAACACAGCTCTCAGTGATTTCATCTCTTAGTAGGGGAGCCTCATGGCTAATGCACCTGGATAGCCTTCTTACTTCAGAACCACTAGCTCAGAGTAGGTTTAATGCGTAAACCTAGGTATCCGTGATTTCAGCTCCGCAGCATGTAACAAAACTCTTACTTGAATCTAAATTAGCTGTTATTACACAGTGGAGAGAGGAAGGGTCAAAGTGGTGTTTAGGGCCCTCAGACAGGCACCCATATTAAACACCACAACACTACTACTCCTCAACTCACTGGGCTGTGGAACCCATGTCCTCTGCCTAGCAAGTGTTGCTTAGTTGAGGGTGAGTCCCTCAGTCATAAAATGCCAAGTATAGTTCTACTGTCCTTGATTCACATAACCAGGATAACAACCCTTTATTACTCCTGCCCCAATAACAAAGAGACTGGGGATCCCACAGCAGCCAAAGTGATCATTTGGGCAAGCACTCTCCTCATGCTAGGCAGGATGGGTGTGCCCATGAAAAAGAGCTCAACCCCTGAAGTCCTTTTCCACAGCTCAACACCAGGGTTTTAACAAATGTCTTAGTGACACGTCAAAAACACCTTTTAGCCTAGGGAAAGTATATCCTAAGTGTGACAGGAGACCAACATGCTAAATCACACACCCCTACCACCCCTACATCTATCTACATCCGGGGGGGGGGGGGGGAAGGAGGGTTACAGAATGAGGTTGTGAGGACTGAAATCAATTCAGGATTTCTTTGGTTTGTTTGGCCTGAATCACTGAAAAAGTTGCCCATGTTCCATAGTGTTTTCTGAAATACAACTTACTCCACATACAATGTATTAGATGTATATAAAGCAACTCAAAGTGAAAAGAAATTAGAGCAAAGCCTACACAAAACTTTTTTTTCATCTGAAATATCTCAATCTCCATTTCATTTCCCTGTATCATGGTGTTGCAGCCCTCTGAGTTTGTTTTTAAAACAGTAAATCATATGTACTTTGGAACTTTTCCCTCCACCTAAAATTGTAGATTAAATACTAACCTTTGGTGTCTTGTGCTTGGCTGAGCAGTTGATTCAGTTCTGTTGCTGTTTAAAAATACAGCAATTCTTTTCTTTGAGGGTAATTTATTTAAAGCTGTCCAACTTCAGGAAGACAGAACGAGGCTGTTCAGGAAGACTGAACAAGTCCTGTCAAGTTGTTTCACATTTGTCCTGACCCTGAACTTGTATTGCCAGATCTTAGTTAATGAATCACAATTTTATCTGCAAGACTTAACCGGGTGTGTATTCAGTTATTTTACCATTTCATTTTAAACAAAGGCTGTGCTGGTTCTAGGTTTATTTTTTGGCTTAGTCACAAGATTGACATGTTTTGTAATACAGGGAAATTTACTCCATTGATGACATCTATGAAATCCAAATTGGCCAGAAGAGTACAGGTCAAACCAGTCTAATCTCTCAGGTTTGTATTCAGCAAAGAATCTAAGCATGTGCTTAAATTAAGAATTGGTGATTTAAGCACATGTTTAAATAAATACTTTGCTGAATTGGGGCCACAATGCACAGTTAATTGTAATGGACCAAAAATGTGAAGAGGATAAATCTCAAGGAACTTGGAGAACTTTTCCTAGCACATTATAACAATATTAAGCGAAGTTCAATCTGAGAATCATTTAAAAGAATTCAACTTGAAATCATGTGTTAATAACTACAAAAGAAAAGTACAATTCATTTTAGTGTCAAAAAGTCTCTGCAATGTTCTTTGTCAGACTTCTATTAATATGGCCTTTGTGTTTTCCCTAAAATATAATTTATCAAATATTTATCCCTAAAATAATTATAGAAAATACTTTCCCCCTAAAAATATAATTTAATCAAAAGATTATCACAGTATACTAAGTGTTTTGTTTTGCAGGCCTGGCTGTATGCTTCTGTTAAATATATTTATTTAGCCAGCTGATCATGTCCTTTCTTGCTTCCTCAATGTAAGGTTTATCTTGAGGATTAATATCTTCTCTCCTGCGATGTACAAAACCATGAGTTTGCCCAGGGTAAGTTTTAACTCTGTAATCAACTTTACAGTGTTGTTTCAGCTTCTGCTCCAGTAAGGTGACCTGTAACACAGAACATTCTTCTGTAAGTGATATTGATTTAACCTAGTGTATCTTGCCAGTTCTCATCTTGCATAATATTTGACTCATTGAAAGACACGATGTATCCTCACCCTGATGCCTTCTCTACTAATCTCACAATCAGGCCAACCTCTTTATACAGGTTCTTTTAACTAGAGGAGAAACTATCTTTGAAATAGGACTCTATAAAATTATACTGTGACACTGACAGATCAGCCAACCTGTGTATGTCCAATAACAACTTAGCAGGCAACATTACAATTGTAATCAAGACAATTTACTTATATGTGAACTTCAAAGAGCTGTACTAATCATTAACCCATTCATTTGTAGTTATAGAAATCAAGGGTAGATGCTAAGTGTATTTGTCTGTGTTTACTAATATCCTTTTAAAAGTTTAACAATGTAACCAAATTAGCTAATTTCCTTTCATGTCTTAATTGCCTGACATTATGCATGCAAATGGTTCAGTTAACCTTAAGGTCAAAGTTGCAAGATACTGCAGGAAACTAATAATATTATCTACATTGTCTTCAACTTAATCTGTGTTATAATGAGTGACCGGCTGTTGTCCTATAGTGGAACTAAATTACCTGTGTATACATAGAAAATGGAAAATTAATTTAAAAGCAAATGTCAACAAACCATCTGCATTGCCTATTCTTCCTCGGGGGAAGGCCCTGCTGTGACAATTTCTGTGAGGAGGTTTGTCAACCTGCTAGTGAGCTATAAAAGAGAAGCCTTGGGCCTGATCCTGCCATCTCAGGTCTGCTTAAACATTAAGCAGGGAAGGTCTAAGTCATAGGACCAAGATCTCCAGGTAATTACCTGGATTATCCTGGAATTCTCATGGAAAAACTCTAACAGACTCTACACCTGAACTGCCTATTAGACTATAACCCTTTGAATTGATTCCAGAGAGACTTTTATAATCTAGCAGTTTGTTCCATCACTGCTAAAATCCTGAACTATGAATAGTGAAAATCACTTGTATGTATATTATCCTTTAACCAATCAATAACTTTCTTTCTTTTTATATTATTAAACGTTTAGTTTTTAGTTACTAAAGAATTGGCATCAGCGTGACTATTGGGTAAGATCTGAGACTCATACTGACCTAGGGCTAAGTGTCTGGTCCTTTGGGATTGATGAACCTCAAATATAGTGAATCAGGTTTTCAGTAATCTCTCACTATATTAGACTTGTTTGCCTAGACAGGAGCCAAGAGGTGGAATGCTTAAAGGTTTCGTTGGTTTCTTGTTAACCAGTGTGGTGCTACAGAAGCTCTTTTGTTACTGGCTTAGTGAATCTAAATATAGAATAAACCACCATTTGGGGGGATTGTCTGCCCTATTTCTTGCACTCTGCCTTGAGTGTGGCATTCTCAGTGCGGCCCATGCAGGCACGCAGTCATATATACAAAACATACTGCCAAGTCTAATAGCCTCTGAGCGGTTAATGCAAAGATCACATATTGTTATTGCTACATATCCCACCTGTAACAAATGTTTAAAGTTAAAGCTGCAGAAGCATTTTCATTCATGAAAATTGCAGAACTACTAAGTGTGGTATGTAACTGTAATGAGGTGGAGTGGCCTTATTCCCGCACCGAGGGGATTAATTCACCCCGTTGGACACAGCTAGCCCCCGCTCCTTCCCCCTTGCAGGAAGTGCAAGGTCGGAACGGGAAGTATAAGGGCAGGGCCTGGCAGTTCAGTGGGGGTTAGATGAGGGAAGGAACAAGATGTCCTTTCCACAGAGCTCACAACCAGCTGCGGCAGGCAACGATGCTCGTAAGCCACCCTGGGGAAAAGGCAAGGAACCCAGAGCAGACACGCAGAGAGAGACATCCAGCATGCAGACAGGGAACCAGGCCCCAGAGACCATGGAGCAACTCAAGCAAACACCAGTGGGAAGCAGTCCAGGGAAAGGAGACACTGGGCCTGTTGTGTTGCCGGGAGATGAAACAGCGACCTCGCATTTCCCCACCAACAGGATCATCCATCACTTCAAGGACCCTGGGCTTGGACCCAGTGGAGCAGGGTGGGCCCAGGTCCTCCTACCCTGCTCCATACTTTGCGCTTGTTCAGTCGCTAACCCCTAGGCCAAGGGGCCTGAGCCATTGCCTGTTTATTGCTCAGCCCACACTCAAGAGGCCTGAACTATTGACTGTTTACTCCGCCCATGCCCAGAAGGCCTGAGCCCTTGGTTATTTATTGCCTTAGCTCTCAGCCAGGAGCCCAGAGCCACAGACTTCTTATTAGCCCAGCACCCATTCAGGAGCCAGAGCTAGCACATGCCCAGGGGCTCAGTCACGAACCAGGACGACTAATTGCCCCACTTGGCAGAAGCATCAAGTTCCCGCTGCCACCGAAGGGGGCGCCCCAGAGAAACCTTACAGTAACCTATCACTTAAATCAGCTCCTGTACTAGATGACTGGAAGATAACTAATGTGACACCAATTGTTTAAAAAAGGCTCATAGTCGATTCTGGCAATTACAGGCTGGTAAGCCTAACTTCAGTACCAGGCAAAGTGGTTGAAACTCTAGTAAAGAACAGAATTATCAGACACATAGATGAACACCATTTGCTGAGGAAAAGTCGACAAGGGATATCATACTTCACCAATCTATCAGAATTCTTTGACAAGGTCAACAAACATGTGGACAAGGGGGATTCAGTGGATACAGTGTACTTGGACTTTCAGAAAGCGTTTGACAAAGTCCCTCACCTGGCTCTTAAGCCAAGTAAGCAGTCATGTGATAAGAGGGAAGGTCCTCTCATGGATCAGTAACTAGTTAAAAGAGAGGAAACAAAGATTAGGAATAAATGGTCAGTTTTCAGAATTGAAAGAGATAAATACTGGTGTTCCCCAGGGATCTGTACTGGGACCAGTGCTGTTCAACATATTCATAAATGATCTGGAAAAAGGGGTAAACAGTGAGGTGGCAAAATTTACAGATGATACAAAATTACTCAAGATAGCAGTCAGCTTTGGACTTAACTAAGAGTTACAAGGGGGTCTCACAAAATTGGGTAACTGGGCCACAAAATGGCTGATGAAATTCAATGTTGATAAATCCAAAGTAATGCACATTGGAAAACATAATCCCAACTATACATACAAAATGATGGGCTCTAAATTAGCTGTTACCACTCAAGAAAGAGATATTGGAGTCATTTTGGATAGTTCCCCTGAACATTTTGGATGTTAGGAACCATTAGGAAAGGGATAGATAATATCATAATGCCATTATATAAATCAATGGTACGCCCACACCTTGAATACTGCAAGCCATTCTGGTCATCCCATCTCAAAAAAGATATATTAGAATTGGAAAAGGTACAGAGAAGGGCAACAAAAATGATTAAGGATATGGAACAACTTCTATATGAAGAAAGATTAAAAAGACTGGGACTTTTCAGCTTGGAAAAGAGACGCCTTAGGGAGGATATGATAGAGGCCTATAAAATCATGAATGGTGTGGAAAAAGTGAATAAGGACGTGGTATTTACTCCTTCATATAACACGAGAACCAAGGGTCACCCAATGAAATTAATAGGCAGCAGATTTAATACAACAAAAGGAAGGACTTCTTCATACAACACACAGTCAACCTATGGAACTCATTGCCAGGGGATGTTGTGAAGGCCAAAATTATAACGGGCTTCAAAAAAAGAATTAGATAAGTTCATGGAAGATACCATCAATGGCTATTAGCCAAGATGGTTAGGATGCAGCCCCATGCTCTGGGTGTCTCTAGCTTCTGACTTGCAGAAGCTCAGAATGGACGATAGGAGATGGATCACTGGATAATTGCCTGTTCTATTCATTCGCTCTGAAGCATCTGGCATTGGCTCCTATTGGAAGACAGGATACTGGGCTAGATGGACTATTGATCTGACCAAGTATGGCCACTGTTAGATCCTTATTCTAAAGGGTTCTCAACAGAAGTTTATAAAGACGGGCTGCAGTTTGGCACATCTGACAACTTGTGAGTGAACGATAATGAAAACTTTAGGCAAAAACATTGCAGCCAATTTTTAGTATGAAGCAAGTGCAGCTGAGATAGGGGAGAAATATTTGAGACTTTTTTTGAGTAGCTCAGCTGAAGGTGGTAGAAATGGGAAATTTGGCAGTGACTCAATCCCTAAGTCACCAATGCGAATGTCAGTAGTTCTATGAAAACCAGTTTTAATTTTGCTGAGTGAAGGCTTTTAGAAAATGTACTTTGTGCATGCACACTGGTTTGTATTATAGGATAAACTAAAACTCTATCAAATAACAGTATGAAGCTGGTGCATTTGCAATGACATTTGAAGACAAAACATTCTGTGCATGTGAGTAAGCCAGTAGAATATTTTCAAAGAAAGCTTTCTGAGTTCCAGACTGGCCAGCTTAAAATTAAAAAAACTTCAACTATTTCTCCAAAAGCACTCAAAGCTTCATATGCTGTTTCCCTTCTTGTAGCAAAAGCAAAGAAGCCATATACAACTGCACATGATCTGATTCTGCCTGCCACTGTAGCGCCTGTAGGAAATATGCTTGATAAAAAAGCAGCCAATACTCTTAAGAAAGTACCCTTATCAAATGACACTGTGTGTCACAGAATAGAAAACATGGCTGAGGATACTGTCTCTCAACTTGTAGAGAAACTTAAAATGGCAAAAGCATTTGCCCTTCAGCTTGATGAGTCCACGGATATTAGTGGAGAAGCTCAGTTGATTTCTTACGTTCGATACCCTGAAACCACTAATATCAACAAGCACATACCATGCTGCAAAAGTATAAAGGCAAACTCAAGTGGAGAGGACATTTTTAAACTGACTTTTTTTTTTTTTTTCCGGAACATGATTTGAGTTGGAATTTATGCAAATTCATCTGGGACCACTGCAATGACTGGGAGAGTGAACGGACATGTCACTGCCTCCCAGAAGGACAAGGCTCACAAGTGAAAAACAGGCTCAGGTATCGCACTGAAATGTAAGTACGATATTTATATTGCAATCAATTTATTTTACAATGATATGGTAAAAATAAGAAAGTAAGCAAATTTTCAGTCATAGTGTGCTGTGACACTTCTGTACTTGTATGTCTGATTTTGTAAGCAAGTTGTTTTTACGTGAGGTGGAACTTGGGGGTACACAAGACAAACCAGACTCCTGAAAGGGGTACAGTAGTCTGGAAAGGTTGAGAACCACTATTGGAATTGCACATGCCTGGAGAAGCAGAATGAGCAGAATTCCCTTTATAATGTATAGATGTGTATGGAAGCATGCAAGGCTCTGAAGGCATCATGCCTCCTTCCACATGATATATGAAGTTAATGTATGGAATGAGGCAAGGGCTCATTGCCTTATTAAGCACCCAAATAGTGCTGGACAGGCTACAGCTGTCTAGAAAATAGTTGCACGAGAGGTCATTTTCTTTTTCTTTTTTAAAAAGTCTTGCTATTTCCATACGAACAACCTTACATTCAAATAACCATGCTTTGAAAGTGAAGCACTCAAAAGCTAGGAAATGCCAGATTTAAGGTTGCCCATGCAACTGTAACTCTGCCCCCTTGTACATATGCATCATAATATAGTTTTTAATTACATGATCACATACTATTTTTTCCACAAGGCCTCAGTCTCTTTCAGCACATGGCTCTGATGGTGAATGAGGCTGGGGAATGCCATTTTCTGATTTGTTTTTGGTTTGGTTTCTTAGTCCTTCACTCAGCTTAGACAATGAAAACAAAGCTAGTCAATTTTTATTTTCTTCTCTCACTCTGGTTCTCATGCACTACCACCAGGTTGTTCTGTGTTTCAGCTTCCAAGACTGACGGGATGGGTTCAAGTCCAAAAAAGAAAATAATACTTATCAGAGGTTTCATTTAAAAAGCAACTTACTTGGTCAAGAGGAATGACATCATCTTTTTCACCAAAAATGAAAAATGTAGGCTTCAGTAAATTGTATCTGTCATCAGAGTCCCTGATTATTCCTAGGAAAAAAAAATCAAAAAAAGTGTTTAAAATGTAGTGATACAGCTTCCAAGATGAACTATATATTCAAACACAAAGTTTCTCTTTGCTTCAGCAATATTCATTTCTGTTTCATTATTCAAATGTTTCTGCACCAAACACTAGGTGTACATCAGCTTTAAAATCACACAATTTAGAACACAGCTAAAAAACCCTTTGAGACACTCAAGAGACTAAATACCCTTTGAACTAACTCCTTAAGCAAAAGACTGAATATCTGAATTAATAAGATTTGCAAATTATCCTGTGGGCTCCTTTGGACCAATGGGGAAAGAAAATTCTATTGGAAACAGCCAAAGAATTATAATCTGGGATTGTTAGCAAGGCTAACTCAGCTGACCTCAGCTTTTGGGATAGAGCATAAGGAGAAATGTAGGTCCATACCTGAAAGGAAATATCACAACTTCTTTCAACTCAAGATGAAAGAAAGCACTCCTGGCCACCTCAGTTGGAACTATTACACATATGTAAGTGAGTCTGATTGCATTCCCATGCATTCTGCACTTACCATAGACAGACACACCTGCCTTTAACTCAGGGTATTTCATCATCAGGTGATGTACGACAATTCCACCCCAGCAAAATCCGACAACACCGATCTTCTTTGCACTGCATTGCTGCTTTAGATACTTCAAGACAACATCAGCTTCCCTACAACATATAAACAAAAGTGAACCAAGGAATCCATAGTAGAAACACTTCCTGAAAATCGGAAAAGAAAATACAAAAGTACATAAAATTGTCCCCACCTTCTCCTACTGTGTTTTTAATTTATATATGCTTTTTTTTTTTTTAAGACAGATATCTGAGCCCAAGATTAGGGGGTGATAATCTAAAATGCGGGTTGACAACCAGAACTCAGTTTCCAAAAAGAGATGAGTATTTAATATAATTAGTTCATCCAGAAAGGGACAAATGAGAGGAAGACATGAATCACACACATTGGAAGGAAATACAAATGTGTGAAAACAGAATAATTTATTACACTACAGACCTCAGAGGCAGAAAAATTAAAACTGATCTGTGAAGATGGCTCAATTCTTATCTTGTATATAAGTATTGTGACAAAGTTCCTCCTCTACCTTGGTGGGTCCTGCGCTTATTGGCGGATTTGCTCGCTTCACAGATTCACCCTGTGGGTCAGGAAACAGTCCAGAGACCTTCCCCTCTGGTAGAAGCTATAGTCCAGGTCAATTCCTCCTGTGTTTGATCAGGAGTTGGGAGGTATGGGGGGAACCCGGGCCCGCCCTCTACTCCGGGTTCCAGCCCAGGGCCCTGTGGACTGCAGCTGTTTAGAGTGCCTCCTGGTACAGTTGCACGACACCTACAACTCCCTGGGCTACTTCCCCATGGCCTCCTCCCAACACCTTCTTTGTCCTCACCACCGGACCTTCCTCCTGATGTCTGATAATCCTTGTACTTCTCAGTCCTCCAGCAGTTCGCCTACTCACGCTCAGCTTCTTGCACACCTCTTGCTCCCAGTTCCTCACACACACTTCCTCTCCTCTGGCTCCCCCTGGCTTGACTGGAGTGAGCCCTTTTATAGCATCAGAGGGGCCTTAATTAGAGTCAGGTGCTTAACTGCCTCACCTGACTCTTAGCAGGTTAATTGGAGTCAGGTGGTCTATTAGCCTGGAGCAGCCCCTGCTCTGGTCACTCAGGGAACAGAAAACTACTTATCCAGTGGCCAGTATATCTCCCTTCTGCTACTCTGCTGTTCCCAACTGGTCTGGATCTACCACAGTATTAAAAAAAAGTGGTAGAGCAGTCTCTGGGGAATGCCATTAACTAAACAATAACTGTAATTTAGCTCTTACACAAAATGTCTGGTGTACTGCAGGAAGGGAAGTGTAACAAATCTGGAAAAGGTCTGCATATTGCTCTAACAGCTGGATTTCCAAAACATCAGGTACTCCACCAACACCAGGTAGCCCAGAGGGAGACATGACCACTGCAGAGGTATTAAAGGGAGCTGATATTGTGTGGGAGGGGGAAGATGTAACATATGAGACTACCCAAACAACTCTTTACTTCAGACACTATCCCTGCTCCCCTGCACCTGGGCATGTAAAATATGTATGAGACCAACACAAGACTCTACCACCAGCTCCTCAGCACTAAAACCTCCAGTGAAGGGCCAGACACTTTGTCTGTCCAACTGGGACCAACATTTAGAATATGTAAGGTACAGGGAGGAAATGCCAGGCAGAGCCTAACACAGGGGTCGGCAACCTTTCAGAAGTGGTGTGCTGAGTCTTCATTTATTCACTCTAATTTAAGGTTTCGCGTGCCAGTAATACATTTTAACGTTTTTAGAAGGTCTCTTTCTCTAAGTCTATAATATATAACTTTAAACTATTGTTGTATGTAAAGTAAAAAGTTTTTAAAATGTTTAGGAAGCTTCATTTAAAATTAAATTAAAATGCAGAGCCACCCGGTGGCCAGGACCCGGGCAGTGTGAGTGCCACTGAAAATCAGCTCGTGTGCCGCCTTTGGCACACATGCCATAGGTTGCCTACCCCTGGCCTAACACCTCCTCCCCTGAGCCATTGTCTTGTGCAGAGGAGGTCTGATGCTCTCCTGCAAGCGGGTAATGAGAGCAGTGAGCCAGGAGTATGCCAGATGTGGATCAATTGTGTCTTCCATAATCCCTGCACTGCTTAACAAAACCCTGACAACCCTCACCCCCTCTCAAAATCCCAAGAGAGAGATGTGCTTTTCAGTGTGCCCAGAAGGGTAACAAATCTTGGCTCTGAGGAAACAAGGGGGAAGTGAATTCTGAGGCCAAGGACCCTCATGGAAAGCACCCTGCCAACGGCTCCTTCTCATTTATACTCAGGAGACACCAACTGCAGCACCTTTGCTGATCACAGCTGTAGCAGTATGGCACGAGTGGGGAGGGCGAGGGGGTGGGGGAAGAGTCTCGCTGGCAACCAAGACCAAACCCATTTTAAGCTTGACATGTAGAAACTAACACCTTGAATTCCCTTGGAAGCTTATTAGAAGCTAGTGCAGTGCACTGGTGTAATTGAGCTTCCAACATGCAACTTAACAACTGCAGCATTCTGCACCAGCTTCAGCTTCCAAACGGTCCCAAGGTGTAGCCGTAAGTAGAGCATACGACAGCAATCTAATCCTGAGGTGACAAAGGCATGGATATTTGTGGCAATATCCCCTTCATCAGAGAGAAATGTCTTGCCAGGTGCAAATGGAATAAAACGCTCTTGGCTACTGCCAATACCTGGGCACCCAGGAGCAGCTCAGAATCTAACAATGCCAACATGCATCAGTTTTATAAATAGTGGTCACGCTCTCTCCACGAGAGGTACTGGTACAAGTCCTGCCAATTCTTCTGGCTGCTTCCACTGGCCACCAACATTCTCTCATCTTGTCTGGATTGAGTTGCAGCCAGCTAGCTGTCATTCAAGACCCTTTCTAGTCACCGAGTAATTTGTTCTATTGCTCCAACCATGTGATTGAGATGCAGCTCTAAGCATCAACACACTGAATAAATCAGACTCCATATCTCCTCCCACAGCCCCCATGTACACACTGTACAAGAGAAATGACAGTACAAACCCTGTGGTACCCTGTAGGAGAGAGCCTTTGGGGCAGAGGAACAATTCCCCAAAACTATCCTTTGGGATCTCTCAGAGGTACGCACAGAGCCATACAACAGCAGCTCCATCCACCTTGCCAGGGCCCATAAACAAGCCAACAAAATCTCATCATCAAAAGACTGTTAAAAAAATTGGCACAGACACTATCTTTGTCCATTGCTAGGAGGAGGTTATCAACTAATGCAACCAGTGCAGTTTCTACCCTTTACCCAGGTCCAGACTGACAGACGTCAAGGCCAACTTAGGAATCAAGAAACTGCCACAGCTGCCCCACCACAACCTTCTCAATTACCTTTCCACAAAAGTGGGAAGAGGGACACAGCTCTACAGCTCGGCAAAGTTGATATCAAGGGTAGTTTCTTGAGAGTGGCCTCACAGTAGCATCTTTCAGAGCTACTGAAGCTCTGTCCCTCACCCCACCTATCACAAGGATACCCTGAAAATCTTAACTGACAATGGACCAGTACTTTCCTATTGGCCTTACTCCGCCAAGGAGGAAAAGGGTCCGACTCATAGGTTTTAGCATGAAGCACCTCAGCATCTCCATTACCTCAGCGAGCGATACTAGCTGAAACCCAAGCAGAGAAGACTCAATGTCTGTCCCCTCAAGTTATTGTTCTTTCTTCCTTGCAATAAACAATTGAATCCAAATCCAAGCAATTTTGTCTGCAAAATAATATGAAAATTCTTGACAGTAAAAAAAGATTGTATTCTAACTGTACATACTAACTCTCTTAGGCAGTGAAGATTCATCCAGATGTCAACTACTTGGGACAGTTATGCTGTGCACAGCTTTTCAGAAACTATGGTGGAACCAAGGAAACCTTTCCACACCACTCTGGCATATAATCTTAAAATATTGATATGTTTTAATTGGTCAGTCTCAGAAAGAGACTTCTGCCTTTAGCTGTCTCCTCTCTCACTTCATCTCTCACAGGTCATTTATAAGCCCTGGTGACCTGTGAGGAGGACACAATGTTTAGCAGCTATTGCATCAACATCAAAAGACTATAATAAAGTCCTACCAATAAATGATAGAGTTCTCTGCTGGAAGAGCAACTTCAACCCCCCTAAGGCAGCTTGGTCCCCGCCACAGCCAAAGGTGGATCATTTAAACCGGCCCATCAAGCTGGTAGGCAAGGTGCACCCCAATCTCAGACCAAAGAAAAGAATAGTTGATCCACAACAAGGGATGGAGTATCCATCCCTCTGAAATCTTACTTGTCTGTTTTTCTGGCTTCTCGTGTTTTCTGCCATTCACCAAAGGTGGACCAGTCATCAGAAGGATTCCAAGGTTCTTTTCCCACAAAAAAGTCAGGGCAGATGGCTCTGTATGAAAAAATCAATAAGTTCACTTATCAAATCCTGAGATGTTTAGTGGTCTTTTAAACCAAGGAATGTTTCCATTAATCTGCGAGATGGTAGTGATTTCATTCCCCTCAATTTTGCCCTTTGTTACATATTATTAATAATTCTTCAAAGTATGAATAATTATTTTTAAAATATATACAAATAAATATGATTTTCTTAACAATATTCCTTTAATGATTACATCACATAAGCTCATTTGCCATGACAATGGGGATAGGGATACTCCCCTTTTCCAATCCTTTGTCTATCTTGAGTATTTAGACTGAAAACTCTTTAGGGAAGATGATGTTTCTTACTATGTGTTTTACAATGCCTCGCATAGTGGGACCCAGTCTGAGATGGGGTTTGAAGGTACTACAGTAATACAAACAATAAAATAGTTATTAACTGACCTCTTAAGGAATGATTGAATAAAATAAATGGCCAAACTCAAGTGCTGAAATCCTGAGGGTCCACATTTCAGATTTTGTGGGCAATATCATGCCATCAGTGCCTACAAAGACGTCCCCATTTAATTTAATGGGAATTTCTGTTTAAACAATGCTGCCACAAGATGGCCCTGAATTCTTAAGCTTAATATGAGATTTAAACATGAGCTATACGTAATGTCACTTAAATCAGACTATTATTTGGAGAATGAATTTATCACCCAGGACTGCACTACAAATACTGAATACTGAGCAAGCCAGTTGAGATAACACAGGGTATTTTCCTTAACGAGAGCCCTGAAATTTAGACTCAAGGGCTCTCCGTCCCAGCGATGCTCTGGGGGGAGGAGCGGAAGGGTGGAGAGCGCTTAAAATAAACTCTTGTGTTCCTGCCACTAGATGGTAATGTGCCAGTCCAACCAGTCACATCCTACACTGAATGCCCACCCTGCTCACATCTCTGTGTACTCAGCCAGTTACCTTACAGGAGAGGGAGCCAAAAGCTGCCTGCCTGCCAGCTCTCCACTCTCTCCCCACCTTGCGAGTGAAGTGCAAACATCAGACTATCAGAAATTAATGGGCAGTGGAGAGATACTGAGCTACAGACCCAAGGTGGACAAGCTTTGGAGCATACACAGAATTCAAACAGAGAATTCTTGTCCTGCTGTTTGACACATTCAACCACTAGATAAACCCCAACCAGCCTATAGGATAGGCACTAGTTTCAAAACCAGACATCAGTTTCTTGAGATTAACAATTGTCCTTCGCTGCCATTAATTTTAATTCCATTTTCCTCAATGGGCTGCAGCCACTGAAGGGGGCCAGCACTCAAAGTCAGAACATTACAAAATTAGGCAGAGGCCCACTTTTCTGGAGCAGAGTTCAAGTTCCAGCTCCACAGGTGTGGTTGTAATTACATAGTAACTGCCTGTTTACAGCACAGGGATTTGCTAGAAATTGGTACCCCACTGTTGGATTTAACGCCTATGAACCTCAGAAGCTTGGGACAATCTGTTTCTAGCTGGGAGCAGGGGAAAGAAGGATTGTATGCAATGCACTAGGTGTGCATATATTCCAATACATCTTTTTGGCAAAAATTAAAAGAAAAACCATCATGTAGTTCAGACTGAAAGATGTTTTGTTTTAAAGAGAATTTGCAAAACCTTATATGAACATGCATTTTTTGTTAACATTGTTTAATTAAATTTCAATGAAAACTGTTTAATTTTTTTAATCACCCACATTGTTGGACATTCAAACACAACAGCCTTTGTTGGCGCTTCTGTTAGTGCACTGCACCTTGACATTTCTCAGAACTCTGCTTGTGCAGCCACTATGTTCAGACAATTGCTGCAGCCTATGCAGAGGAGACTCACTGTATACTGCGTCTCTCAGGAGGAGTCCACTTTTTCTTCTTTTGTCTTCTTTGTTCTAAAATAAGTCATTCAGGCTGAAAGTATAAGGCTGCTCCTTGTGTATAGAAGACACCATAGACCAGGTCATAATTTGGGCCTAGTGAAAGTGAGAATGTCTCTTTAGGAAGAAAACAAGAAAAAATAATTGCTTACATGTATCCATTAGCTGCAAGCATATCAGCCATGTATCTGGTATTTGGGAGTTGCCATCCAAATATATCTTGAATCACAATCACAGCTTTTTCCGTGCTGGCAGATGGTTTGCAAACATACGCCTTGATGTGCTCAACTTGCACTTCATGCCCAAGGCCCCCATACTCAAACCTGTCCCCAATGTCACATGGGCAAGGTCTCGCTTCATTGGCCATCTGGAAATCTGATGTGAAGTTAAAAGGACAAAGATTCATATATCTCAAAGTACTGTAACCGACCTCACTACAGGGCATCACTGCAACTGCCGTAGTACACAGTGCCTTCTAGATGTCTGATAATAGGGTGTGCTGTGTAGCCCCAGCTCAGAGGCATATGGTATAGGCACTCCATGCACTAGGATCTACAGTACAGTTACTCCTTGCTGAAAGTAGTAGTTATGTTCCTGAAAAATGCGACTTTAAGCGAAACAATGTTAAGCAAATCCAATTTCCCCATAAGAATTAATGTAAATTGGGGGGGTTAGGTTCCAGGGAAATGTTTTTCACCAGACAAAAGACATTATATATATATATATATATATATGACACACACACAGTAGAAGTTTTAAACAAATTAATACTGTACACAGCGCTGATTGTGAAGCTTGGTTGAGGAGGTGAAGTCAGAGGGTGGAAGAAGGTGGGATATTTCCCAGAGAATGCCTTACTGCTAAATGATGAACTAGCTTTTGGCTGAGCCCTCAAGGGTTAACCCATTGTTGTTAATGTAGCCTCACACTCTACAAAGCATCATGAATGGAGGGAGGGGAGACAGCATGGCAGACAGAGACAGAAACACACACCCTGTTCAGAGAGAAAGATGCGCATTGCCCCTTTAAGTAGGCTGACCACACTCTAAGTACATTGCCTTGTTAAGTAGATCAGCAAGTTGAGACAGCAGCTGCTCCCAGGAAGCTCCCTCCATCCTGAGCCCTGTCATTGTCATCGTTGCCCCCCCCCCCCAATGGAGATGGGGTGCAGGAGCAGGCGGGAAGGGGACACCCTGATGTTAGCCCCCCTCTCTTTCCCCCCCTGCACAGCAAGCAGGAGGCTCCCGGGAGCAGCTCCAAGGCAGAGGGCGGGAGCAGCTCCAAGGCAGAGGGCGGGAGGGACAGCTGAACTGCAGGCAATTGATAGCTTGCTGGGCTTCTGCCGCACAGGGAACTTAGGGGAGCAGAGAGCTAATAGGGAGGCTGCCGGTCCACCCTGATTCCAAGCCCCCACCAGCTAGCTGCAACAGGCTGCTCCTCCTGCAAGCAGTGGACAAAGCAGGCAGCTGCCAAACGACGTTATAAGGGAGCATTGCACAACTTTAAACAAGCATGTTCTCTAACTGATCAGCAGCGTAACAACGAAACAACGTTAACCAGGATGACTTTAAGTGAGGAGTTACTGTACAGAGGCCACTCATCCAGTACTGAACTGGGCAGTCCTCTTTTTGAGAGGTTTGTCCCCTGTCCAGTACTGGGACAAAAACGAATGTGGTTTTGTCCAGTATTGGACAGGGATGCCACTCCGCACCCTCTGGCTCTTACAAATGCCCCCCATGTGGTATTCCGGAAATGTGAGAGTGGCCACCTTGCTCAACAGGCGGTAGCCCTCAGTAGGTCCTCATAAATGCTCATGGAGTCCAAGTGTAACAAGAGAGAACTATACTGGGGGCAAATAAATATCATGAGTGCACTCACTTTCACAGCTACAAAATTCAACCCACAGTTCCCAGCTCTGTGCCTGGGCAATCCACTGTAAGGGTAACTGTGTTTCATTGAGATCCCTCCATACCATGCTCTGGCCACCCATATGTGTAGCCATCTCACATCTCCTGCCTATAGGCTGAGGCCCCGTATCATCCTGCTTTTGTGAGCCCCTTGTCCAGCCTTCAGTCCCAGCTCTCATTCTGTCTGGCACTCACCCTTTCCTCCACACAGACAGCAGCCAGGCTGCTGCTTCTGCTCACGTGCCTGGTCCCGTCGAACCTCAGCGTGTTACTTCCTTTTCCTGTACTCAAGATATTACAGAGCCTTCTTCTGGTTAGATCCTTTCCCTCCAGCTCAGCCAGGGTGAGCACTAGGTACCCAGTAATGAGTAGAAATTAGGCTTGTGAAAAAGGAGTCTGATGACATAAGCTGTGTGTGAAGGTCCCTGCTGCACCAGCTTCTGTGTTTCCCTCCAACTCTCTCTAGTTAGCTCCTCTCAGGAGGGTCTCTCTTTCCCAAGCCCACATGGCTGGGAGGAAGCAGTAGGCCACAGGGGCCTTGGTGCCTTTGGAGAACATGGGGGAATCTCCCCTCACAATTCTGCCTTGGGCAATTTCTCTCTGAAGCTACCGAGGCAAATTTAAAGTGAACCGGGCTTTATATCAGGGAAATACGGAATTCAAGCACAAAGATGTGAATAGCCAAACACCCCCCTATCAGGGCTGGATTAACACAGGGGCTTTAGGGCAGGGGTCGGCAACCTTTCAGAAATGGTGTGCTGAATCTTCATTTATTCACTCTAATTTAAGGTTTCGCGTGCCAGTAATACATTTTTACGTTTTTAGAAGGTCTCTTTCTATAAGTCTATAATATATAACTAAACTATTGTTGTTTGTAAAGTAAATAAGGTTTTTAAAATGTTTAAGATGCTTCATTTAAAATTAAATTAAAATGCAGAGCTCTCCGGACCGGTGGCCAGGACCCAGGCAGTGTGAGTGCCACTGAAAATCAGCTCGCATGCTGCCTTTGGCACGCGTGCCATAGGTTGCCTACCCCTGCTTTAGGGGCTGCAGCCCAGGGCCCCAGGCTAAAGGGGGCCCCAGTGCAGCAGAGCTCAGGCAGGCTGCCTGATTGCCGTGGCCCCACGCCGCTCCTGGAAGCAGCCGGCTGCTGGCATGTCTCTGCAGCCCCTAGCGGAGGGGAGAGGTGGCCCTGCGTGCTGACCCCGCCCCCAGCACCGTCCCCACAGCTCCCATTGGCCAGGGACGCGCAGAGACATGCCAGCAGTTGGCCACTTCTGAGAGCAGCATGGGGCCACGGCATGCAGGCAGCTTGCCTGAGCCCTGCTGCACCACCGGCTGGGAGCCCTGCTGCACCACCTGCACCTCACACCGCCTCCTACACCCCAAACCCCTGCCCCAGGTCAGAATCCCTTCCTGCACCAAACTCCCTCCCAGAAAGAAACTAATATAACAGCTGTTCTAGGGTAAGAAGTAGGCTATTTTGAATTAACTCAACTATATTCTACATGTTTTAAGACTGAAATGTTACCACAGAATGGCTTTATGTTAATTAAAAGGCAAGTTTAATATAGCGTTAATAGCCTCAATGCCATAATTGTGATCGTTTTGTTTTAAATTAGGAAAAAGACTTGTGTACAGGGGCCCCACAAAATCTACTAGTCCCGGGCCCACAGGAGAGTTAATCTGGCCCTGTCCCCTATATATTTGTTTTCCCACAAACAATGGAAGAAGCCACCCCTCTTTATTACTTAATAGCCACTGAAAATCGTCTCCACCATCATACAGTATGGGGCAGACAGGGCCTTTGGGAATCCTGGGGGAAACTGCCTCAAGCTCAGCAGCTGTGGAAATGAACCTGAGCTGTGTTTCTGACTGGGTCAGTTGGAGAAGGTAGACCTCACCACTCAAATGAACACTACCCCTTTAAAAATAAAACTAAATGGTAAACAGATTTTGGTGAAATCTGATTTAGGCAGAGGGTGAATGCGTGGCCACGTTATATTAATCCCCACACCTCCTTTGTTCCACCCAACATGGAGTTGGGTTAGATAGAGTCCCAGCAATACTAGAATCTGGAATATCTCCTATCCCTGCTCCTTCACTTCATTCCCTCTGCACACCAGTGTTACCCACCATGCCTTCCTTCAGCCTACTTCCCCTGCGGCACTACTCCAAGCAAGTAGTCCCCTCCCCCGCAGCCAATCTCTCTTCACAGAACAGTGGCCTACAAGGGATACAGGCAAGAGCATGCAACTAACATCAGAGGGAGCAGCTTCCACCAATTAGGAAGAAACTACAATCCCCAAGACAATCTGAAGACAGACTCCAAGTTGCTAGATAGGAGGCACTTCAAGGGTTCTCTTGCCCATTTAGAATGCTGCTGCTGCTCTTTGAAGCACTGGAGGAACAAGTTTACTGGCTGCTAGCATCCATTTAATGCTGTTTCTTAATTGATGTGTATTTGAGTTGCACAGGGTGTATCTTCTGTTAACTACGTTTTTGTTTGGTGAACTTAATTTTAATGTGAATTTGTACAATTTGGTTCATTAAAATTTAACTAACAAAAAATAAATTATTCCCATGAGATAAATCCAGCCCTCTGAAGTTAATGCTGACTTATGGAGAATGGATTCCATTAAGTAGCCTGGTATACCACTACTTCTATTTGTTTCTATGGTAGAAAAAAATCTTATTTGGCAATGAATACCATGCATATAATACCCCCAGGATACAGTTCACACCTTGCTTTCTAGAACTGGCTGGTTTATCAAGTTCTAATAATGTCCCAAAGGCAACATCATTGTGCATTTGGGAAGCGCTTGTCTAGGACGGGGTGGGCAACCTGCAGCATGCGTGCCAAAGGCGGTACACGGGGTGATTTTTAGTGGCATACTGCTGCCAGCTGGGGTCCTGGCCGCTGGCCCTGCTCAGCGCTATGCCGGCCTGGATTACAGAACACCAGACCAGCAGCAGGATGAGCAGCTCAGCCCACTGCCGGTCTGGGGTTCCAGCCACCGGCCCCTTGCCAGCCAGGGTCCCGGCCACCGGCCCCCCTCAGCCCGCTGCCGGCCTGGATGGACAGAACTTGGGCCGGCAGCGGGCTGAGCGGGGCTGGCAGCCGGGACCCTGGCTGGCAGGGGCCAGTGGACGGAACTCCAGACCAGCAGCGGGCTGAGCTCCATCTGCCACCCGCACTGCTGGTCTGGCAAGCAAAACCTTTTTCTGGCACGCGAAACCTTAAATTAATGAAGACTTGGCACACCACTTCTCAAAGGTTGCCGACCCTGGTCTAACATGTTGGATCTTGCAAATAAAAACTTTTATGAGTGTGAAAAAATACAGTAGGATCATGCTGTGTCTGTATTTGTTAGCCACAATCAAGCCATTGATGCTCACTAACCGTGGTGTTTCGAAGAGGGTCCTGAATTCTACATTTTGTCACAGAACTGCTGACTAGATTACGACAATGCACTGTGCTTTGGTGTAAACTTAAGCACAATTCAGCAGTTTCATCTGTTGCAGAGCGCTGCCAGGATCCCTCTGGCCATATTATACCAATGCACTACTCTACCTATCTATTACAGCCAAAGGGTTAGTTGTTAAATTTAAAGCCCTGAATGGCTTATACTAACTACCTCAGAGATTCTCCTCCTGGCCAGTATATGATCTGTGGGTCCACCTTGTGGACATTTCCTGGAGTGAACAAACACATGACAGATGTTCGTCACATTGCTTAATGCACTACTAGTAGGCACTCAAATACTACAGTGATGAGGGTGGTCATAAGAACCTACATAGAACAGAACAGAACAGACAGCTTTATTGTCCGAGACCAACAGCAAGGAATTATCATTTGAAGGTCTCCTACATTATAGAATAAGCCCCATCAGATGCTCCATCAGAGCTCACGTTTAATGATTGTTAGAGCTCAAGGCTGTTACATGCAGGCCTTTAATGAAATACTGGCACTTTTATCTTTAATCAAAGTCCGATTCACCACAATGTTGATGTGGACATGGAGTAATGCTTCAGTGATTCAGGGCCTTGGACTCCTGTTTTTCATTGTTGCAACCAGGACAAAGTGACAACACATTAAACAAAATCTTATTCTTGCCTTCGGGCAAGTCCTGCTCCTGTCTGAATCAAAAATGGAGTATGGGGAAAGGAACGCAATTTGGGGAACATGTACATGGAGTTTGCACACTGCCTGCAAGCTCCCTGACTGTCCCCATGCACAAGGTTTTGGGGGTTAGAGGTGGGGCAGGAAGGAAAAGGACCAGTGGCTCAATCACTATGCAGATCCATCAGCCATTAGCACTTTCAGAGCTGGGACATGGGAGCAACTTCCCAAGGGCCACAGCAGCCATTACACAGTAGCTCTGTAGCTGCTTCACAATCTGCCTCCTCCCAAGTACCCCTGGGAATCCCCTGCACTAAACCTGGCCAATCAGACTCTGTGTGTGCAGGAGGATTTAGCCCTTACAGCACAAATAGGTTTCACTGATTCATAGATTACAAGGCCAGAAGGCCCAATGTGACCATCCCGTCTGACCTCCTGTATAACACAGGCCACAGAACTTCCCCCAAAATAATTCCTAGAGCATAGCTTTTAGAAAAACAACCAACCTTAATTGAAAAACTGCCAGTGAGCTCTGCTGCAAAACTAGTTTATGTAACCTTACTGGTCAGTGCCAGTTATGTGTCCGCCTCTGTATCTGATCCACAGAGGATAGGAGTTTGTTACAGCCCGCGATTACAAAACTTGGATCTTGAGTGCAAGCTGTAGAAACCCCTGCTTTTAGCTGTGGAGGTCCCCAGTGATGGTCAAGGTGGAGGCTGTCACAGTTACAGCCCTTCCCACCTCTGTCATTCTGCTGTGGGGATACAGACTGTAGGAAAGATACTATACACCTCTACCTCGATATAACGCGACACAATATAACATGAATTCGGATATAACGTGGTAAAGCAATGCTCCGGGGGGGCGGGGCTGCGCATCCGGTGGATCAAAGCAAGTTCAATATAACACGGTTTCACCTATAACGTGGTAAGATTTTTTGGCTCCCGAGGACAGCATTATATCGAGGTAGAGGTATATTTATATTTCCAAGATGTGTTTTAAAGTGATAATTTAACAAAACTTGCCAACAGGAAGACAGTCTAAACTTGGGATTGGTAACAGTATGGGGGGGGCTGGCTGTCTCCCTTCTTCTGTGGATTTTGTGCTTATTTGAAAACCTACAGAAACATTTTGCCAGTGACTTCCCCCCCTCCTACTTTCTTAGGAAACCCATTTTACTGGCATTATTAAAAAGCCGAAAGTAATCGGGGGCTGTTAAGAGACAGACACTGTTGTCCTAGAGCAGGGGTTGGCAACCTCTGCACACAACTCGCCAGGGTAAGCACCCTGGCGGCCCGGGCCAGTTTGTTTACCTGCCACGTCAGCGGTTCGCTGTCCCAGGCCAATGGGAGCGGTGGGAAGCGACACGGGCCGAGGGATGTGCTGGCTGCGGCTTCCCACCGCCCCCATTGGCCTGGAGCGGCAAACCACGGCCAGTGGGAGCCACGATTGGCTGAACCTGCCGACGCGGCAGGTAAACAAACTGGCCCGGCCCGCCAGGGTGCTTACCCTGGCAAGCAAGGTGCCAGAGGTTGCCGACCCCTGTCCTAGAGCAAACTCTGTTGTCCTAGAACCTGTCTGGATAGCAGGGCTGATGATCAGGCAAGGCACTGAGTGCCCCGTGGCCAAGTCACATAAGTGGGCACTGACACACTGGTCCCCTGCAGGCCAGAGCCGGTTGGCTGGAGGGAGGAGGGCACAACTTGGTGCCTGGGGTGGCACGGTGACCTGTACTATTCCCAAACCGCTTGGTTTTAGTGTGAACAAAAAGCAACAACACCCTCTTGGCAGCTGATTGTGTTTCCTGCCTGCCCCTGTGATCACAGCTGGGCTCCTTTCACACCCGCGCGTTTCCCCCGCAGCCTGCGCGTCACCGCAGCGTGGCGGCAGGCGGGCGGGATCGGGCCCGTGTCCCTGCTCACAGCCACAGCGACTTGGCTTGAACGTGGGGCTTTCCACTGCGAGGGGCCGTTCCCAAGCCCTGGCTGGCCTGAAGCTTCCCCCGCTCCAGTGCCGCAGGGGAGCGGCCGCTGCGTGGCTGGCCCCTACCCTGGCTCCGGCCCCGCGGGAGCCTCGCTGCTGCGCCCCGCCACCCACCTGGAGCTCAGGGCGCCGATCGCCCCTTCCACCGCCAAGCGCTGCCGGACTCCGCCTCGCGCAGCTAGCGGGGAGCGGCTCACACGCACAGCAGCGGCCGAGCGGGAGGAGGAGACTCGGTTGGCTCCGTAGCAAGGGCGCTGCGCTTTCTGCGTGCTCCTGTCCACCTCCTTCGCTCCGCAGCCCGACCCCGCCCCCAGCACCTCGGTCCCTCGGCTCAGCCCCCACTGCCCGGCGCCTGCGCTTGCCAGAGCTTATGATACAGGCGGCACCAAACCACAGAGGAAAAATAGGAGGGAGAGGGCAGGGGGACCCAAGCAGGGTGGGGCCAGCGGCTTCCCAGCATGGAACGATTTTGTACGTAAGAATGGCCAGATTGGCTAGACCAATGGTCCAGCTAGCCCGGTATCCCGTCTGACCGTGACTGCTCAGCTGCTTCAGAACAGGCAATCACCCAGTGAGCCACCCCGGGCAGCCAATCCCAGCCGCTGGCAGTCAGAGGTGAAGGACACCCTTGTGCCCTTAACTGAGTAGGGAGCAGCGTGTTTACAGCCCTGCACGGCCAAGGGAAAGGTACCATACTATCGCTGCTAGGCTCTGTCTTCGGAGCAGATGCTCATTCCTAATGGGGGCGAGCCCTGTCACCCTCAACCTGCTGCCTCAGTGATTATGGCTACCCCCAAATGATTTAACTGGGAGATAGCTTGTGAATAGCCGGTAGTCCTCCATTTTCAGCACCCAGGAGAAAGACCATGAGTCTGACTCCCACTGGTGTAAAACGAAGCAGTATTTCCAGCCTAGAAAACAGAAGTGAGAGCGGCAGGGAGCAGCAGTGCGTGGGCAATAAATGAGGCAAGGCAGAGGGAAATGTGACTGAGCTACTGCTGGGACTGCATGGGGGTAGGATTTTCTAAAGTGCCTAGGGAATTTAGGCACACCAGGCCCAGTGAAAGTAAATGGGACATACTCCTTTCACTCTTTGTGTGCGTTGAAAATTCCTGCCCTGGGGAACAAAGGGCTGTCAATGGGAATGCTGAAGGGAATGCTGCTGCATTAGGATGGAGCTGTAGTTCATATAAATCAAGGTTTCCCAAATATATCACACCGGTGCCCCTTTCCAGATCAAGAAAAGCTTCCTGACCCCTCTCTCCAATACCCCGTGCAGCAGAAATTTTCTAAACTTAGCCATGCTAGAAACAACTACTAATTGCCTGGGCAAAGCTAGGTCCCATTCAACTTGATGGCATTTCTCTGCTTGTCTATTTGTCTCGATGTAACACTATTTCCAAGTTTTTTTGATAAATGTGGTGTATGTACAGACATTCATCTACCCCCCATTGAGAGAAGAGTTCAGCTGCTGATCACTCTAGAAATCCTCCACTTCTACTCTGAATTTAAAGAGTCAAGTTAGCATTTCATTTTGTAAGAGCTGCTTTGCTTCAGTATGAAGGGGGAGCTACTTACAGGGCTAGATTAACCTTTTGGGGGCCCGGCCTCAAATATATTTGTGGGACCCCATGGGACACTACAGCAGGCATGCCGGAAGCTCTTCCCCCTGAGGTCCTGCCTCCACCCTATCGTCGTCGTCGTCCCCCCACAGACCCTGCCACTCACTACTCTCCCTCCTCCCCCTTCCTCATCACTTGATCCTCTCCATCTTCCTCCCAACCCCAGCGGTTTAAGCAAAGTGAATGAAGCCATTGTATGCTTTGCCTTTATATATCCATATACTTTCTTTCTGACGAACAAGAAAACTTAATCACATGGACCAACTATCCACTTCCAAGAAATGCAGGCATAAATATGCAGAAACTTTTCCCCATAAATGAGCTAGTTTGTTCCTTCATAACCCCATGCAATCTTTGACCACTCAATGCATAGTACTTTCTAAAGCCAGACCTTAATTACATTTATTACTAAATAATATCTTAATCTGATCAATAAGAGTAGTGTTTAATTTCTTTGGAATCCTAAAATCAAAGACTTCTGGACATGGTAACAAACTCTACATAATTATAAAACAAAACTATATATTGTATATATACCAGAGCTGGATTCGAGTTAAAAACCTTGAGATTTCAATATCTGCACAGAGGATAAAATGCACAACTTCCAGTAACAACAGTAGAAAAGTCTGAGGCTCTTCTCACTGTGCTGTAAAAGGTGGGTTGGGGGGGGTTTGGGTTTTTTTTTGGGTTTTTTTTTTTTTGCCTTCATCTATCACTATTCCTTAATTTCAGGGCAGGGGGAGCCCAGGGCTGGGCTGTGGGTCAGGAGTGAGGGGCACCAGTCGAGCTGTGTGGGAGCCCAGGGCCTGGCTATCGGGGCTGTGGGTCGGGAGTGAGGGGCACCAGCAGAGCTGTGGGATCCCAGGGCTGGGCTGGCAGGGGGCTGCCTGGCTTGGTCCCTGGAGTGAGAAAGGGGCAAGGGGCAAGAAGAGTGGGGCGGGCGAGGGGGTGTCAGTGCCCTGCCAGAGCAAGGTAGGAGTCGGGCAAGTACTGCGGGGTGGCAGGGGACAGATAGGATCCCCCAGGGCAGCATGAAGCTAGTACCTACCTCTATCTGCCAAAGCAGGGTCCTTGGGAGTGAATTCTCTCTCTGTCCAACTGAGCTGCAGCTCCTCCAGGCAACAGCAGCTGCTCTTCCCACCCTCCTGGTGGGGAGGCTGCGGTTACTCCTGTAACTGGACTATCGACTGGACTTTCCAGTAAAAAAACAGACACCTGGCAACAGGGGCACTGGAATGGGGTGGCCATGGGAGGGCACTTTTTCCCTGCCTTAAATGCAAGCAACAGGGTTGGGAGGGGGTGGAGAGGAGCGAGCGGTGGGCAGGCCCTTGGGGGAAGAGGCGGAGCGGGGCTGGGGAGAGGTGGAGTGAGGGTGGGGCCTCGGGGGAAAGAGGCAAAGTGGGGGCAGGGTCTCAGGGGAAGAGGTGGAGTGGGGGTAGGGCCCTTTCTGCGGTGCCTGGCACCATTGTAAACCCAGGACTGGCTTCTGAAGAAATGTTATCGTAAAGTGATACAAAAAGCAAAGAAGTATTGGCAGTCTTTAAGGCGGTTCTTTAAGTCTTTAAGGCAATTCAGTATTTTAACAGCTTAAAGGAGGAAATGGTGGAAGTTTTCATGCTTTCCTTTGGCAGCAAGAGCTTTACAGTACATGAAACAAACAATGAAGCTAACATGACATCTGATATATCTAAATGATTAAGGAGACCTTATTGTCAAAATCAAATACTGAGGCACTTTTGAGGTGTCATTTTTAAGCATGCAAAATACAGAATTATTAAATTATTATTAAAAAAAAAGTGCACTAGTGCTAGCTTCTGACTCAGCCATGACATGAACATATTTCTTAGAGTGGAAGAATTTTTTTCCAGTGGCTTAGTGTTCTGAATGAGTTTATAATGAACACTCGATTGGTGTCATTCATGTTTGCAGAACAACACCTTTTGACAGTGTCTGCAGTCATTTGATTTGTCTCTTCACATCAGTTGCTCTCTGTTCACCATACTCAGCTAGACTGCTCCTTCCTACTACACAAACAGCAAATTCTACTAAGTACAGCAATATGTCTTGTATAAATGTTTTGTAGTTGTTAGTAAAAAATGTTTTTACTTATTAAAAGAAAAAGCGGGACATTGCAGGTGTCCCAAAAAAACTTCCTGGGATATCATATAGAAAAAACATGGCTGTACTGGTGAATTTAGGATGTATGGTCACTTTTGTCATGATATTATAGGTCAAAGGAGTCCACACTCTCAATGCATGACCAATTTCCATTCATATTAATTGTAATTAAAATATGATCATGAAAAGAATATGCCCCATACAAAATGGAGAACTTTTTCCAGCAGATTATAACTATATTAAGATAGGCTGAATTTGAACAAGTTTTTAATGCTTAATGATTTCTTCATTCAACAATGATTCAGTATGAAATCAGATTATAAACATTAAGAACTACAAATGAAAAAGTTACTATTTTAAATTATTGTAAATTCTCCACAAACAGTACAGATTTTCTTTTTCAAAGTTATAGGAATAGGACCTTTATATTTTCTGTAAAATATAATTCAATCAACTACTACTTTTAAATCCCCCAAATATATTACTTTAGATTGTTTTACAGACTAGACTTTATATTTCTGTTAAACATATGTTTTCAGCCAGTTCATCATATCCTTTCTTGCTTCTTCAATGTAAGGTTTATCTCGAGGTTTCATATCTTCTGGCTTTAACTCTGCAAAGCCATGAACTTGTCCAGGATAAACTTTAATTCTATATTCAACTTGACAGTACTGTTTCAGTTTCTTCTCCAGTAAGATGATCTGCAACACAGAGCATCCTTCCATTATTGTGTTGTTTTTAATTTTTGTTTAACTTGTCAACTCTCAGTTTGTCCATTGTTTGGCTTTCTGGAAGATGTGATCAGTATCTTCTTTACTTATCTAACACTCAGGCCAGATTTTATTACCCAAGCTCTTTTTACAGGCTCTTTACTAATAAAGAAGAAAACTTATATTTGAAATATGACTCTGAGAGTCTTTAAGGTGCCACAAGACTCCTCGTTGTTTTTGCTGAAACAGACTAACATGGCTATCCCTCTGAAATCTGAGAGATATGGCAATTTCCTCCCATATCCTTAAAAAACCTTAGTGAATTAAGTCTTAGTATCCTTGGGGTTCATTGTACCAAATACAAAGTTTATCTATTATTGTGGGCCAGGATTGTATGTAACCTCTGTAGAGGGAGATCTGATATAAGGCCTGATTGATCAAAGGACTCTACTGAACAATGTGCCAGATAAGAATGAGCTTTTGGGACAATACATGGGAAGTGGATTTCCTGGGAAATATCTCAGGCAAGGTGAATGCAAATTCTGCACCTCTGGTTATGCAAAAATCTAGCCTTTGAAGTTATACCCAGAGGAGCAGGCCTTTGTCTGTGGATCACCTGTTATGTGAGGCCAGTATCACAAGCCCACATTGTATAAAGGAAAGACTGAACTATTCATGGTTGTTCTGGCTCTGAATCTGAGACAGTTATGAACTTGTAACCATGGGGAAAACCCAGTTGTGAGTTTGAAGGACTGATACCTACCAGAGCCAGAGGCTGGAGTTGAGGTGATCTCTGGTAAGCTTTTTAGCAGTATGTAGATACTTTTATTATTTTTACTATGTTTGCTCTATAATGCTTTCACCATAAGAATAAATGTGCTTGATTAGAAAAAAGATGTGGTAACTCATAATTGCTGGCAATTCCATTGTTCTTAGCATTCAAAGAGAAAACAAAGTGCAGACTCTGTCCTGTTTAGGCAGTCTGGCTTGCTGGAAATATCACAGAGTAGGCCAGAAATGGTGCAGCTTGACAAACCCCTGTCAAAAGGGAGGGGCTAGCTGCCTTGAGTACAATCCTATCTAAGACCCTCCCGCTGCTCATGCAATCATAGCTACATTCTATTTTTAGTGCACTAGCTCGATCAGAGGTAACATGGGTATGTCTCCTTGAGCTGGAAGTGTGGATGTACCTACAGTTGCACGTGCATGGGCCAGATGTGAAGGGGAATTTCATTTTTAATGTGTAGACCTGTGCAGATGCCTGTGCAGTATTATCTATGAAGGTGAGTATGTAAGCAGGCAGGATTGTAAAGAGGTCCTGCTTCCTTTTGTACTATATATATTACATTAAAAAACGCAATCCTATGTTAAAAGAACGTTAAGGTTGCAAAGCCAACCACTCAGAAATTAGAAAATTAAGGTCCCCTTTGCTATCTTAATTCAGCCTCTTTGTGCATATGCATTATGATACAGTCTCTAACTACATTATCACATACTATTTTTCCCACAGGATCCCTGCCTCATTCAGTAAACAGAATGAACTGTGCTCTGGGGCTGAATCAGGGTTGGGTAGCAAATGAGGCAGTTGTCTCCTTTGTTGAAGAATTTGGAAGGTCTGTTAGTTGGAAGGAAGAGAAAGGAGGGTCTCAAAATAATGTGTTTGTGTAATTAAAGAATGTATCATAATTCCTGTGCACAAAGGGTCTGAATTAAGGTCGCATGAGCAACTGTAAAATTTCCTTTACTTTGCAGTCAGAACATTCTTTTCATGTATTTTTTTCAGATGTAAATAGGGAAGTGTATGGAATGAAGCCTAGGTTTGGTGCCTCACCAGAGCACATACAGTGCAGGACAGAAAGTTCCACTGTCGTGCAGCACATTACAGATGATGGAAGCTTTTAGGGGATTTTTTGTTTTCTTTTTTTTAAGAACCTAGGAATTTCTATTTAAAAAACTACATTAAATAAACCTTGAAAAATAAAAGCACTTAGAAGAAAAATTAAAGGTAATATGTCCTGTGCAACCTTAATTGTTCCCTCTTGTGTGTATGCACTACAATGCAGTCTGTATGTAATCACATACTAAGGATATGTCTTCACTACCGGCCGGATCGGCGGGCAGCATCTAGTCTAGACGCGATAAATCGATCCACGGGCACTCTCCCTTCGACTTCTGCACTCCAGTTCAGTGAGAGGCGCAGGCAGAGTTGACGGGGGAGCAGCAGCAGTTGACTCACCGTAGTGAAAACACCACTGTAAGTCAATCTAAGTACATCAACTTAAGCTATGTTATTCACGTAGCTGAAGTTGCGTAACTTAGATCGATCTTCCTCCCCCCCTCCCCAGTGTAGACCAGGCCTAAGGGCCCAAGCTTTATTCAGTTTGCAGGGTGGGTGAGATACCATTGTGAAGTGAATGAAGCTAGGGAAGAGTACTGTGTCCTTCACCTTAAAAATTGGACAGTACGTAGTGAATGAAGGTTTTGTTCAGTCAGTGCAGGGACAGCCATATCTGAGGCATGGATCCACACGTTTAAATAATACAAATAAAAATAAATATAGATCAGCTTCTTCCTTCACTGAGCACTATCCATACTACCCAGCGAATAAGGCAGGAGTTCTACTAAACAACAATAATATAATGATCATGTAATTAAACAATGTGGGTGAAATCCTGGCCCCACTGAGGTTATTACCAACACTTGAATGGATTTCATCCTGTGCCTTAATGCATATGGATAAGGGCACAAAGTTGTTCATCCAACCTTAATTTTGGCATTTCCTGTCGTGTAAGTGTTTCATTTTACACCTCAAGATTCTCTTAATGCAGTTTTTGTATGGAATTTAGATTTTCCTGATGCATCTATTCCATGCTGTAGGCACATTAGATGGATTAAAGAACATTCTTATGAAAAGATGTCAAGTACATCTGAGAAGAATAGGTCTCCTATACATTGTTCGCAAAGGTCTCCATCTTGCTCTCTCCAACTCATCCTCAGTCCAGTACTCCCGCTCCCCAGGAAAAACCTGGGGAAACAGTTGAGACTTGCAGAGTGTCAGGATCGATACCCAAATCCAGGCGCTTGCAAATCAAGGTGAGAAGCAAGTTTCAGAGCCAGGGAATCCTTTCTGAAGCCCTGATTCGAGAAAGCACTGAAGCGTGTGTTTAAATGCTTTCCTGAATAGGGATGGACTCCTGAATTGGGGCTTCAGAATGCCCTGCTGCCAGTCCTCTCCCACTTATGGATTATTCCTACAGCATAAACTATGGTGTTGTGGTGATGTGCCATCACTGTCACTGCACAGACAGGGAATTTATGTGCAGAGCAGGCTCTTGACTCCTATTTATGTACTTATGTGGCCCTTGTCATTATAGTATTTTAGTGCCTACCAAGCATTAGTGAATTTACCCTCACAGCACCTTTGTTAGGCAGGGAAGTATTATCCTCATTTTACAGAGGGAACCAAGGCATGGTCACTCATGTCTACACTGGGAAAATGCATTATATTAGGAAACGTACTAATTAGCCACTGCGGCCTACTAGATAGCATACTGGAGTGGGCCTTAGGAGAGCTGGGTTCTATTCCTAGCTCTGCCCCTGTCCTTGAGCAAGCCACTTCCTTCCCTGTGCCTCAGTTTCCTCATCTATGATGTGAAGATAAGGATACTGACCTCCTTTGAGAGCTACTATGTAAGAGCTAGGTATTGTTAATTATAGCTAATCTTACATCATTCCTTTTTTAAAAAAACACTATATTTCCTCATCTAGCCAAGGCCTAAGGTTTACAGGTATGTTAAATATATGGACATATACCGATCTCATAGAACTGGAAGGGACCCTCAAAAGTCATTGAGTCCAGCCCCCTGCCTTCACTAGCAGGACCAAGTACTGATTTTGCCCCAGATCCCTAAGTGCCCCCTCAAGGATTGAACTCATAACCCTGGGTTTAGTAGGCCAATGCTCAAACCACTGAGCTATTCCTCCCCCCAGTTAAGTAAAATATATTCATTACCACTTTTCTAACCTAGTGCATTTTCCCAGTATACCCTGACTGACCAGGTGACCTGCTCACAGTAACTCAGAGAGTTCTGGCTGAGAACGGAACCTCTATCTCCAGAGTCTAAATTCAGTGGCTTAACCCTGTGCCCGCTAAGAGGCAGCACAAATATCCAAGTGATTAAAGTGTATGGTTTGTACCCACTCGAGTCTCTTTGTACATGTTCAGCCCTTGCTTGCTGTGATACAAAGAGGCTGACTCTTGGCCCCACCATGTTTCTGTTCAGTCCCCCTGAAAGAGAAGCTATACAGTGGCTTCTCTGTAAGCTCTAGGAGAAGTTAAAATACAGGCAGAAAAATCCTACTGCTCTGCTCTCCTACTTCCCCATGGGTTTCCTGGAAGGCCTACACAGATACCCAGTAGCCAGAATTCTGCCTTATAAGATATAAGCGTGTCAGGAAAAGAGAAATCTGTTTTGAGGCACTTACTTGGTCATACGAAATGGTGTGATCTTTTTCCCCAAAAATAAAAAACGTCGGGTTCAGCAAATTATATCTGTCATCAGAGTCCCTGATTATTCCTATAACACATTTTGAGAGAGTATTTAAATCATGTGACACATCTTTCAAGGTGAGCTGTGAATTTAAATACAAAATTTCTATTTGCTTCAGCAATATTTATTTTTCATTATAAAAATGTTCTGTCACAAATGCTATATGCACACATAGATCAGCTTTAAAATCACACAGGGTAAAATATAGCGTAAAAAACCACTTGGAGAACCTCAAGAGGCTCAGCTTTCCTCAAGCCAACCCAGCAAGTGAAAGATTGCATATTCAAGTACATGGGCCTGGCAAGATATCCTGAATGTCAACAAAGGTGGGTTATTGGGACCAGTGAGGGCAGCAAACTTTAGAGTAAACAGCCCCCTACTCATCCCAAAAATTGGGATGGAGCATAAGGAGAAAGATGATATGTAAGATAGACAGGATCCAAGATGGATAGGGCTTTAAAAATCAGCAACTCTTGGCAATGGCTTCCAATTGGGGGTAGTTCAGTCTATGGAGCGCCAATATGTAAGAAGCACCACAAAGCAGATAAGAGAAGTTGCATTCTGCAGTCAATGAAATTTGAGTGGTCCTCAAGACTGACATTCAGCACTTTACAGCAATCTAAACTGGAAGTGGCTAAGGCATGGATAAATGTGGCTAGGTCCATACCCGAAAGGAAACGCTGTACCTTCCTTGCCAATCCAAGATGAAAGAAAGCACTCTTGGTTGCTGCTGTACCAGGGAACTAACATGGCTCCCACATTGTGAAACTCCTTAACAGTTGGCATATGTACTCCTCCCCTCAGAACAGGCAGCAGAAGTCCTCTCTGCCATTGTCTGTGCCAAGTGTCCAGTCTAACTTCCTGAAATGTCCCTACTAACTAGGCTCAGCTGGGCATTCAGCACATGAACACATGAACGTGAACAACGGACAGCTTACCTCTTCTTCTTTCAGACCACTTATATCCCAAGTTATTTGCTTGTGCTCTGGGATATCCCAGTATGCATTATGCCATGGCAACACAGAGAGCAGAGTACCCTGCTGGAGCGTAGAGCCAGTCAAGTGGAAATCAGGAAATACTTGTTTCTTAGGGCTAGTCTTCACTACGGGCTAAATCAGCACCACTGTGATTGATGCAGCGGTATCGATTTAGTGGATCTGGTGAAGATGTGATAAGTCGACGAGAGAGCACTCTCCCATCGACATAGCGTAGTGTAGACACCGTTTTCAGTCAATATAAGTTACATTGACTTAAGTTATGTAACTTACATAACTTAATTAGTGTAAAAACAACAAGGAGTCTGGTGGCACCTTAAAGACTAACAGATTTATTTGGGCATAAGCTTTCGTGGGTAAAAACCTCATGCATCCGAAGAAGTGAGGTTTTTACCCACGAAAGCTTATGCCCAAATAAATCTGTTAGTCTTTAAGGTGCCACCAGACTCCTTGTTGTTTTTGTAGATACAGACTAACACGGCTACCCCCTGATACTTAATTAGTGTAATTTACATCAATTTACAGTGTTAGTGTAGACAAGGCCTTAGTATATTTCACAGATTAGCACATATTTTATTCTGATGAAAAACAAAAGATTTTGGGGGGAAAAGATCGCAATTTTCCAAGCAGTTATGGAGCTGGTGAGGACATTCGGTGAAAAATGAAAAATGACATTTTCTGTTCTGTGAACATCTAAAATACTGACTGTCCCTTTAGTTAGTGGGAACATATAGCAAATATTGCTGAAATAAATAGTTATATTTAAATCTTCAGCTCACCTGTAAATGGAATAGTTATAGAAATCTATATAGAGCAACATCTAAAATATGTACTCCATATAAACAAGTGAGCCTGCTCAAGTTTACATGCAATCTTCACTACCATAGAGGGACACCCCAGTCTTTAATTCAGGATTTTTCAGCATCAAGTGATGTACAGCCATTCCACCCCAGGAAAACCCAACGACACCGATCTTCTTTGCACTGCATTGCTCCTTTAGATACTTCAAGACAACATCAGCTTCCCTAAGACATATAAACAAAAGTGAACTAAGAAATCTATAGTAGAATCACTACCTGAAAAATCTAAAAAGAAAACACAAAAGTACATAAAATTGTCCCCATCTTCTCCTTCTGTCATTTAAAATTATTCCAACCCCAGATTAGGTACTGCTATTCTTAAATATGGGTTTGCAAGTATGGCCCTAATTCAGAAGAGTATCCCTATATTGGACAGCAATTAAGCATGTGCTTAAAGTTAAACATTTGCTTCAGTAGAACTTAAGTAGAGTAAATTAATCATGGGCTGAAATAATTATCTGAATTGGGAGCTATCGTGCCATTTCTAGGAGAACTGACTAAGAATTACTTCACCCAGAAGGGAACTAATAAGAACAAAACATGCAAGCAAGTGCAAATGTGCGCAAACAGAATTTTACATGATGGCTTGTGGGAGCAGAAGGGCTTAGCTTGATTCTGTAAAAATGAAACAGTTATTTAGGTAAACAAATTACATGACTATATTATGACCCACCTCATGCTTTGTGATGTAGCATAAAATAATTCCAGCCAAGACCACTTGACAGAATGTTAAACAATTATTCAACTAAACATTTTTCCAAAATTAAACTGACAATAACTACTATACAAAAAGGCACATGTACTGCATATGAAGGCTAATGTAACAAATTTGGAAAGTGTTTTTAATGTATACCATGGTCAATTCTTTTTTTTTAATTGCAGAAGTCTCAACAAGTTTGAAAATATTTTCATTTTATTATTTTTCAGGGGATGTGGGGCTGACCCATTGCTCCCAGCTAGCGACAAGCAGCCAGAACGCCCCTTTCAGGCCAGCCGAACGGCAAATCAGCCTCCGCAGACACCTCTGTGTCAGTAACGCTCCCAGGAGGGTGGGCACCGGAGCAGCCAGTTAAAAAACTCATTTTTTAAGTTTTAAATGTATTTGCATATACTAAGCCAGATTTTCAAAACTCGGTGCCTAAACTGATAGGTAAGTTTATATATCTGCACATTGTTTTGGGAAAGAATTCTAAAAGGTAAATGTTCAGCAACTATCTGTTCTGAAAATTCAGTAATATTGTTATACACATAGATTCTGGGATCTGTGTAGTCGGAAGCTGTGCTGGCAGAAGTAGGTGATAGGCCGGCTGCACTGAGCTACTCCTAAGAGGTTATGGAAGTGCTTAGTGGCCCATCAGTCACTGTCATCAGAGTAGATGGATCAGGGCCGGTGCAAGGATATTTTGCACCCTAGGCGAAACTTCCATCTTGCACCCCTTGCACATCGGTTCATTGAGGGGCAAATCCCAATGAGACTTTATAGACCCCAGGGGCCAGCTGTGACCAGGGGCTGCTCCCCGGACCAGGTTCCCCCCTCCCTGCCCTCTGAACTCCCCTGGAGGGTGCACAGCCCCCCCACAAGCCCTCCCCTCACCACCCCACCCCGGTGGCCCCCGCCCCGAGTCCACTCACTGGCTTTGCCGGACTTGGGCTGCTGCAGCAGCTCGGCAGGGAGGATCCGCCTTCTGGAGGCACCGGAGAGCCAGAGCGTCCCGCTTGTGGTGGCGGCGAGCCCCAGCCATGGGGGGGCAGTTGGGGGGGGGGTCTCAGGAGGGGGCAGTCAGGGGACAAGGAACAGGGAGGCTTAGGTAGGGGGTGGGGGGCAGTCAGGGGGTGGGAAGTGGGAGGGAGTGAATGGGGGCAGGGTTAGAGCGCGGCTCTCCCCCGTCCTCTTTTTTGATTGTTGAAATATGGTAACCCTAGGCGAGGGGAGAGCCGGGGGGCGCATAGGCAGGAGGGGCGGGGGGCACGGCTGCTCCCTGCTAGTGGCGTCGTAGCCTTTGCAGGGCTGCTACCCCGCTGTGCCGAGCTGGCTCCTCCATGGCTGGGGCTCGCCGCCCCCACAAGCCGACGCTCTGGCTCTCCGGTGCCTCCGCTTTTTGGTGCCCCCAACCACTTGGCGCCCTAGGCGACTGCCTAGTTCACCTAGTGGTTGCACCGGCCCTGGATGGGTGTCACTCTGGCTTTATTGTCTATTTCTTGAAGTTTCAGGCTCTCCTGATGGACACTGAAGAACTAACAGTGCCTCCCTGAATTCAGGAGCTGGTTTGTTGCAAATGTCAGTATGGACTACAGATAACTGTACCTACATTTCATTTGCTGTTTAAAAGTGATACATTTAATCAGAAGTAGATAGATGTCTTCCTCAAAGTACTTAGAGAAGAGCTGCAGAAAGGACCTGAAAGCTCCCCTCAGAAATCAAGCACTGGCATGCAATGACAAGATACTAATTCACTAGTATATGTACACACTGTGTAAAGTGAATGTATTGGAAGATATGTCAAGGAAGCATCAAATACATGGGATGTATGTTAGACAGACCTCCCATTGACACACTGAATCAGCATTCAGCTGATCATTTCCTCTGCAGGCATTGATATTCCCCTGCCACAAGAAACATGCTCTTTAATATGTTCTAAGGTAATCCTGCAAATTTTGCTTAGGAGCCATGCAAGAGAATAAATCCTATTATCAGCTACTGGAAAAGGAAAGTGTCATGTGAGATGGGCAGACAACAGCTGACAGAGAATGGGAGCATTCTACTTGAAGAACTGATTCATGGAAAACTTTGCCTCCTTGCCACCTGGAGTTTGGAGAAAGATCAAAGCAGGCCTCAGTACCTATGGATACAGGTGATAGGTGGGGTGAAAGCTGTGGGACACCACAGGAGTAGTCTGGAGGACATTGGGAAGTGGCTGGTACTCTGCACAGAGGTTAAGAAGACAGCATGTGTGTGTGCCAAAGCCAGAGAAAGGAACTGTGGTTGGGGAGAAGGGGAGGTCAAACTCTCTCTCAGGAAGAGAATATGGCGCTACAATCCATCCAGCAGGTGGGGATTATCCACCACCCACATGAACTAGCTGTCTTCAGGTCAGTATGTTGGGCAGGGTATAGCATGTTTATATTGCTCACAAGATCACGTTCTCATTATCTTTTCCTACTGCTACTCTTGAGACTCACTGCAGCCAAAAGTGGGGTGTTTATCAAAAATGCTCCTCACCAAGTGGCAAGATTTGCAGCTCCACATGTGAAAGTCAGAGCATTCCCAGGTGTGAACACAACAGTCCATCCCACAGTGAAGCACAAACCACAGCCCTTACAAGGTTAACAGAGCACAGCGGACACTTTGCCCTGCCAACAGTGTCATTCAAGCAGGTGGCTGAGGTCTGTATGTCTGTCAGTAATAAAGATTTGCCTCCCCTCACCATTTTCCTTGTGTAAAATATGTAGACCAGAGCAACCCTCTTACAAGAGCTCCCTGCTGTGACCCAGGACCTCTCCAGAAGCAACTCCAGCTACCCTTGAAGAGGACATGGCCATTGCAAAGGAAGAGACAGGAGCCAATAGAGGAGTGATACATGAGCCTTGACACCAAACTGATAGTCCTTTACTTCACTACTTACTACAGTGGATCTGAGCATAAGGAGGAAATTACTCCAGTGCACCACCAGGCAACTCCAACTCCAGCCCCACAGCATTCATCCCAACACAGAATTGTATCTCTCCATTTGGCCTCAACTCTGTAGCACATAAACTATCTGGAAGCACAGCCAGGCAAGGCTCAGCATCTCCTCCTCCTGAGACATGCCCGCTACAGAACTACAACCTTTTCCCCCATCCCACTATCCTGAATTTGATAAGCAGGAAACTACCATTCCCACCAACTCCCCTCCCATGGCACATGCTCTTCCCCAGGTCTGGCTGGAGGAAGGGGCAGAAATTGTATGGAAAGACCCTGACCCAGAAAGAGACTTGGCACTTTTGAGGAAGCAGTGGTGACATGGTGCCAAGAGCAGCAGGGACTCTGGATGCAGGGGGCAAGCCCCAGGAACTGTGTGCGGAGCAGGCTGCAGCAAAAGCTGAGTGTCAGGGTTCCTTCCCCACTCTGAACTCTGGGGTACAGATGTGGGGACCCGCATGAAAGACCCCCTAAGCTTATTTTTACCAGCTTAGGTTAAAAACTTCCCCAAGGCACAAATTCCTTTCTAGCCTTAGTATCGCTGCCACCACCAAGTGATTTAAACAAACATTTAGGGAGGGCCACTTGGAGCCCTACCTTCCCCAAATATCCCCCCAAACCCCTACACCCCCTTTCCTGGGGAGGCTTGAGAATAATATCCTCACCAATTGGTACAGGTGAACACAGACCCAAACCCTTGGATCTTAAGAACAATGAAAAATCAATCAGGTTCTTAAAAGAAGAATTTTAATTAAAGAAAAGGTAAAAGAATCACCTCTGTAAAATCAGGATGGTAAGTACTTTACAGAATAACAAAAGACTCAAGAACACAGAGGATTTCCCCTCTAGGCAAAACCTTAAAGTTACAAAAACAGGGATAAACCACCCTCTTAGCACAGGGAAAATTCACAAGCTAAAACAAAAGGTAATCTAATGCATTTCTTTTCTGCTATTACTCACTATTTCTGCAAGACTAGATGCTTAGTTCAGATATACTTAAGAAGATGTAATTTCCCTGCCTGGTTTCTTGGCTGGCTCCGAGAGACACAGACCAAAACCTTCCCACACAGATTTGAAAGTATCTTCTCCCCTTATTGGTCCTTTTGGTCAGGTGTCACCCAGGTTATCTGAGCTTCTTAACCCTTTACAGGTAAAAGAGGAATTAACCCTTTACAGGGTAAAGAGGGATTTTATGCTACTCTTAGCTGTATGTTTATGACACTGAGGCACAGGGTACAACTGACATACATTGCCACTGGGAGCAGGTCTGTGCAAGACTTGTGGAGGAGCAGCAGAGACTGGGCAGGGAGCCAGTGCAGAGGGGTCCCAGTGAGACACACCCCTAACAGATCCTAGCCTGGAAATCTGCCAGTCCCTATTTGATCTGAGGGAGACTGGATTGGAGAGGGCATCCCTGGCAATAGGCCTGAAGACTGGACTGCCCCCAGAGGCCCAGACAGGAACTGCTTTTCTTTCACTTTCAGCTGTAATTGTTTAAGCCACTGTACCTAGGGTATCTGCAATCCTTCCCTTTCTTGCCAGCCCTAGTAAAATATCCGTTCACTTTAGCCAAACATCGGAGTGATTATTGGGACCCACCAGATCTAACATCTCCAGGGTGTAGCAGCTGAAGCCCCTTCAGTGTTTGCCCCAGTCACGGTACACCCGGCGTCCTACTAGTACCTTAGAGATTTGGTGTGCCCTGGTCCTGGGTGGCTATAGTAATTATGCCACCATCTCCACAAAGTGGGAGAGCCCAGACTCACATCCTACTTTCCAAGAGACACTCGCACATGTCTGGGTGCCCAGCCAGCAGGAGACCACCAGGGTATTGGTCAGATAACTGGTAAGTTAAAAAATAAGCACCTTTCATGGCACTTTTACATATAAATGAAATCCATGCAATTCCCCTCACTCCTAGTTTTCCCTCCCTTTCTGTAATCCTTCCTCCACATCCTTACACTTTTGAAAAATAAAAAGCCCTTTGTGATCACACAGTTTTGAAGTAACCCTCTTTCCCCTTTAGTAGGCATCTTTTGCAGTTCCCCCCAGGCATCCTTGAAGCACTGATCTGGCCCCAAGGAAGAACATGGTACAGCAGCTCTCCTCTCTTAGGCCTGGTCTACACTGGGGGCGGGGATCGATCTAAGATACGCAACTTCAGCTACGAGAATAGCGTAGCTGAAGTCAACGTATCTTAGATCAACTTAGAATCACTTACTTCGCGTCCTCTCGGCGCGGGATCGACGGCTGCCGCTCCCCCGTCGACTTTGCTTCCGCCTCTCGCCGAGCTGGAGTTCAGCAGTCGACAGGAGAGCGATCGGGGATCAATTTGGCATGTCTACACTACACACGATAAATCGATCCCTGATCGGTGGGTAGCGTAGACGTACCCCCAGTATGCCCAGAGATGTCCTAACTTTTCAACCTTTAACTCCTGTTATGCTCCCTCCCATACAGGTTTTGTCTACTCTGTAATCTGGAGGAGTGATTGCAACACCATAGATAAGTAGATCAAAGCAAGCTTGAATAAAAATAGCAGTGAAGCCAACATGGATGGGGGCTATTTGAATATGTACCCAGAGTCCTGGGCAGGCAGGGCCAGCCGTTGCAGCCACCCTTATTGCAGCAGCTTCACTGCTGTTATTACACAAGCTAGCTTTGATCTAGCTACATCAGAGCAAGCCCATGCAGCTACCTAAAGGCACATACATTCTCTTTAATTGCTAAATTAAGTCCATATCTTTATGTTTAGGTGCCCATGAAGCTTTGAAATTTCCAGCATAAATATACATCTTACCTATCCACTTTTGTGGGATCGCGATCTTTCAACCAGTCACGAAACTCAGCCCAGTGATCAGCGGATGTCCAAGGTTTTTTTCCCAGAAAAAAGTCTGGGCAGATAGCTCTGTATGAAAAATAAAATTGAGTCAACTTTTAGGTCCAGGCAACAGCAACAGGGAAAATCTATGGACACCTAAATATTCATTCATCCCTATTTTGCCCCATAATGGTCACCCACATGGTTAGTGTCAGTATCAGCTCCTAATCATCATGCTATCCCAGTAGTCAGAAAATTACTTAGCAAGATTTAATAAGACTGAGTACCTTTCCCAGACCTGAAGAAGAGCTCTGTGGAAGCTTGAAAGCTTGTCTCTTTCATCAACAGAAGTTGGTCCAGTAACAAGTATTACCTCACCCACCTTGTCTCTCTAAAAAAAATATAGTGTTTCTGTAGAAAAATAAACTGATGCTATATCACCTTATCTTTAAAAATCAAATCCAAAGGCCAGTGCATTTAAAAGAAATCTTCATCGCTGTGCACACACTCTCTCTCTCATGTTACATCTTTGCTAATGAAAGCTAAAAGAAATATTGTCATGTTGTCTAGTCTCAAAGACATTTTGTTTTAAAGAGCAGTTGCACAACCTAACATGAATATTCATTTCTTGTTTGTATTTCTAATTAAATTTCAGTTTAAAACAGTTTCAGTTTTTTAAATCACCCACACTGCTGGACATTCAAATACAGCAACCTTTTGTTAGTGCACTGCAACTTGACATTTCTCAGAACTCTGCTTATGCCGCCATTATGTTCCGAGAATTGTTGCAGCCTGAACTGAGAAAACCTATTCTACACTGGAATCTGTCAGGGAGGTACCACTTTTATGTGTCCTTTATTCTTAGATAAGTAATTCAGACTGAAATGACATGATTTCTCCTTGTGTATGGAAAACACAATTTGGAAATTTGAATCTGGTGAACCTGAGTGCATCTCTTTGGGAAGAAATCAGTAAAACAATAATGCTTACACGTATCCCGCAGCTGCCACTAGATCAGCTATGTATCTAATGTCTGGGAATTGCCATCCATATATGTCATGAATCACTATCACAGCTTTGTCCGTAACAGAAGATGGTTTGCAAACATATGCCTTGATGTGCTCCACTTGCTCTTCATGTCCAAGGCCCACATAATCAGTTCTTTTTCCAATATCATATAGGAAAGGTTGAGCATCTGAAGTCATTTGAAAAACTAAAGTAAAGTAGAAATGAAAAAAGATATTAAACTATTAGCATAAAACAAATTAAATACAAGTTGGATTTGCAGAAAATATTACATTGAGTGATGTTATAACATTAATGAATAACTTTAATATGTCATATCTGAAAGGGAAAATTAAAATTGAATGGTAATGTTCCAAAGTGAGAAACTTTTTGAATAGGTCTCAACCAATCATGTTAGTAACCTGAAAATAAAGAAAGGAAGGTAAAAAAAAATCAAAGTTAAAGATTGACATACAGAACTTAAACATTTGGGGCCTATTTCTAATATCACTCCTTTTTACCCTTATGCAATGCCATTAACTTCAAAGCAGTTACTCCTGATTTCCATTGGTGTGAAAGGAGAAACAGACCCATTATAACTCAATCTGATGGTGAATCAGTAAGAACCTCACATGAAGAAAATGCTGGAAGTTGTCAGTAACGAGGCATGTGGATTTGGACTGGTTATCTTGTGGTATTCCTACACTTGGTCAAGTTCATGGATAGTAAACTGCAAATCAGGAAGTATATATCCGATAGTTAAGGATATGATTTAGTCACGAAGGTCACGGATGCCTTGACTTTAATAAACCTCTGTGACTTCTTTAACTTCAGCCCCTGTGGCAGTGGCAGGGGCTGGAGCTGTCAGCCACCGCAGCAGTCAGCGCCCCTCCTCCCACCGGTTATTTTTAGTAGTAGTCAGGGACAGGCCACAGGCTTTCGTGAATTTTTGTTGGTTGCCCGTGACCTGTCCATGACTTTTACTAAAAATAACTCTGACAAAACCTTACCCTTAGCCAGTATGGGTGGAGGCAGACATCAACCTTTGTAGGCTTATATCACAAACCCAAACAGTTTCTCTCTAGCTATGGAGGTAAATTTGAGATCAACATCAGAGAAACAGTAATTCCAGAATAAAGATGTGACGATATTACCGGTGGCACTGGTAGCACTGCCTGCACTTAAGGTTGGTCCATTATCAGACCATGATTTGAGGGTCTTGGCCAGACTTAAACCATTTGCGCTGAATTTTTCCATGCTAAATGTCTGCCTCGGGCTCAATTTTTTTTTTTTTTTTTTTTTGGAGAATTTCAGCAAAAAGGGTCCAGCCATTTCTGAAAAACAGATTAGGGGAAAATATGTTTTTTTTGCCCATGTTAAAAAACTTCTTACAACTGTTTTACTGAGAAAGTTTAGCATCCTCATGCTTTGGAGCAGGGGTTTGAAATCTGGCAGGGGGTGACCATTGTGTCATTGATATGCTTTTTGCCGTTCTCATAAAAAACAGCCCACATTAATGAGCATCTAAGCCTCTGAAAACTCTTAGTTCACATCTGCTCAGTAGACACTTGTCAGAGTTTGGCAGCTAAATTCTCTGAGGATTCCATCAGCATGGAGAATGCTCAGTCCCAGGACCGCAGGGGCTGAGCAGGACTTACACTGCAATTGCTTCTGGTGCTGGGGGCTACTATGGCTCTGGAACTGAGAGCAGGGAGTCTGTCTTCCCTGTGCATAGAGTGAAAGTTACAGATGCAGGCATTATATACTGACACATGGAGAGCAGGGAGTTACTTCGCAAGTGGAGAACCAGTTTGGACAGGGACAATTCAATCAGGGTGGATGTAGTCCACTCCCAATAATAGATAAGGAGGTGTCAATTCCAGGAGAGGAAAAGCTGCTTCTGTAATGAGCCAGCCACTCCCAGTCCCTATTCAAACCCAGACTAATGGTATTAAATTTGCAAATGAATTTTAGTTCTGCTGTTTCTCTTTGAAGTCTGTTTCTGAAGTTTTTTTGTTCAATGATAGTGACTTTTAAATCTGTAATAGAATGACCAGGGAGATTGAAGTGTTCACTTACTGGCTTATGTATGTTACCCTTCCTGATGTCCGATTTGTGTCCATTTATTCTTTTGCGGAGGGACTGTCCAGTTTGGCCAATGTACATGGCAGAGGGCATTGCTGGCACATGATGGCATATATAACATTAGTGGATGTGCAGGTGAATGAGCCCTTGATGGTGTGGCTGATGTGGTTGGGTCCTCTGATGGTGTCGCCAGAGTAGATATGGGGACAGAGTAGGCAACGAGGTTTGCTATAGGGATTGGTTCCTGGGTTGGTGTTTCTGTGGTGTGGTGTGTAGTTGCTGGTGAGTATTTGCTTCAGGTTGGGGGGTTGTCTGTAAGCGAGGACTGGCCTGCCTCCCAAGGTCTGTGAGAGTGAGGGATCATTTTCCAGGATAGGTTGTAGATCGTGGATAATGCGCTGGAGAGGTTTTAGTTGGGGGCTGTATGTGATGGCCAGTGGTGTTCTGTTATTGTCCTTGTTGGGCCTGTCCTGTAGTAGGTGATTTCTGGGTACCCGTCTTGCTCTGTCAATCTGTTTCCTCACTTCCCCAGGTGGGTATTGTAGTTTTACGAATGCTTGATAAAGATCTTGTAGGTGTTTGTCTCTGTCTGAGGGGTTGGAGCAAATTCGGTTCTATCTTAGGGCTTGGCTGTAGACAATGGATCGTGTGATGTGTCTTGGATGGAAGCTGGAGGCATGTAGGTACATATAGCGGTCAGTAGGTTTCCGGTATAGGGTGGTGTTTATGTGACCATCACTTATTTGCACTGTAGTGTCCAGGAAGTGGATCTCTTGTGTGGACTGGTCCAGGCTGAGGTTGATGGTGGGGTGGAAATTGTTGAAGTCCAGGTGGAATTCTTCACACCACACCACAGAAACACCAACCCAGGGCTGATTGAATTGGCCCTGTCAAAACTGGTTCTCCACTTGCGAAGTAACTCCCTGCTCTCCATGTGTCAGTATATAATGCCTGCATCTGTAACTTTCACTCTATGCATCCGAAGAAGTGAGGTTTTTACCCACAAAAGCTTATGCTCAAATAAATCTGTTAGTCTTTAAGGTGCCACCAGACTCCTTGTTGTTTTTGTAGATACAGACTAACAAGGTTACCCCTGCTGGTGCCCAGGCTGTGTGGAGAAGAAGACAACCTGACTCAGGCAGAGAAAAACCAGACCCAGGGGGAATGGGCCGGGGGGGACAGCAGTTGCAGTGAGAGAATAGATTGGGACGAGTTGGGGGGAGAGGGGCCTGGAGATTGAATGTGGGAGTTGTTGGGGGAGCGGAAACAGACAAGGATCCTTGGGGTGGGGGTAGAGACTGAGTATGGTGGTAAGAAGGGGAGGAAGACTGAGGATCCAAAGAGGAGCCCAATGTGGAAGACTGAGACGGGCTGTGCAGGAGACTGGAAGGGGACCCCAATGAGTAGGGAAGACTGGGATTTGAATGGGAAGACCAGAGTGGGAGGGTAGAACTACCTGGGAAAGAAGACATTCTTTAGTTACATAATCACATCCCATTTTTTCCACAAGACCCCTGCCTCATTCAGTGCACAGGATGAATGGTGCTTACTGAACAGCTATTCATTATTGTGTTTTCTCCTCACTGTTCAATGCATGACCTCAGAACTTATTTACTGCACACTATTCAAAACAAACCCTGCTCTGAATACAGAATTATTAATTTCCTCATGGGCTTATTTGTGTTGCTTATCACTATAGTAACTGAATACTTCATAAATATTTATTTTCTCAACACCTCTGTGAGGTGAGGTGGTATTATTAGCCCCAATTTACAGATGGGGAATGAAAGCTCAGAGAAATTAAGACAAAAGATGCCCCACCAGTTCTTCAGGGCAGCATTCAACTCAGGGGCGCCATTTAGGGAAGACAAGGGGGGGGTCTCCGGCCCCCCAAAGGTTTTGTACAGGAGCTCTACATCCTAGCCCCAGGCAAAGCTCTTAGCTACAGAGCAGCCTGAGTGTGGAATATGACATCTGCAGAGGAGAGGTGCTGCTCCCAGTTTGTGCCCCTAGGGCAGGGAGTCAGTATTTTGTTTACAAACAGAGGTAGCATGATTCAGGTAAGACAGGGCTGGTAATTAAATTAAGGCTCTTATGAAATGAAAGTCCTTAGATAAGCCTGTAAAACAGGAATTCCTTTGCGGGGCAGGTGTGTGTGTGTTGAAGAGAGAATGCACAGGACTCAGAAGAAATACAGCCAAGGCCTCTGAGCCAAGTTTACATTCAGAAAAGAGGGAAAGGTGAGGGGGATGGGTGAAAAGAAGGGGCCAAAACCCAGGGAAGGGCTAGGAGTGGCATAGAGAAGTTCCCACTCTGTCTGTGGTACTTATGTGGCCCCATCACCATAGTATCTGAGTGCCTCACAATGTCTAACCTATTTCTCCTCACAGCCCCTCTGTGACCTAGAGCAGTGCTGTTATCCCCATTATACAGATGGGGCACTGAGGCACACACAGACTAAAGGCCAGATTTTCAAAGGTATTTAGGCACCTACTGGGATTTTCAAAGCACCTAGAAGGTTAGGTTCTTTGTAAACCCCACTAGATGCCTAGCTGCATCTTTGGGTGCCTAAAATGCTTTGAAACTCTGTCCCTAAGGGACTGGCCAAGGTCATACAGGAAGTCCCGGGGAGCAGGGGGTGGAGGGATACAGGTCTCTCAGGGCTAGCTCCCTATCCACTGGACCAGCCTATCTGCTGCACACTGCAAAAAAAGAGGACTCTGATAGATGGGAGCAAAACCAAGAAGGCCAGTTCTCTGAGGGTACATCTACACTTACCGGAGGGTCTGGCGGCAGGCAATCGATGTTCTGGGATCGACTTATCGCGTCTAGTGAAGACGCGATAAAATCGATCCCTGATCGCTCTGCCGTCGACTCCGGAAATCCACCGCGGCAAGAGGCGGCAGCGGAGTCGACGGCAGCGCGGCAGCGGTCAACTTTCCCCCGTCCTCACAGCCAGGTAAGTCGACCTAAAATACGCAACTTCAGCTACGGTATTCACGTAGCTGAAGTTGCGTATCTTAGGTCGACCCCCCGCTGTAGTGTAGACCTAGCCTGAGACTCCAGCAATTGGTCCCAGGCAATTGGGAAGAATGTCATGGTTGATAGCATGAAAAGCAGCACAGAGGTCAGGAAGGATGAAGAAAGAGTGAGAATGAGAGTCAGATGAGAGGAGATCACTTAAATCCCAAGAGGTGGCAGGTTCTGCCCCATGCTGGGTTGTAGAGCAATGGCTTCTATGAAATTTTACATTTTAACTGAAAACCAGTTTGTTTTGTCATTTTTTGTTCTGAGTTTGAGAAAAGGAACGAATGAGAAAGTGTCACATGAGTATCAGATATGTTTATGCCTCACATTCTTAGGGGTTTCAGCTTTATTCGGGCCAATTCCAGAGAAAAGAACAGAAATCTTATCCACAGAGCCCATAAAGTAGATAACTATTGTCATAATTTGTGTTATTCACTAGGCACCATCATCTGTGTGCTCAGCACTGTTCAGAATATGCCAGAAAATATAGCCCCTGAGCCAATGTGTATAAAATGTGTAGCCCTGGATAAGATGACTCTGATATTTAAGTATGAAGTGTATAGTTATTGAGCACGTGTTAATATCTCTGAGTGGAGGCACTGACGGCAAAAGGAGTTTTACCTGATTAAGGACTGGAAGATTGGACCCTCCAACTTTTTTTTCAAGAGGTAGAGCTGCCCAGAGCTCCTGTGCCTGTTTATTTTCCTTTCCTGCCTGCAGTGGCCCTGATATACCTCAGAAGACTCAAAGTTTTTCCTCAACTTTAAAATGTGGAATTTTCTTGGTGTTTGGTTTAAAATAGTCTCCTGTGAGAACTGCAACTCAATCACTGTAGTGTTGTGTTTAAGAGCCTTCTGGAAAGTAACTAGCCTTTAAACAGAAGTGAAAGCAGTGTTTCCAACTCTCATGATTTTGTCATGAGTCTCATGCTAATTATTGTTTTCTTTAAAGCCCCAGCTCCTGGAGTCAATTGATATGTGATTATATCAGCCTTCATTCTTAAAGAAAAAGTAAGTTTCTAGCCCTCGTGGCTGCGGAGAAAGCTTCAATATGTGACCCCAGTGCACCCTAAAAGCTCAAAAAGCAGAAGGCAAATAAAAAGAACACCAAATCTATTATTTTTACATAATCTCATGATATTTAAACCAATCTTCTGATTTTTGGTGAGCCTGTCTCATGATTTTTGAACATATGCGGTTGGCAATACTGTGAAAGAAACTTGAAAGTGTCAGTTTCATTCCTGTTTAAAGTCAGTTTCTTGTCTATTATTTGTAGTATGGTAACACGCCAAGAGCCCCAAGCAGGTGCAGTATAAACTCTTGGGGCCTTGCCCTAGTAGGATGTTTCCAATAGTTAAATGATCTATTCCAAGCTTGGTGAACTGCAAAAAGTAAGTAGCCTAAATGACAGAAAGTAATCTAGATTTTTTTCTACAATTATTTCAATTAATGTATTCAAGAGTTAGTAACAAAGAATACACATTAAAAATTTAAACCTAACTAGTGTCCCTTAAGTGACTTGACACAAGATGTCAGAACATGTTAGTGTGAGAACTAAGTGGGACTAATATTTATGTAATTTTCTTTCTTTACATACAAATTAGATACAGTGCTCCTGTCAGCTAATTTGAAAGTTATTATCTGCAAAGAAAACTACAGTAGATTTTTCAGGTGCCTACATAGCCCGTGGAATCAAAAGGTGCCCCCCCTACCAAAATCTGAAATGCCGCCCCTGATTCAACTGCCTGTGAGCCTTCACCTGATGGCGTGGAGGATTTTGATGGCACCCTCTTTAGGCAGACGCTGCATGCTCCTGTAATATTCATCCCCACACTACCTTTGTTCCACCCAACATGGATTTGGGTTAGATAGAGTCCCGGCAATGCTAGAATCTGGAATATCTCCTATCCCTGCTCCTTCACCTCATTCCTTCTTCCTTCTTTACACCAGTATTATCCACCATGCCTTCCCTCAGTCTATTTCCCCTGTAGCACTACTCCAAGTAACTCCCTCAGTTTCCCTAATTTTGACCCTTTGACCCCCACACCTGTCCTCATTATTTTTTCCGTTGCCCCCCCATTATTTGAGTCCCAGGCCCAGTGGATCCTCCCATAGGCTGTGGGAGGGTCCTTTAGCAGTGGGCGGGCGCAAGCACTTCCCAGAACCCAACAGGACTACTCCAAGCAATAGTCTGCTACCCGCCCACCCCCCTCACCACAGGCCAACATCTCATCACAGAACACTGGCCTACAGGGGATATAGGCCAGGGCACAAAACTAACATCAGAGGGAGAAGCTGCCACCAATTGGAAAAAAACTACAATCCCCACAGGTTGCTAGATAGGGGGCACTTCAAGGGTTCTCCTGCCTGTTACAAGTTCTGCTGCTGCTACCCCTTAATGCTCTCGGTGTCTATTGGTCACTGTACAGTTTGGACCATTAGTACAGAAAGCTGTAGTATTTTTTTTAATGTAAGGCAAAGGTGAAAAATACTTGGGCTGCAGGCTGGATCAGGCCTGCTGGACACATTTGTGGCCCACCTACCATGATCAAATTCTAAAGAACCTGAACTTTCATTAGAAATAAAATAAATGTCCAGTCATAGTGGTTGTGACAAAATCCTTGAAGTGTAACAGATGCAGTAATGGATGCCTAAAACAATGCCAGCCTGAAACAATGACTCAGAGGGGTGAACCCTCTCCAACCTCTCAATAGTCTCATTAAAATGTTGCTGCTAAAGCCTAATTATGACACGTTAAGTGACAGCATTTATTTCCTTACTAATCATTTTAGTGGCTAGGATTTGGAAGGGAATGGGAATTCATAGATGTTAAGGTCAGAATCAGACTATTGTGATCATCTAGTCTGACCTCTTGAGACGTATGGACCATAGAATACTGCCAGTAATTCGAAGCCCAGTAACTTGAGGCTGGACTGCAATATCTCTCTTAGAAAGACATTCAATCTTCATTTAAAGACTTCAAGTGATGTGTAATCACTTCATCCCTTGGTGAATTGTTCCAATGTTTAATTCAGAGTGAAACTCCTGGTCCGGGGAGAAAGAAGAATTGCTGTCAGGAAGGAAGTGAAGAGGGAGCAACAGAGGAGATCATCAGAGAGGTCAAGTCAGGAAAAGAAGAGAAATAATGGGCAGAAAAAGCTGTGTTCCTAAAGTTGAGTATAATTTCCCACTGGTGATGTTGTTTGTGACAATAGGGTATTGTTGTGATAACCTGACCTACAAATTCACCCTAATTGTGAGCTGAACTGTGAAAAGTGAGTGAAAATTCATGAAGTGTCACAATAACTTACAACAATAAATGTTGATTGGAAAAGGTGCAAAAGGGAAACAGAAAAACTGAATTAATACAAACAGGCCTACTTATATAATTCTCTATACTGGAAAGCAGCGACTCTGAAAAAGATTTTGGGATTGTGGTGCATAATCAGCTCCCAGTGTGATGCTGTGGCCAAAAAAGCTAATGAAATCTTGACATGCATAAACGGGATTCTCAAGTAGGAGTAGAGAGGTTATTTTACCTCTGTGTTTGGCACTGGTGTTACCACTGATGGAATATTGTGTCCGTTTCTTTTGTCCACAACTCAAGAAGGATGTTGATAAGTTGGAGAGGATTCAGAGAAGAGCCACAAGAATGATTAAAGGATTAGAAGACATGCATTACAGTGATAGACTCAAGGAGCTCATTCTCTTTATCTTAACAAAGGGAAGGTTAAGGGGTGACTTAATTATAGTCTATAAGTATCTACATGGGAAACAAATATTTAATAATGGGCTCCAAGGGCTTAGGAGCCTTCCCAAAAGGACTGGCCCCCGACCCCACTGAGGCTCCAGCCCCACCCTCTTCTTCCCCCAGAGGCCCCGCCCCGGCCAAGCCGGAAGCCGGAGTGGGGCCAGGGAGCCCCCCACCACCACCCGGGGTGAGGGTGGGTGAAAGCAGCCCCCTGCCCATGTCCCTGCCCCCCAGCCCCACATCTAGGGCAGGTGGAGGGACCCAGGCTTCCCATAGCTGCCTGACAGCTCTCCCCAACCTGGCTCCTGCCGGGGGGTGGAGCCTCGGAGCCGCAGTCCAGCCATGGTAAGAGCCGCACGGGCAGCTGTGGGGCCCAAGGAGAGCACCCCCAGCCCATGGAAAAGATGGGGATTAATATGAAAATTGAAAGGTGGATAAGGAACTGGTTAAAGGGGAGACTACAACGGGTCATACTGAAAGGTGAACTGTCAGGCTGGAGGGAGGTTACTAGTGGAGTAAGATCGGTTTTGGGACCAATCTTATTTAATCTTTTTATTACTAACCTTGGCACAAAAAGTGGGAATGTGTTAATAAAGTTTGCGGATGACACAAAGCTGGGAGGTATTGCCAATACAGCGAAGGACCGGGATATCATTCAGGAAGATCTGGATGACCTTGTAAACTGGAGTAATAGTAATAGGATGAAATTTAATAGTGAAAAGTGCAAGGTCATGCATTTAGGGATTAATAACAAGAATTTTTGTTATAAACTGAGGACTCATCAGTTGGAAGTTACAGAGGAGGAGAAGGACCTCGGAGTATTGGTTGATCACAGGATGACTATGAGCTGCCAATGTGATATGCCCGTGAAAAAAGCTAATGCGGTCTTGAGATGCATCAGGTGAGGTATTTCCAGTAGAGATAAGGAGGTGTTAGTACTGTTATACAAGGCACTGGTGAGATCTCATCTGGAATACTGTGTGCAGTTCTGGTCTCCCATGTTTAAGAAGGATGAATTCAAACTGGAACAGGTACAGAGAAGGGCTACTAGGATGACCCGAGGAATGGAAAACCTGTCTTATGAAAGGAGACTCAAAGAGCTGGGCTTGTTTAGCCTAACCAAAAGAAGGCTGAGGGGAGATATGATTGCTCTCTATAAATATATCAGAGGGATAAATACCAGGGAGGGAAAGGAAATATTTAAGCTCAGTACCAATGTGGACAAAAGAACAAATGGATATAAACTGGCCATCAGGAAGTTTAGACTTGAAATTAGACGAAGGTTTCTAACCATCAGAGGAGTGAAGTTCTGGAACAGTCTTCCAAGGGGAGCAGTGGGGACCAGGGCCGGCTTTAGGCCGATTCAGCCGATTCGGCTGAATTGGGCCCCGCGCTAAGAGGGCCCCGCGCCGCAGCTCTCCACCCCACCCCCAGCTCACTTCCCCCTCCTCCCCTCCCCTGAACGCTCCGCCCCCTGCTCCTCCCCCTCCCCTATTTCCCGCGAATCAGAGGTTCGCGGGAAGTCTGAAAAGAAGCAGGGGCAGGCAGGCAGCACCAGGTAAGCTGGGGTGGCAGGGGGGCGCGAGAAGGGCTCCGGGGAGGCGCGGCGCGGCCCAGTCCAGCCCCAGCCGAGCAGCTCCCTCCGGC